>NC_051078.1:19113863-19437113 GCF_004664715.2 Peromyscus leucopus | reverse complement strand
ATATTTGAATAGAATGAACATATTTCATTGTAAAATAAACAGAGACTAAAATTACAAAAGCGAGATTATTTCAATACTGAGATTGTTTTCACAGTAACAATGACATCAGCAAGATCCTCTTAACCTACCAAGAACCAAACATACTTTGCAGTTTTAGAATTTCAGTGTATTCCACCTTGCTGCACTTTAGGATACAGCAACTTCATCATCCAGCACATTGTTCAAGGACATTATAATTCTGGCAAGAGGACAAGAGAGTACTGATCTCTCCTAACCTACCCAGTTCAGTTAAGGTTGGGGCCCATCTTTTCAAGTAAAATGAACTGGCCAATTCAGTGCAGCTGGAGGCTTAGATTTGTAATACTTAAAACCTAGGAAGAAATACTGATAAATGTCAGGACAAACAGGACCTTTTATCCATGCAGATCAAGTATCTTGATGTTTTCCTATTTAACAAACCATCTGTCAGAGTTCCTAGGAGATTACAGAGATGAATTAACCAGCAGTCAGCTCACTCTGAGAACTAACATTAGCAGGTGACTAGTCATTCTTTTTCCTGTGTGAACTATTTCCAAAGTCTTTTCTAAAATTCCAGTGACAATAAGATGCTAAAAGGTGGTGAATGAAATGGGGATGTGGGTCAGACACCTTCTTAGGTTTGCTGAACTGGGCAGCTTTCAGGGCAGAGAGACTTAATGAGAAAGGAAATGGTCAGTGCTGAAAGCAAGGAAAGACGTTTTTAAAGGACTAAGCTGCTTCGTGATGGCGTAGACACCGTCCACTCTGCCAGTACAGTCAGAGCTCATCGCTTTTACATGCTGGTAAACAAAGGCAATACCTACAGCAAGGTAAGTGTAATAATTACCTAAGAAATCAGTAACATATCACACTTACAGTTCAACAAACTCACATTCACTTTTAAAGAAACAGTTTAACTATTTCTAAGAATGTATTTTATCTTCAAAAATCATATACTAGACTTTTGTCATTAAAGAACTTTTCGAATAATTTTAATAATGCTAAAAGACCTAAAGAATTTCACTAAAAAAATTATCAATAAAGATAATATTCTAAACACAGACAACATTAATTTGACATAGCAAGGTACAAATTATGTCCTTTCATAAATCTGAAGTTAGAAATAACACACTTACTTGGAAAGAAACTGTACTGTAGCCCAAACGCCACCATACATCAGCCCTTTGATGAGCCAAGAATCAATATTTAGGTCTGCTATAAACCCAACCAGCCAAATGACTAGGAATGGAGTTCCTAGCATCACTTTCTGCCGAAATTCCTGTAAAAACAAACATTAAAAAGTTGTTGTATGTATCAGATGATCTCCATGTTAACCACAGCTATTTTTATGAAAGTGTGCAACCAAAAGTAGGATTCACTCACTCAAATCTGCCGATAGTGTTCAGTAACACACAACACCCAACACTTTCAGAGGGTTTTCTTAAGATTGTGGAAAATGAGAACAAATAGAAGCTGGACTTATGGGAGTGAGTTCTACACAACCAGACATAACAGACAACAAACACAGGATAGGTTAGGATTAAGGTGGCTAGTTAGAAAATAGCAGGATGGGTTAGGATGGCCAGTTAGAAAATAGCAGGATGGGTTAGGATGGCTAGTTAGAAAATAGCAGGATGGGCTAAGGTGGCTAGTTAGAAAATAGCAGGATGGGTTAGGATAGCTAGTTAGAAAATAGCAGGATGGGTTAGGATGGCTAGTTAGGAAATAGTTCATAATGCCAACAGCCCGTTTTAATAGGGGCTTTGCTAACTACAATCTGAATGTATGGTCTCCTAACTTTATCATATAGTACAAAACTAGAGACGCTTAAATTGGAGAAGGCATTCAAAATGATAGATAGTAACAGTATATTAAAACTATAAAATGATATAAAGAATAAAATCAAGGCCAATAAGACAGTTCAATGGGTAAAAGTGCTTGCCACGCAAATCTGACCACTTGAGTCTAATCCCTGAAACCCACAATGAAAGGGGGGAAATGATTCCCCAAAACTTGTCCTCTGATCTCTACACATATACCATGTCTGTAAAGGCGCGCGTGCACACGCACGCGCACACACAGACACAGACACACACGCGCGCACAAAGAACCACACACAACAAAAACAAAACCCACCAAACAATCAGCAGGGTTTCTTAGTGCACAGAATGGAAGAATAGGTTGTTGTGGAATATTACTTTAACTAAGCAAAGATATGGTACATTTGTTTATGCTGTATTTGTTTAACAATGTAAAGATGTATTGCTTTATCTGCCTAAGGCACCTGACTGGTCTAATAAAATGCTGAACGGCCAATAGCTAGGCATTAGAGGGATACAATAGGCTGGCAGGCAGATGGAATTAAGTAGGAGGAGGAATCTAGGCTTGGGAGAGAACAAGGGAGAGAGGGAGATGCCCGGAGCCAGCCAAACATGGAGCAGGACATACAGAATGAAAGAAAGGTAAAAAGCTCCAAGGCAAAACACAGATGACGAGAAACAGGTTACATTAAGTTCTAAGAGTTAGCTAGAAACAGCATAGGATAAAGCTGAGCATTCAAAACTAATAAGTCTCCATGTCATCATTTTGGAGCTGGTTGGAGGCCCAAAAGAAAGCCTGTTAAATTTGGTGTCCAACATGGGGCACATATTTCCACATAGGGTCTGAAAGTTGAAAACATAACAACCAAAAACAAAACAAAACAAAACAGCTCCTTTAGGAGGCTCTGCCTTACAACGAGCACTTGAGTAGAAAGAAGCTAAGTAAAAACACCTGCCACAGTGCAGGTACCAGTTTCCTATAGTTGGGGCGGTTGAATACAGCTCCTGATTAGACACAGCTCCCAGGTGAATGCAAATCTCAGCCAGGCTGGCGGCAGAGCCAGCAGACAAGCCGTTTAGCAGTTTAAGGTTTGGCTCATGTGGTCAGAAAAGGCTAGAAACACACAGTAAAGACAGGTCCAGATGTAAAAAATGTACCTCTAAACAAGTTACAGTGTGTTTAAAAATGTGCATGGACTTAAGAAAGAAAAGAAAAATGGGTTTAGACAGCCGTAGGGAAAAAATACATAGTTTAAAAATAATAAAGTCAAGGCTTTAAAGGGAGAGTAAAGTATCAGAAAAAGAAAAAAGCCACATAAAGATGGGAAATACACAGAGCATCTGGATCTTCTATGGTGTTGTGCTGACTTTGAATTTTTTGAATGCTGATGAGCAAATGACAGCTGCTGAGAGACACTGGATTGTAAATGGGACTGCTGAATTCAACCAGCCTAAATACTTTAGGAATGTCCTAACTTTACAATGGAATTCAAAAAATGTATTGTGTTGGGGAAGAGGTTTTGCCTTTGTTTCCACAGATAACGAAAGGCTGTGGATTCCTTCAAGGAGATCAGGTTCAACCAAGGAGACCTGAAAAATCTTGGTTACAGACTTAAAGAAATAAACCTAAACCAAGGAAAGCTACAAAACAGGTGATGTATATACTGATCCCTCTGTATGGGAACAGTTCTGAGAGTGGAGAAGAAATGTTATAACTAGTTTCCCCAAGACCTGACCATTATCTCAATTTTCTCAGGACTCCCTAAAGATGCTGTCTATTGCAGCACCAATCTACTTCATAAAAGGGTGATGGGCGTCAAAGAACCTCCACATGGAGTTTGCTTTCACTGTGGCAAAACTAGCCACTGGGCAAAGAAACTGCCCTGGCCCTGACTGCTGACAGTATGCTGTATAAACTGGACAAGCAGGACACGAAGGAAAAAGACTGCAAAACTTTGCCAATACATGGCGGGATAGTCCTTCAAATTTCCTGCTTTATAGAAAAATCTGCCAGATATTCTAGGCCTGTAGGCCAAAGATGAATGCCCCAATGTTGCAGAGGAACCCTGGGTGACTGTTCAGGAAGCCACATATCTCTGTCATTTCTACAGTTATAAGTTGCTTGCTCTACACTTCCTATTTACTCAGGTAATATTACATCCTTCTGGGATCTTTGATGAAGTGAAGACTAGGTAATTATAGTTTTCCTTAGTTACGATAGAAGGTAAGTTAGGTACAAAACTTTGGGCTCATCAAGATAGGATAAATAATGGAGTATTTTCTCTGAATTTGCCAAATACAAAATGGACTGGGCATTGTGAATTTAATTCTTACCTGATAATTGTTCTTATTATATATAGTTTTACTACTATGTTAAAGTTAAAAACCTTTCTTTTTATTTAGACAGAAAGGAGGAAATGTGGAATATTATTGTAACTAGGCAAAGATATGTTACATTTGTTTCTGCTGCATTTGTTTAGTGATGTAAAGATGTGTTGCTGTTTTACCTTGCCTGTCTAAAGTGCCTGATCAGTCTAATAAGAAGCTGAGTGGTCACTAGGCAGTAGAGGGATAGGCAGGGCTGGAGGGCAGCGAGAAGTAGGAGGAGGAATCTAGGAGAGACAGAGAAAGAAAGGGCTAGGGGGAGATGAGGGAGAAAGAAAGGGAAACACCTGGAGCCAGCCAGGCAGCCACCAACCATCCAGACATGGAGTAGGACATACGAACGAAAGGAAGATAAAAAGCCCTGATGCAAAATGTAGATGAAGAGAAACAGGTTAAATTAAGTCATGAGAGCAAGCTAGAAATGAACACAAGATAAGGCCAAGCATTCATAAATAATAGTAAGTCTCCATGTCAGGATTTTGGAGCTGGTTGGTGGCCCAAAAGAAAGCCTGTTACAATGGGCTCTGAACACCTCTCATCAAGTCAGTGTTCAGAACTCGAAGAGACGCTTCTGTATCCTTTGTAGACTGTTGTGTTTATCAGCTCCAAGAAGGGACCACAAATACAGCGAAACCTACTTTAAGAGTTTATTTGGGGGCGGTGGTGGCGCACACCTTTAATCACAGCACTCAGGAGGCAGAGGCAGGCAGATCTTTGTGAGTTCGAGGCCAGCCTGGACTACAGAGTGAGATCCAGGAAAGGTGCAAAGCTACACAGAGAAACCCTGTCTCGAAAAAAAACCAAAAAAAAAAAAAAAAAAAAAAAAAAGTTTATTTGTAGAGAGTGAGGGAAGGGGAGGGGGGTGCACAGGCCTGCCTGGAAGAGAGTAAGAAACAGGGGGGCGGGAGGGGGGTCTGCTTTTAAAGGTAGCTCAGTGAATGCTATCAGGGCTTAAATAGCCAAGCCACTCTGCGCATGTGCATAGATTACACAGGACAGAAGGCCCTGGGGGTGAATAAGCATTTTGCCTGACTGCCCATGGTGCATGTGTGTCTGTGGGACCCCGGAAGTGGCTAGGAGGATGACAGAAACATTAACATTGTCTGGTTGTCAGAAGTCCACACTTGTAATATACAAATGCACACACCACTCTGTAATGCCTGTCAAAATTATACCATCACAGCATCAATAAGTAGTACTTATTGTCTTGGCGCGGGTGTGTGTGTGTGTGTGTGTGTGTGTGTGTGTGTGTGTGTGTGTGTGTGTGTGTTTGGATACTGTTTCTCTGTAAAAAAAGAGAACCTTGGGGGCTGGAGAGATGGATGGCTCAGTGGTTAAGAACACACTGTGTTCTTGCAGAGTACCTGAGTTAAATTCCAGCAACCACATAGGGCAGCTCATAGCACCCTGTGATTCTAGCCCCTCTGGCCTCTAGAGGCACCTGTAGTCATTGACTTCCTCCTCAACACAAACAATTAAAAATGAAAATAAATGAAAAGTGAGAGAAAGAGCTTCGGGGGCTGGAGGGAGAGCACAGCAAATAGAGGACTTGTCTCCCAAGCATGAGGGCTGGAGGTTGGATCCCTAGAATCCA
Organism: Peromyscus leucopus; assembly: GCF_004664715.2. NCBI lineage: Eukaryota > Metazoa > Chordata > Mammalia > Rodentia > Cricetidae > Peromyscus > Peromyscus leucopus. The sequence continues at coordinate 19,431,296 of NC_051078.1, read as the reverse complement.
CGTGCGAGCTGGGGGGGGGGGGTTGTCACATCCCACAACCCCATGATCCCAGTGCACCAAAGAAGGGGATCCATGGAGCAAGCTGGCTGGTCAGAACAACAGAACAGCCGAGAGGCCCTGACTGAGTCTATCAGGTAAAAAGCAGCAGGGGAAGACACCTGATGTCAGCCTCAGGTCTCCACAGGTGCATGCTCACCCATGCACCTGCACACTGTACTCACACAGACACACGAGCTTCATTGTGTCCTGCACTTCTAACAGTGTGTGTTACAGTGACTTGAGCTGAAAAGTTTGTTTTTTTGTCTTTCCTTCAGTAGCTTTGAGACACCATCTTACTGTGTATCCCTGGATAGCCTGGAAGTTGTTGTGAAGATCAGGCTTACTTTGAACTCACAGAGATCTGCCTGCCTCTGCCTCCAAAGTTCTGGGATTAAAGGTATATGTAATCTAGCACTTGGGAGGCTGAGGCAGGAAGATCAAGACTTCCAGGCCATTGTGGGCTACATGGCAAAATGCTATCTCAAGTACATATGTATACAGAGAGAGATAAGAAAAAAGTCTAGAGATATGTCTGATGATGCAGAAAGACTGGACTACTCAAATGTTGCTGGTGAGATTGTGAAATAATATAATTCTATAGAAAATAGTTTGTGATCCATAGAGTGCAGAATTGCTTTTATCTCAGACATGAAAACTTAAGCTCAGCCGGGCGGTGGTGGCGCACGCCTTTAATCCCAGCACTCGGGAGGCAGAGGCAAGCGGATCTCTGTGAGTTCGAGGCCAGCCTGGACTACCAAGTGAGTCCCAGGAAAGGCGCAAAGCTACACAGAGAAACCCTGTCTCGAAAAACCAAAAAAAAAAAAAAAAAGAAAAGAAAAAAGAAAACTTAAGCTCACATAGGAAAAAAATATATATATTAATTTATATATAACCTCAAATATATTAATAAGGAAGTTTGTGTATTAATATATCATCATCTTTAAATTTAAAAAAAAATTGCACCTGACCTACAGAAAAATAAATTTTGGAATACTTACATTCAGCAAAATCAACAATTATGGCGCTTTATAAAGTAAGTCAAGGTATTCTTAGCACTAGACTAGTTAGTATACTGCGTGGAACAAGTTTTAAAGTGTGGCAGACAGAATGAAATCACAGTCAGTCAGTTTCTGCACAGCTAGTAAATGACTGGAAGCGTTAACACGGCTACAGAAACAGTTCATCATCCTCATTTGTGAAGCTTCAGAACAGCAGTGTGAGTAAACACACCACAAGCTCAGCTCTTCTGGTATCAGTGTGATGGACCAGGGGCTCTCCACTCAGTAAGGGAGCTGGAATTGGTGCACACAAATGAGCTGCTGCTTTCAAGTGTGTCACACTCCATTCAGAACTTGTGTTTCTGTCACACTGGCAGATGGGGGGGTTAATGTTAACTTCTGTGTATTTTAGTACTGCCACTAGAAAGGCTAACGTACTCAACTTTTCTATAAAAAATTAATAACAACAACTAATATCACTCACGTGATTGCTGTCAAGCTTAAATATTTAGTTATTATTTAATTACTTAAGCAGATTTTTTTAAAATGCAGGTTACTATCTTCCTTTTTAGTGGAAATAATGTTTTCTTAGGAACATAGACTCTGTGTTTAGAAAAATGTTTTTAAGTTTTAAAATCACATTATAAGTAGACAGTTAAGTCAACAGCCATAAATTTTAAAACTGAAGGTTTATGGAAGAAAATAGACTTTCTATGAAACAGCCCTAAATGGAAGCTTTCTGTCTTAAAGTTATACTGTATCACAGAGAATAAAAAGCTCGATTAACTAGAGCTATAGTGCTCAGTTTAAAAAGACTCACAGTGAGACTAAGATGGCTCACAGTTCATCATCACACTAACAAACGCACACGTGCACAGAATGCTTTCATCTACGAGACCAGTTCAATTGAAACCCATTTATACGTACCCATCCTCCTTAAGTATCATACAGCAAAGACAAGAAACTGTGCTACATACTCCATTTTATTCTGGCTGAAATAATACTTTAAAAATTACAGTGGAGGATGTAAAACTTAAGGTGTGTGAATATTTACACCAAGTAAAGCACAGATTGAAGACTGAAAGCTTTTCAGCCACGAGTTACCTTATCGGCCTTCAGCTTTCTAAGGAAAGATGGGTTGTCGTACCCTTTCGCTTGCCTTGCTTCTTGCAAATGGTTGATCATCCACACGTTTTTCCTTTGCTTTGCCAAATCAAGTGCTGACTCACCCTGGAAATGTAAACAGAAGATATTCACATTAAAAATAAAACTAATATTGTCATTAATAACTTTTAAAGAAACTCCATAAAAATAAATTGACTACATAAATTTATTGACAGTGGTTTCTGACATCAGGTAAATCAATTTAGAAATCCCAATCATTACATACCTGTTATCATTTTCCATTTAAAATACAACTGGAAATACATTTTTTCATCATACACTATAGATTCTATTTTTGCTTGCATTCTGACAAATTAGAGAGCAAATCACAAAGTAGGTATGTGAGTACCTGCTGGATCAGAGGCTATCCTTAAGCTTATCAGTCACGGCACATTCCTTACAGACTTCACTAGCATAAATGAGTGCTGTAAAGCATCCTAACACTACCTACCAAGTTGTCAGGAGTCTGCTGACTTCAGGGATGGTGGGAGCCTTCAGAAGAGATTAGGGAAGGAAGGAAAAGTCAACCTCTACCTCAACCCCTGTGCTGGAATTCAGCCTACCAGAAACTCATCCACCCAGAGAGAAATTCCCAAAGAGAGCACAAAAGAGAGCGACTGGAAATCCTTCCGTTGCAGTTAGAAGCTACAAGGTCCCTTTAATCCTAAAACAGGAAGGCCAGGAAGGCCAGGAGTACAGGAACAAGTCAAGAGACAACAAGTACATACACAGCTTAGTCCTAGATGCTCCCTTCTGCCCTTACTCAGTTAAATTTTCTATATCTTCTGTAAACTAGACACCTACATTTCCAATCTATTTAATGTCCTCTATCTGATTCTTTAAACAAAAGACAAATTAAAACTGTTTGCCAAAATTTGAAGAATGATATTCAAATTATTTTTTTAAAAATAACAACTGAAATTTTACTTCAAAATGCTGGATTAAAAAAGAAAGAAAGAAACAGGGACTCCTAAGGCACTTATCAAGTATAGAACAGTTTTAAAAAAAATTAAGCATAATACTACCATACAACAACAAAGAAATACAATCAAACAATAAATTTTTTTCAAAAGCCCAGGAAGATTTTTAATACAAAAACCAATGGTATTTAATAAGGAATGGGCTAATCTAGGGATATTTCTTTTTGATAGTCCTTGCTTATTCCAGAATTCCATCACCTGAGTTTTCAGAAGCGGCTAATGAATCCGAACTATAAATATTACCTGAATAATAGCAATCCCTTGGGTAACCACTCCCAGATTATCCTGCAGTTGCCTCGGTCCAGCTGAGCACCCCTTCCACTAGAGGCCATGTGACACCTAAGGATTGCCTAGACAGAAAGATTGAGGGAGCTTTAAAACCTTCAACTCCTCTAGTCTTCTGACCGTGTTCGTATAGTTCTTTCAGTCGGCTGGTAAACAGACAAACAATTCAAAAGTTGTACTAAAACCAGGGTTCAGAGTCAAGTCTACATTTGGTCACTCCATGTTGCAGCCAAAATAGTAAATACTACTAACAAAAGTAACACCACAAGAATCCACATGGAGTATTTATAGACTATGTCACTGGCAGTAGACAAATCCTTCAGGGTTTTGGTCAACTAACCATGGCTAAGGTGGAAGATCACTTCAAGTTATGCCTTAGTGGGACAATCTCACTGTCAAAACTAAGACTAGTTAGAGACCGTTGAGGTCCAGGTATTCAAGAGCTAATGAACAACTGCATTCTCCAATGGTTCTCACCTCCTTCCAAGAAACTACAGGGCTCCTTCTGTCTACATCCATCCCTTGACAGGTTTAGAAAAAGACTGGAAATGCTTGGGGAGCACTCAGATCAATTATTCTTCCCAAATTAAAATTTCTAAATTTATCCATGTAACAAAACCACCATAGTAAAAAAGAATTATGACATAAGCCATAAATGTGTTTTCATTCTTAGAACACAAATTACTTTTTTACCCTATGGTTAATATTTAACCATAACCTAGGGCTGTGGTGTAAAATTCTTCTGACACTTATCTGATGAAAGCCAATGATCTTCTCCCCACCCCCCCAAATGCGGTCACAGTAGTACTTTAAACAAGTCTAAGGGGTTTGTAGGTCTATCTCATCCTAGATTCATTGTGAACCTAATCTATGGCTACTTATCCGTCCAAATATCAACTTTAAAATATTTTAAAGTTATCTATTATTAAAGTAGTCTTCAAAATAAGTTGTCTTATTTTGATAGAAGAAATTTGCTTTATACATTAAAGGAATCTAATTCCTTTTTCAAACAAGTAATTTACAGAAGCAATTTCTAGTTAACCTAGACGGATTTAAAAGAAACTTAACCTGATTTATAAAATATTTATTTTAGGAAAGGGCCAAATAGTTAAAGTTATAGCACAGAAAATGTTTGTTTTATCTTGTCTGGGGAACATAACTTTTTTATAGCTTTTAAAATCAAATCCAGATTTGTAGCTACATCCTACCCTTACAATTCGTTTTTACTTTACATTTTAAAGCTATACTTATTTTATTCTATGTGTATTAGTGTTTTGTCTGCATATGTGTACATATACTACATGAATGACAGGTGCCTGCCAAAGTCAGAAGAGGGGGTTAGAGCCCCTGAAACAAGTTCCAGATGGTTGTGAACCACCATGGTGGTGCTGGAAAATGAACCCGGGTCCTCTGCAAGAGCATCCAGTGCTCCTAACTGCTGAGTCAGCTCTCCAGCCCTACAATTCATGTTTGGCAAGATGATCTTTCCTAGTATTTAAAATGAAAACTGAAATAAAAAAAATGTTGTCAAAATTATGAACAAAGAATAATGTTGGAGCTTTTAAAATTAATTTCTTTTCAAAATTTGCAGTTACCTAAATAATTCACTTTATATGGTACACAGTGAGAAGGCATCACTTCATGCTAAATATTATCAAAACAGAATGAAATCCTATTATCTTCAACTCAAAATAGTACTGTCCCCTCAGCATTCACAACCTCAACATGTGTCAAAAGACAAGGTAACTAAGATTAAGGCAAAAGCTGTCTCACCAGGATGCTTTCTTTCACTCGCAAATATAATCTCCCGTGTCGTTCCTACTCTAAAACATAACAGATATTATCTCAAATCCTTTCAGTTATCTCCACCTCTACTCCTTGGCTAAGCTAACACAGTCCTTACAAAAACAGCAACAAAAACCACCAGCCCAACTGATTTATCAATCTTCCTTCTGTCTTAATGATTCAATGACTTCTTCAACCAAAACAGTAACAAAACAAAACACACATCCTATGACAGTCTACACAAACCCTCCTGGATTCCAGGCCTTGAAAAACAATTAAGCATCTTACCTAAGCGTCTATACGATCTGGCACCTGCCTCTCAAGTCACTTCTTGCTCACTGTACTTCTAAGCCAGCCTCAGTTACCACACCTAAAATTCAGCATCTTACCCTCCTACGCCTTGTAGTGCTTGCATTTCTTTACACGGTAAAATGTGTGAACCACTTATCTCCGCAACTGATTCCTTCTCCTCATAGCCTCCACAGAAAACATCATCTCAGAGCAATGCTCCTATCACTACCACCTTCTCAGCCCTGCCACTCAATGCATCTCACGGTTCATTTATTCCCTATTTCATTTCTTCAACAGAATGTACGTTCTAAGACAACACAGGCCTTATTTTGTCTTGACCACTGAGACAGCCTACCAATATTTACTGAAAGAGTGAAAATGGTTTCTATTAGAAAGGGTGTTTACGCTGCAAGTATACAGAGAAGGCTAGACCCAACAGAGAGGGCAGAACGCTTGCCCTGCACTCATGAAGTCCTGGACTCGGTCTCTAATACAGGCATGCGGACTCTTTCCTTTTTACCCGACAGTCAATCCTGAATCTGTGTCAGATACAATAAAATGATTTTAAAAGGCATGGGCTTAAATAAAATGTCTACAGGCACATCAGTAAGCTCAATCATTTGGCACTGTAGACTCTACAAGGTATTCTAATCTTGGTGCCATGTAAGAAATATGCCTGAACCTAGAGCATACTTTAAAAAAAGTTTTAAAAAAAAAAAAATCACATAAATACTTCCAAATACCTCCACTCTTATCATTCATTTCCTTTCTATTGAAATTCATTATGGACTTTTCTATCTTACCAACATTAAAAGTTTATGCAATGGTTAGTAGGGTCCACAACTTTTCATTATTTACTTTAAAAGACATTAAAATTTGCAAACACATTGTAAATCCTTAAAGAGCATGGCTGAACTGTCCTACGCTTTGTGTGAAAACACCACTGGTTCCAAGTTACCAACTGTACATGGCCATCTTGCTTTCATAATTATTTGACATACCGTAATTCAAATACAAATAAATATATTAATATAGCAATTGGAAAAAGTCAAATTGAAATTAATTACTTGCTGTAAAAGAATTGGTTCTAATTTTTTTTCAGTGATGCAAGCACTATCTTGAAATGTATTTCTAGTACATGAAATTCAAGACTGGGCATCTGTAAGTCAAAGATGGGAAGAACGCAAGTGGTGAAAGTGAGAGAATCTCAGTTAACCGACCAAAGGATCACTGGTCAGGTTAGTTAGCTATCTTCCTTCTTCTTTTGGTCTGGGCTAGGCATAGGTTGCTGAAGCTGGTGCTAAGGATTTTCAGAGAGATCATCACCTAAAAATGAATCTTTGCAATGGCAAATACTACTCTATCCTTTCTGAAGTAGCAGAACAGAGTACGGGCTGTCATAAATGTCAGCCTAGGCAAAACTGAAGACTACGCAAATTTTCCTTCGTTAGCCAATCGATATTTGTTAAGTGCCCATCATGTTAGTCATTATGGTATGCCAACTTTCCCTTTGCCATGTGTTTAGTGAACCATTCTGATCATCCTGGGTAGGAAAAAGACTTATAAGTTTAAAAAACAGAAAGAAAACACATGATTTTATCAAATTTATAGCTTATAATATTTAAACTAAACTCAAAATTTATAATTAGACCATTTTCTAAAAACTCACTAAGCTATGAAATAAGTTAAAAAAAAATGCCCAAGTCATTTTTAATAGTCTAACCTTCTCTTCTTAAAGTAACCCAATAAAGGAAGAATTTTCACTATAACATAAAGAGATGCCTTGATCCAGCAAGAGGTACCTACTTTTTGATTGGCTATTTCAGGTTAGTATTAGCTTAAACTCCCTTCACATTTAATTAGCATATATCCTTTAGGCATTTATAAAACATGGCTCATAAAATACTACAAATTACAGCTGATCCTTCAAAACATTTGTCAAAAGACAGTGATTCCTGACAATTTTTGTGGTCATTCCAATTTCCGCTAAAGGACACAGTGGATTGTAAGTCTTTAAGAATGCAAAAGATGAACCAAAAAGTTGAGATTACCAACAGAATCAACTTTTGACATTTATGTGGTGTTTGCGTGTGTACGAACACAAGCCACAGTGCACATGTGGAGGTTGGAGTGCAATTGAGAGCTGTCTGTGTCCTCAAGGGAAGGACTCAGGTCAGGAGGTGTGGCAGTCAGTGCTTTTTGCCTACCGAGTCATTTGCCAGTCCCTCAGCAGAATCTTGGGTTCGTAGACAATTAAGATGTCTACAAATTTAAAAACTCAAAGTATACATGTTATATTGTACTTGGCTCTTAGATTAATTCTGTATACTTATCTTGGGTTAACTCACCATACTCTACAAACATCATAACGGGTTTTTATCAAATTTTATTAAGTCTTGCTCTTTAAAGAAATATGTTACTAAAATGACCAAGTCATAGAATCACTAGAACTTATTAGGAATGATGTTTTTATTATTGCTGTTGTTATTATGTGTGAAGGTATGATGCACACACGGATGCTTGTGCCTTGGCATGCAGGTAGGTCAGAGGATCACCTTGTGGAGTTGGCTTTCTCCTTCCACATCTTTACCTGGATGGGTCTGGGAGTCATTCAGCTTAGGTTGCCAGCCTTTTACAAACCAGTGACTTTACCAGTTGTGCCACTGTGCTGACAGATAATGTGCTTGCTAACTATAAAAACTTACATGTAATGATATTCTTAAGAAGCCAGAAAGCTACTGTCATTCATTTATAGAAGTTAAAGTATGCAATTTCTAAAACCCAGCATAATTCCACAATAAAAAGGCCACCCCAAAACTAAAAACTATTTAAATATAAGAAAAGTAAATGACCCAAGATTTTGAAAACAAATTTTTTGTAGAAGCAAAGGACTAAATTAAATAATACATTTCTTCTCATGTTCAGTCCTTAAAAAAAAAAAAAAAAAAAAAAGCCAACAACAAACAACATGTTTTATGGAGAGACTCATCCATTCGTGCCTTCCTCCTCCTTGAGCAGCAGGACGTATTTACCTTGATATTCTGGGCATCCACATTCCCTCCAGCTTCCAGAAGGAGACTAATGACTGTGGTGTTCCCTGCTAGAACTGCCCAGTGCAGAGCAGTGTTTTTGTGATACTTGTCACCAAGGTTAACTGAAACATTGAATGTTAAAAGCAATCTAGTTGGATCCACACTGAAAAGGAAAAAAACAAACAAACAACAACAACAACCCTAATTTCAATTATCGAAATCATTACAGAGACTACACTGATTGTGGCTGCTGCATTCTCATTCCATCTTGGAACGCTCTATTCTAGCCTCAATAACATTGCAGTCAGTAATTAAATAATGTTTTAACATGAATTATCATGTATGTGCAACCCTATATAAAGTAATACGGTGCCAAGAGACAGCATATTTGCTCCTAACTTAATCTAAGAATTCATGTTATTAACACCTACACATTTAAAGAATAAAAAAACTTCATTTCAATTTGGACTGATACAAAAATGATTTAAAACAACTTAAAATGAATACGTAAAATTTTACAATACAATCACATGAAAAGGTAATTACTTAAAAAGAAAAACAGTGAACTTTTCTTCCATTTTCAGAATTAAGAGGATTACTGGGCCGAAGTAGAGACACCCAAACAGCCCGAGAGTAACGTCTGTTCTGCACCAGTCATCGCTACGGAAGCTCTAAAGAGGACTAAGTGTAACACCCGCTGGTCTTTCTAAGCACTTGTCTCACATTGTGCTATGTATGCTGAAGGGATCTCAATAGTCCATAATGATTACATACCTATGTGTCCTATAAGCTGCCCACATTAAAGGTGTCATTCCATTCTGATCCATCATATCTACATCCTGATAACAAAGTCAGACAGCAGAATTTTAAGATCCTAACCAAAATTAATTGGAAACATCGAATTTATACATTATGCAATCTAAAACATTACTACTCAATCAAGAATGCTTTATGAAAGTTTCTTTCTTAACTTTAAAATAAAACTAAGTACTGCCACTAATTAGCCTAACTGACTTACAAAGTATACTTTCAATCCTGCCTTTTGATGTTTTACATTTACATCTTAGCTATTTTAGAATTCTAAGTGGTCCTCAAACACTATTATTACACAATCTTAATTTAGAATAAAAGACAAATTTTACTAGTCTTTCACAAGATGAAACTTGCCATGTGACATTGTTTTGCAGTCTTCATTTTTCAGAAGGTAAAAGATATACCATAGTTTTATATTTTAATTTCCTGGACAACTTTTAGGCATTTGTAAATACTATACCTGTTAAGTCACACAAATTATGCCTAAATATTTTAAATATGTATTGCTTTTTTATGTAGAAAAAAATTACTCAGAAAAAAACCAATTTAAAAACTTAGATCATATTTTACCTTTTATATAAAAACTACCATGCTAGTAAATTCTGGTCTTTGACCTTTTGGTATTTTTTCCTATTAAGGTGCTTTGTTTTGTGCTAGCGTCTCACCCTGTAGCCCACGCTGGCCTGGCATTACCCATGCAGCCCCGCTGGGCTCAAACTTGTGGTGGTGCTCCTGCTCTCAGCCCACAAGCAGCAGGACGACAAGCATGTGCCCACACACCCAGCACTGCTTGATTCTGGGTGCACCTGTGCGTGTCTCTCCGGGCTGGACATGTATGTCTGTGCAAGCACACTTGTCCACACATGCTGGTGTGGAGGCAGGAGGCAGGTATCGGGTATCCTCCTCTAAAGCTAACTCCGCTTGATTTTCTGAGATAGGGTCGGCTAGGCTGACCGGCTAGAGAGCTCAAGATCTCCCTGCTGCAACAGTGGGATTACCCCCTCCACAGCTGGCCAATTTTACCTGCGGCCTGGGGTGCTGCTCATGGTCGCACAGCTGGGACTCTACCTCTGAGCCATCCATCTCCCAGCCTTGATATTTTTATAACCTACCTGCTTCTCCAGATTTTAAAAAGACTAGTGAAATGAGCCAAACTTCCAAACCAATTGCATTAACAAAAAGACAATGAACACTTTAAAATGTTATCATTTTTCTCTTTCCCAGCTAAAAGTGGAAAGAAAAAATAAGTAAATATAAATTCTCCAAGCCCTGGTGTAACAAAGAAACTAGAATAAGGCTAATCTATGACAGTTTCCAAAGATGGTTCCTATAGTATTCAATTCTTGTGCTGTGCTGACATTTCCCACACTGAATATGAGCTAGAATGTCCCAGCTTTAGCTGATAGAAAGAAACGCTGCTTTATAGGTTCAAGTCTGTGTTCTTCGGGGAATTCTGAGGCACCACAGAAGACGTCTACTTCCCTGTTGAAGAGCGGTGTTGTAGAGTGTGGACAATGCACAAGGAAAGGCAGGGGGCTGGGGGGCCCAGCACCCCCGCTAAGAACAGGGCTTTTTATCAATACAAGGAATATATACACAACACATTCTGATTGTAATACAACCAGAAAAAAAGAGAAAAGAAAAGAAAACCTAAGGCAGTGCTTCTCTTAACAAAATCTATTTATTATAAAAGCATAATAAGATGAATAGGTATATAATTAATGTGATTTTTTTTTTCTTTTCATTTTTTGGTTTTTTGAGACAGGTTTCTCGGTGTAGCTTTGTGCCTTTCCTGGAACTCACTTGGTAGCCCAGGCTGGCCTCGAACTCACAGAGATCCGCCTGGCTCTGCCTCCCAAGTGCTGGGATTAAAGGCATGCGCCACCACTGCCTGGCTAATTAATGTGATAATGCACACTCAGAAAAAAACAAATCAAGACCAGTAACTTAAATTCCATGTTTCCTGACAGAAACTTCATTTGATGCAGCAGAAAGAGGAAACATGGTTTGTTTTGTTTCATTTTAAATCATTCTCCTCAAGAGGTTATTAAAACAGAGAATGAAAGTCAAGTTTACATAAATTCAGATGACAAGTTCCAATGTTTGTGTTCATGAGTTTTAGGTCATCATGACACAAGCTAGGGTCATTTTAGAAGGGGACTCTCAATTGAGAAAATGTCCACACACTTGCCTGTGGTACATTTTCTATATGACTGATTGGAGAGGGTTCAGTCACCCTGGGCTGGTGGTCCTGGTGAAAAGCAGGCCGAGCGAGCCAGGAAGCAGTGTTCCTCAACGGCTCCCGCCTCCAGGCTCCTGCCCGACTCCCTTTTAATGATGGACTATTGCCTGAAAGTGTGAGCAAATGACCCTCTCCTCCCCAAGCTGCTTTTGGTCTTGGTGTTGTGTCACAGCACTAGGAACACTAGCTGAGACAGAAGCTGGTACCGGGTCTTCGGGTACTTCGGTGACAGACTTGACCGTGTGTACTGGGGAGGATTGTGGTGCCACTGTCTTTGTGCTGGAATAGTTGTTGAGTGCGGAGAGCTCCATGGACCGATCTGTGAGAGCTGGGAAGATCAGGATGTTCTAAGAAATAAATACAAGGGATGGAGGTCTGGCTTGTGGAGTTTCAGAGGGAAGTTCTGCGAGTCCCTTAAAGAACATGCAGGGGCCGGGCATTGGTGGCGCACGCCTTTAATCGCAGCACTCGGGAGGCAGAGCCAGGCGGATCTCTGTGAGTTCGAGGCCAGCCTGGGCTACCAAGTGAGTTCTAGGAAAGGCGCAAAGCAAACAGAGAAACCCTGTCTCGAAAAACCAAAAAAAAAAAAAAAAAAAAAAAAAAAAAAGAACCTGCAGGGACATTCAATATTTAAAGACTCTATAGATCTGCTCAGCTGGAGCTGGAGAGCTGCCTGTGGTTAACAAGAGACCAGCACCACAGAAATGAAACCTTTGCTTTACTAGAATGATTTATGTTGGTTAGCCGTAGCTGAGAAATTAGTGGTGATGAAGAAGAGACCGGCAGCATCATGCAGACAGTAAACCTGGGAGTACTTCCTCAAGGTCAACACACAGAAGCTGTGGTCTACAGGGGATGGAGGAGCGATCTTATGCTGGCAGCTGAACTTAATAGTCAAAGAAATCATGCAGGTGGTACTAGTTTTGAAGGCATGAAGGGATGACAGAAAACAACTGAGGCTTGGCACTGTGTGGTGGGACTGGAGTGCCTGGAGAGGCCACAAGAGGCTAATAAAAGAGGCTAATGAGTACAACAGCCCACTACAGCAGAGACTATGGCATCTTAGAGATGGATGGCTGTCAAAAGTCCTTTCACGGAGCCGAGAAGGTTGTGAGTTAATCCCAGGTGTCCAACACTTGGCTCTTTACACTGACTTACTTTGATTTCGCTTTGTTCAGGCTGTGACTCTACCCTGGTTCTTCCTACTTGGAGTCAGAAAATATTTAACTTGGTTTTTTGATTTTACAGGAGCCTGAAGTTATGATACCTTGGATATTTTAGAGAGACTGGATATTTTAAAGAGACACAACTTTTAAAGTATGAATTTTTCAAAAGACTGGGACTTTATAAGTTGGAACATGTTTTATATTGTGATAATATTAACATGCTGTCTTGGGGACAAATGAAAAAGGAAAGGTTCTAGCTGAACTGTGATGATTCTATGTCAAGTTGACAAGGGGTCAACTGTGCTGGTTAGTTTTATGTCAACATGAAACAAACTACAGTCAGTTTAGCAGAGGGAACCTCGATTGAAAAACAAATGTTCTATCAGACTGGCCTGTTGGCAAACCTGTGGTGCAGTTTCTTGATCAGTGATTGACATGGGAGGGCCCAGCTCATTATGGGCAGTGCCACACCTGGCCATCTCGTAGTCCTGGTCTCTAAGAAAGGCTGAGCACACCACGAAGAGTAGCCAGTAAGCAATGTGCCCTCCAAGGGCTCGGCATTAGTTCCTGTCCTGCCTCCCTTTCATGATGGACTGTGATATGAAGTGTAAGTAAAACAAAGCCTTTCCTCTCAAAGTTGCTGTTAGTCTTGGTGTTTTATCACAGCAACAGAAATCTTAAGAATATTTAAGGGAAATAGTTAAAGGAAAAAAATTAATAGAATATAAATTTTCCCCTTATTTTCCACTATTTATTTCTATCACACTTACAAATTAAAAACCAAATTAATGGAGAATTAGCTAATTTGTGACTATATTTGCTTTTAAGTTCACTAAAAACTCAGTATCAAAATAACTACATTTCTTCATTCACCAGAAAATAGTACTTAAGCATTTCCAGGTTTTACAAATGTAGTGCTAAGACTGTTAAGCATTTAAGCCATGAAGAACATCTGATTGAAACACACTAGTAAGACTTTTTACCTGTCCTTTTGCTATAAGATAAGCAACAATTGAGGTATGTCCAAACTGAGCAGCCAAATGGATACAGCTGCATCCTTCCCCATCAATTAACGAGGGATCTGCACCATATTTCATTAGTTGCACAACCATGGATAAATGGCCTTGTCTAAAATATAGAAAGACAAACATTCAGACCTAAAGTTATTTCAAAGACAGTCTTCTGGAAAAGAAAATACTTGAGGAAGGTAATGATAGAACGTTAAATCATGTATTTTATGAAGTTGCTTTAAAGCAAGACAAAGGAGTTTATGGTTCTTGAAAGTCTTAAATGGAACAATAGCCTTGATAATGAGAACCATCTTCACTTCCTTAAATATCACAATTACTAAGTTAGTTCCATTCCAATATGACCATAAAAGTCCCAAGAACTAACCTGCTTAACTGTAAACAGACACACACTTCCAAAGTATTACATTTACTAACCAAAATGACTCTGCCCTTACAACTGGATTAGCATGCTTTCTGAGGACAGCTGGTAACTCTGCTTCCAATGAAGATGACACTGGGCAGCAATAAATAAATGACAACTATATCAAGAACAGACATATCATTAGAAACAAAAAATAAAGGAGGCCTAGGGGAAGGATGAATACAAGTAAATGTTCACCTTGTGGCCCAGTGCAATGGAGTTGAGTTCAGGTCTCCTCCAAGTTGATCCACAATAGCACCTTTCGAAATATAGTATCTGTAAAATGAAGTTTATAGTAATTTAGATAGTTTTCATCTTCAACTTTAGAAAATTATCTGAAAAATAAAATGTTTTCCACTTGAGCTATCAACCAATTTTGTGTCTTTGAAGATAAATGGTCTTTTGAAAGTTTAAAAAACATGTTTAGTAGAATTTCATATTAAGTCATATTTCTAGTACATTCATGCACTAGAAAAAAAAGGAAATAATTTTTAAAGCTATTTTTAAAAAAAGTGCCAAGGTGGGCAGTGGTGGCACACGCCTTTAATCCCAGCACTCGGGAGGCAGAGCCAGGCGGATCTCTGTGAGTTCGAGGCCAGCCTGGGCTACAGAATAAGTTCCAGGAAAGGCACAAAGCTGCACAGAGAAACCCTGTCTCGAAAAACAAAAATGGCAACTAATCATATAGAAAAGGTGAACAGACAATCACAGGGATGTGAGCAACACACAAACTTTTGGGATGGGTAGTTGTCCATACAAGAGCCAAGAACAGTACACAGTCAGTAAGGACAGCTGTGTCAGCAGTCCGCACTGCTGAACCCCAGAGGGAGTGAGTTCTGAGTACACACAGTAAGACAAACTGAACTTCCGGGGAGAACGCCCTATTCACCATCTTATGCCTGATAATCAGACATAAATAGTTAAAATCAGATACATCAATGGAAGATCACTGGAAGGAACACAGTCTGGGAACAAAAGCTTACAGAATCTGAGCATGATAATTAGAACTGAGAACTGAATACTATATGTTCCTTAACAACCAAGTTCCTCCTCCTTTTGAACCCCACAAAAGGAAGCCCTAAACAATCAGGGCCTGTGGTGGTTTGAAGGAAAATGGCGCCCGAAGGGAGTGGCACTGAGTGGCTTTGTTGGAGGAAGTGTGTCACTATGGAGGTGGGCTTTGAGGTCTCTCTCATATATGCTCAAGCCACATCCAGTATCTGAGACCACTTCCTGTCGCCTGTGCAAGATGTAGAACTCTCAGCTACCTCTCCAGCACCATGTCCGCCTGCATGCTGCCTTGCTCCCCGCCATGATAACAGACTAAACCTCTGACTGTCAGCAAGCCTTCCCAATTAAATGTTTTCCTTTATAAGAGCTGCTGTGTGTGGGTCTGTGGTCCAGCTGCAGCTGGAGTCTGTGTTGCTATCTGTGGTCCGTGTCACCTCAGGGGACCTTAGGAACCATGTGAGATGAAATCAGGGCCATGCCGCGCCTGCCTTGCCCTTTACTGGCCCAGGGAAAGCTGGCTTTGCCTCTCTCTGGACACTGCAACAAGAGTTGGCCCCCACACCTGGGAGAGATGGCCCCATCCCTCACCACAGGTGAGGGTGAACAGACCCTGAGGGTATGGGAATAGGGGAGCCGACTCTGCCCCCTCACCTGAGGTAGGTGGCCCCAGTGGCCCAGACTGATCAGCTCAGCTACTATTCAGGCCCACAGCCCGGCCTTGGGTTGGCCCAAACATCTACCCATCTAGGGCCTGCTGAAGGGACTGGTCCTCTGGAACAATATCTGCAGGATCTCCATGACTCTAGGTGGCTGCAGGATATCCAAGAAAGGCTCTGGTGAGGATCCAGTGATGATGGAGTACCAGAAACCAGAGGCCTTGAACCAGACCAGTGAACAATGCAATGAACATGCTAGTAAAGCTGACTTGACAAAAGGACATACTATATGATGACACACAGAGGTGTCACCAGGATGAATAAAGATATGTTGGAGAGGCGGGAAAGATGGAGGAGTTAAGGGGTTGTTGTTTTTTGGTTTTTTTTTTTGTCCTTGTTTTTGCTTGTTTGCTTTGTTTTATTTTCTTTTGTGGGGAGGGCTACAGGGGTGAGAGGGGGATGGGGGGACTAGGAGGTGAGCAGAATTGGGGTGTATGATGTGAAACTCCCAAAGACTCAATGAAGAACTGTAAACAAAGAAGCAGCAGCTCTAAAGAGTTGTTGTGGTCACAGTGTCTCTTCACAGAACAGAAACCCTAACTAAGCCAGGCCCCTCCCTCCTGGGGCCACTGTCACTCCTGACAGTGTTTGTCTCTCTGATCTGTATTATTGCTTTGCTTCTGAAGAGTTTCTTTGCTACTCTGTAAAACTGTCCACACCTCTATTCAATTTTCTGAAAAAGAAGAAGCCAAGGAGGGCTGAATAGATGGCTCAGTGGTTAAGAGCACCAACTGCTCTTCCAGAGGTCCTGAGTTCAATTCCCAGCAACTACATGGTGGCTCACAACCACTTGTAATGAGATCTGGTGCCCTCTTCTGGCCTGCAGGGACACATGCAGGCAGAATACTGTATACTAAATAATGAATGAATGAATAAATAAACAAACCTTTAAAAATTTAAAAGAAGAAGAAGAAGAAGAAGAAGAAGAAGAAGAAGAAGAAGAAGAAGAAGAAGAAGAAGAAGAAGAAGAAGAAGAAGAAGAAGAAGAAGCCGCCGCCGCCAAGGACTTGGCCCAGACCGTCACTGGTAACAGAAAAGGCTCCAAGCCACCCCTGTGGGCTCTGGAAAATACAGACTTTAACATGAACCTGGCTGAATCAAATAAATATCCTTGTAGCTTAGGTCTCAAGTTATTTATCAAGTATTTTTTCCAAAGATAGCCAGGAACATGAAAGAACAACATAAAAGAAATAAAATTGTGTTGTAGACAAGGATCACAAAAGAAATAAACTTAGTTTGTTCACATATAGAAAACAACACTGAAAATTCCAGCAACTAGTGATTTAAGTAAGAATTTTTAAAAACTAACATAAATAAAAGTGAAAAATAAAACAAAAAATTAGGAATACATCAGCCTGCATCTAAGTGCAATAACAGAACTATAAATAAGTTAGAAGTTTCCCCAATGAAACAGATGAAAAGAAAGAACACACATGTAGGAGAGACAGTATCAGGTTAACTAACACATGTTCTACTGAGCTACAGCAGGCCAGCCAAGAAAATACGGCGGCAGACACAGTGTTTAAAGAAGCAAGAGCTGCAGCCAGATCCCGCATAGCCTTTGCCAGGGTCTGGCCGACATGCACCTGACAAAAATAAGTCCACCTTTACAAATTTCATCACAAATATACAAAGAATACGAAAAACCAACTACACACACACACACACACACACACACACACACACACACACACTCCACCAGTGAGTGCTATAGAAATGTTTGCCGATGAGAATTACTAGAGGAACCCCAGGACAGAGAATTTAAAAGAGCAATCATAAATGCCATCAAAGAATTAAGAGTTTAAAGAAGACACAAATAGCTCAATGAACTTTAAAAGAATAAACACCTGAATGATACCCAAGAAAAGACAAACATACTGTCAAATAAAGAAATGATGGTATACCTCGGTGATATGTAGAGCATTTTAAAAAATATTTGTGCCTAACTGTGAGGTTCCAGTTGCCTCAATAGGACTGCCCTACAAAAGCTTTCCTCTATGGAAAGAGCTTTCCTCACGTCTATCATAAGGCCACATGTGAAAGAAGAGAGAAAACAGAAGTATTAAAATCAAATGTAAAATAAAATATTATCAAGTATCTTTATGTGCTAACATGGAATTAAGATAGCATTTTGATAGATAAAGTTAAAAAAATACATGGAAACAGAAGGTATGTATTGGAAATGACAGAAACAATCCAGGATTTGCACATGGAATTCAATAAAGAGAAACACTGAAGAGCACTCAAGCTGAAATAAAGATGGAACTGGAAAGCCCCAAACCCAGTTCTAAACTCAAGGGAAATTTTTTCAGGTAGAATGAATCAAGCACAACACAGACTATCAGGATTCTAAGACACAGCAGAGACCGTACATGAAGGAAGCAAAGAACGTGAAAAACAATTACAATACAGGAAGTCAGTCTGTAACACCATCAAAAGACCAAACCTTCTAATCACGAGGAGGAAGAAGCACAGGTCAGTGGCATAGACAGACTTTACATAAAATCCAAGAAAACGTCCCCCAATCTGAGGATACAAGCACACAGAACACTAAACAGACAAGACCGAAAAAGAAACGTCTCATGGTATTTCAAAGACACGATAAAGACAAAGAGTCCTGAAAGCTTCAAGGAAAAACACACCACAGACAGATGAGAACTGCAGCTGATTTCTCAATGGAAACTTTGAAAGCCAGAAGAGCTTAGAGCAGCGCATCCTAATTCTAAACCCAGACTGCTAACCTAGACTGACAGACCCAGCAAAACTATCTCCCATGACTGAAGGAGAAAGAAAAACCTTCCATAATACAAACAGCCTACAATAAAATGGTATCAGCAGAGCAAACCTAAAGAAAATACAGGAAGCAATAGCTGAAAAGAAGAATAGGCATTGCCAAAGATACTTAAAAAAGAAAAAAATGAAGCTGTAATTACCGAAACAAAAGGTACCACTGAGAACACAAGCGCCACTGAAAGTCAACAACACAATTACTGAATTCAACACACACCTTTGATGATAACTGTAAGTAATAATAGCTTCAACTCTCCAATCAAAAGATAAGGGTTGGCTGAATGGACTAAGGAACAAAAACCCATCTGTTGTCTACAATAAACAATCTTACCTTTAAAGAGTCAACACCGCATTCACCTCAGAGTGAAAAGATGGACAAAATACTCCAATCAAGCAAGGAAGGACAAGGAGGCAAGCAGGGTCAATACCCTAATAAGTGACAATAGACTTCAAACTAAAGCTAATCATAAGTAATAAAGGACACTTGATTCTAACTAAGGAAACAATCAACAAAAAGGTATACTATCCTAAAGATACAGGCACCAAACTCTGGTGGCCCCAACTTCATAAAAAGTGTCCTACTGGAATGAAAGGCAAAGATTAACATCAACTCATCAATAGTAGGTGATTTCAGTAACCCCCTTTCTCCAATGCACAGGTCATCTGGACAAAAAACTAGCAGAGAAACATCAAAATTAAATGGCATCACATATCAAATGGACTTACCAGTTATCTACAGAATATTCCACCCAAACACCAAAGAATACACGTTCTACTCAGCACATGGAAGCATCTCTAAACTAAATCAAATCATAAAACAAAAAAACAAGTCTTAAAAAATTCAGAAAAGCTAGAATGTCTCTGTGTACCTTATCTGACCATAATGGAATAAAACTTCAAAGTACACAAACTCAGGAGTACTGTGATTAATCTAATATTTGACGAAGATGCCAAAAACATACACTGCAGAAAAGACAGTGTCTGCAATCAATGGTGCTGGGAACATTGGATGTCCGTGTGCAGAAGGATGAAATTAGACCCATACCTATCACCTTGCACAAAAAGGAATCACAGGAATCAAAGATCTAAATGTGAAACACTGAAACTTTTAGAAGAAAACAGGTAGCACCCTACAAGACATAGGTATAGGAAAGAATTTCCTAAAGAGGATCCCATTTGCCCAGGAATTCAAGCCAACAATTGCAACGGGGACCCCATAAAACTAAAAGGCTTCTTCAACACAGCTAAAAAAAAAAAAAAAATCAAATAAACAGGAAGCCCACAAACTGGAACAGAATCTTTGCCTGATATATCTATACATAGATAGATGGATACACATACATACATATATATATAATGACAGATGATTAATATTCAGAATATATTAGGAATTCAAAATATAAGGAGTCAAAAACAATCCAAATGACCCATTTAAAAAAAATGGTTTTGAGATAAGACCTGAACAGTTTTCAAAAAGGAAATAAAACTGAGTAAGAAATACACTGGCCAGGCCATGGTGGCACATGCCTTTAATCCCAGCACTCAGGAGGCAGAGAGGCAAGCAGATTTCTCTGAGTTCAGGGCCAGCATGGTCTATATAGCAAGTTCCAGGACAATCAAGACTACATAAAGAGACCCTGTCTCAAAAAACAAACAAACAAACAAAAAAGAAATACCTTAAAAAACTGTTCATCAGTACTAGCAACGAGGGAAATGCAAATCAAAACAATTCTGAGAATTCATCTTACCCCAGTCAGAATGGCAAACATCAACAGAACAAACACTGGAGAGGATATGGGGGAAGTGAACCCTCATCCACTTTGGAGTAATTGCAAATTCGTTCAGCCACTCTGGAAGTCAGAGTAGAGAATCTTCAAAACTCTAAAGATAGATGCATCATATGATCGTGTGTGTGTGTGTGTGTGTGTGTGTGTGTGTGTGTGTGTGTGTGTGTATCCGTCCGTCCGTCCTTCCTCCTCGGTGTATGCCCAAAGGATTCGCTCAAAACCCCACTCCACAGATACTTGCTCAGCCAGGTTCACTACCACTTTATTCACAATAACTAGGAAATGGAAACAACCTACATGTCCTTCAGCTGATAGGTACATATACATGATGGAGTACTACTGAGCTGTAAGGAAAAATGAAACCATGGAATTTGCAGGTAAATGGGTGGAACCATCATGGAATAGATCATATTGAGTATGATAACACAGAACTAGAAAGACAAATATTACAATTTCTTTCTCATCTGTGGATCCTAGCACCAAATCTTCAGATGTGAGGATATAACTTGGAGTAATTACATACACAGGAACGTAAAAAGGGATCATGGCAGGGACAGAGAAGCAACAGAGAAGGGAATAGCAAGGTGCAAGGAAAAACAGAGGACATTTAATTAGGGAGGAAGAAGAAGGGAGCTATAAATACAGAAGGAGGGAGAAAGGTTAAAAAACAACAGTGATGTCTGAAAAGGTCCTAGGGAATCATAGTATATATTCACCAGAAATTACATATAATACATAAATCTATGTATGCACACATAGTTCAAATGAAATCTCCCATCTGAGATGCCAATGCTTACCCCAAAGAGCCATAGACCATCTAAGGAAAATCCTAACACCAGGCACAAGAAGCTCCCTGTGCCAGTCAAGTGTTGCCCAAACCAATTCTAGAACATTATAGGCTATTGCTGTTGCCTTTGGTTGTCAGAGGTAGGGTTTCTCTATTGTTGAAGACACTGTGCATTTGGACGTAGGACCCAGAGGATCTGAAATGGATCTAACTGGAAAGCCTCCTCCCTTGAAGATTTAGTTTTCATAATACCAAACGGTGCCATAAAAGCTTCCCAGAGAGGGAAACAACCACAGTCCTTATCGGACCATGACAACCAGCATGGCACAATGTCCCTAAGGGTACAGTATTAGCATGCATACCTTAGCAGTAACCATCAGCTCTCTAACTTAACTTAAGGCTCACAACAAGATGGAAATCATGTATGGAACTAGAATCCTAGCCAACTACCCAGGGCTAGCAAAGTTGTCCATCTTAGAGAACCTACAACAACCCCTTTACTAGACCAGCGTACTTCCTAACTGCATTCTAAAAGCTTATCCTTATATCCACACGTAAGCATCCATCTTCTCTCTCATTAAAGAAACATCTTGCAACAGATGGAGGCCATTATAGAAAACCACAACCATTCAAAATGCAGACAAGTGACCCTGTGCTACCCAGGCCCAACGGATACAATTCCTGCCCCAAAGGTTCATGGATCACAGCAGAAGAGCAGGTGGGAATGCTGTACACGCTAAAGGAACAGGAAGTCTGCTGTGAGACTGAATCTCTTAGAAATACCAAAGAAGCTGCACCTATGAAGTCTCATCAACATGGCTACTTAAACATGATCCAAGGGGGAAAGCTCATGAGGCCTCAACCCTAGAAAAGAACTATAAACGACTAAAGAAAACAGAAAAGGAGAAACAGTATTTATTCTCCAGAGAAGAGCCCCAGATTGGCTGGTTATCCTCTACAAAGTGGTCAGCCCTGAAATCACACACGTAATAACACTGACACTATATGAACTGAGCAGGTTGTATTTATTTATTTAGAGATGTATGTAGATCCATACATGGCAACAATAATTAAAAATAGGCTATAAGTTTGAGAGAGAGCAAGGGGGTCCATGGGAAGGACTAGAGGAAGAAAGGGAAGGCAAAAAAAAGGAACTTTAATTTTAAAAATGTTAACCCACAAAAATCAAAATTACTTGAATTCCCATTCAAGATAAATGAAAAGAAATTCATACTTTTTGGATTCTTTATATCAAACTGCAGAAACAAGAAATGGAAAATCTTAAGAGGAAGCAAACGAAACAAAACTTGAAAAGCACAATGCTTAGATGGATTTCTCAACGGTGACGACAGCCAGAAAACAGAACAATGACCGCTGGGATGGGCAGAACAAAGAAAACAAGACATAGCAGATCTATGAACCTAGCTTTCTGTTTCCTGAGACAGGAAACACGGTCCTCCCTAGCGAAGCAGAACTAGATACGAGAGTGCACACTGAGGCTGAGGCCTGTCAGGAAACTGAAGGCGGGAAGGAGGAGCAAACACAGGGGACTTCAGTACTCCCCTGGCCGTCACTGTCATCTCTGCCAGGACTGGGGTGGCCCTTCTTCCCTTGGATTTAACGCCTGTCTGCTCCTCACTCTGGGCTGCATTCACGTGTCCATTCCAAGCAGTTTCTTTTAGATTCATGTCCTCATCTAGAAACTCTACGTCAAAATTATCCAGAGATTACCATAGACTGCTCTCACTCGGCTCTTGCCTATCTCTTTCTTATCATCAATGGTACGGATTTCCACTTTATCCCTAGGATGAGAAGCACTTAGCCCCCACACAGCCCTGTGTGGATTACTGTTTGAACACAGCTCTCCTTTGCTCCTTTTCCATTCTAGAATCCATACTCAGAAGGCAGGAGCCAAGTGAAATTACCCAAATTCATGTCTGAGTCAAACCTTTACTAGCTGTGATATTGGGGAGCATAGTTAAGCTTTCTGCTTCAGTTTCCTTACACACAAAAACCGTTACATCTGAAATGGTGCTATTTCAACAATTATGGCGAAAAGGAAATACATGTGGAGAAGTACTCTGTATAACTGGACTCATACAAGCTTTCAATGTATGTTAAACCTAAGCTGGTTTTTTCCAAGGTATACAGAATATAAACCATGAAAGCTACGTATTTTAGAAATCGTTAGTTCTTAGGATAATGACTTAACCCAGATAATGACGAGCACAGGAGGCACATACTTGACTAAATCTATCCTGTTATTGATGGCAGCCCAGTGCAGAAGCGTGACATTCTCTTTGTCTGGTTGCCGAACGTCGTAGCCTGCTTCCACCAGCTCTCGGCATCGTTCGTATATTCCGTATCTAAAAAAGAGAACGAGAAATGCTACAACTCCTTAAACACTGAGAGCTGAGCTCGGTGTTTTCAGAAGCAATGCATTTCTGGAGACAGGACAGTCCAGGTTGGCCTTCGACACACAGCGACCCCTTGCCTCAGCTCCCACATTGCTAGAATTACACGTGGGTGACATCACACTTGGTTGGCTTAGTGCTTCATTTTCATACTTAGAATTATTTTTTTTAAGATTTATTTATTTATTATGTATACAGTGTTTTGCCTGCATGCCAGATCTCATTACAGATGGCTGTGAGCCACCATGTGGTTGCTGGGAATTGAATTCAGGACCTCTGGAAGGGCAGTCAGTGCTCTTAACCACTGAGCCATCTCTCCAGCCCCCCATACTTAGAATTAAAACTATTTTCCAACATATAACATTACTTTGAAATTATTACTATTTCAACATCTTTCACTAACTAACTCTTTTTTTTTTTTGCAATTTGAAAATATTTCATTTCTAACAATGTAAAATTTCATGAGGTTCAAGATAAAAAAAAAATCAGAAAAAAAAAACATGAATCAGCTCATTTCTTTATATCATAACCTCATGTTTCTCCCCTGTCTACAGATAGGAACACCTGTTGTATTTCAACTTCCATGTGATTTGAATTATAATATTCTTAGATTCATCACTTTCTTGTCCAGTCTCAAAGACCAATATAACCTGATATTGGGAAGGTCAGATTTTGAACACTCTTGTGATATCCCCCTTTGTATAATAAATATATATATGCATATATAACATTGACTGCACTGTATCTGTGTACCTGGATGAGAGGTAGGGAATATGGGATGGACTCTTATGTTTTTACCTGAGAGGTACTTTTAAAGTTGGAAATGTTTTCTAGTTCACACTGACTATTCTTAAGGTACAATAACAAACTTCCACAAAACTGCAAGTAGCAAAAGTGAACAGCTCGTGGGAATTACGATTTACCTGAGATACTGACATTCTCCCCAAGGCAACAGAATACCATATCTCATCATCACACTTCACTTCAAACCAATGTCAAGGAAGAAACCCACCACAACAAAACCTTACTGTGTAGCCTTGACTATGTCCCATGTGCTATAGTCATCAATGTGAGTCTTTCGCCCAAGAGGTTCACCGTATCCATGGTTATAATGGCTCTGTGGTTTGATTTCCTGTCAAAGACAAAAAGCACATAAGCAAGAAATGAAAAACTGCAGAAAATATTTTCATATTTATAGCTTTATGTTATTTGACAAATATTCATTATTGAAATAATTATGTTTAACTTACTCAACCATCCATAGTCTAAAGAAAAAGCATGGTCAAATAAATCTTCCCTGTGGTGATATATTGTTTCTCCCAAAATACTGTGTACTCTAATAAAGTTTATCTGAGGATCAGAGGAAAAAGCCAGCCACTAAAGTAAACATAGAGGTCAGGCAATGGTAGCTCAGGCCTTTAATCCTATCACTCGGGAGGCAGAGATCCATCTGGATCTCTGTGAGTACAAGGCCACACTGGGAACAGAGCCAGGCATAGAGGCACATGCCTTAAATTCCAACACTAACTAACCATAAAGGTCTGGAGGTCTGTACAGACAGATAGGAAGTGATGTAGCTGGGCAGAGCAAATTCCAAGGTAGCTAGAGCTACATAGTGAGTCTGAGGCCAGCCTGGTCTACATAGTCAGTTCTAGGACAGCCAAGAATACATAGAAGGTCTCAAAATGAATGAATGAATGAATAAGTGAATGAATGAATGAAAAAATAAGTTTTTCTACTGTATTATTTTTGAGAATTTCCTATTAACATACTTTCGAGTAGGAGGACTTTATTCTGCTGGAGTCCTGAGATTCATTTAACATGTCTGAACTAGACTTCTATATGCAAGATTAGATATTACCCATTTTCTTACTTAGAGATGTCTGTCCCATTTCTAGAATTGCTGATTTATGGCTTCAATGTATTTCTGACATACGATTAATAGTCACATACCCTGACATTAATCCATGCACCTGGTTTTTGACAAAGGAGCCAAAACTATACAATGGAACAAAGAAAGTATCTTCAACAAATGGTGCTGGCATAACTGGATGTCATTATGTAAAAGATTACAAATAGATCCATATCTGTCACCATGCACAAAACTCAAGTCCAAGTGGATCAAAGACCTAAACATAAATCCAGTTACACTAAACTTAATAGAAAAGAAAATAGGAAGCACTCTTGAACACTTGAAATTGGCACCGGAGACCATTTCCTAAATAAAACACCAACAGCACAGACCCTGAGCACAACCATTAATAAATGGGACCTCTCGAAACTGAGAAGCTTTTGCAGGGCAAAAGACACAGTCAATAAGACAAAAAGACAGCCAACAGATTGGGAAAAGATCTTCACCAACCCCACATCTGACAGAGGATTGATCTCCACAATATATAAAGAACTCAAGAAACTAGACATCAAAGTACTGAACAGTCCAATTAAAAAATGGGCTAAAGAGCTAAACAGAGAATTCACAAAACAAGAACTACAAATGGCTGAAAGACATTTAAAGAAATGCTCAACATCCTTAATCATCAGAGAAATGCAAATCAAAACGACTCTGAGATACCACCTTACACATGATAGAATGGCTACGATCAAAAACACCAATGACAGCCAATGTTGGAGAGGATGTGGAGCAAAGGGAACACTCCTCCACTGTTGGTGGGAATGTAAACTTGTACAACCACTGTGGAAATCAGTATGGCGGTTTCTCAGAAAATTAGGAATGGAACTACCTCAAGACCCAGCCATCCCACTCTTGGGCATATACCCAAGGAATGCTGATTCATACCATAAAGATACATGCTCAGCTATGTTCATAGCAGCACTATTTGTAATGGCCAGAACCTGGAAACAACCTAGATGCCCATCAACTGAAGAATGGATGAAAAAAATGTGGTACATATACACAATGGAGTACTACTCAGCAGAGAAAAACAATGAAAGCATGAAATTTGCAGGCAAATGGATGGAACTAGAAAAAATCATCCTGAGTGAGGTAACCCAAACCCAGAAAGACAGTTACGGTATGTACTCACTCATAGGTGGATTCTAGATATAAAATAAAGAACAATCAGACCACAACCCATAGAACCATAGAGGCTATATATATAGCATGGAGGCCCCTAGGACGACTGTGGCATATAATAAATTTCAGTTTTACTCAATTATTGAAAAAAAAATATCCAAATGAATGGAAACACATGAACTATGAACCAAAGGCTGAGGGGCCCCAGCTGGATCAGGCCCTCTGAATAGGTGAGACAGTTGATTGGCTTGATCAGTTTGGGAGGCATCTAGGCAGTGTGACCAAGTCCTGTGCTCATTGCATGAGTTGGCTGTTTGAAACCTGTGGCTTATGCAGGGACACTTGGCTCAGTCTGGGAGGAAGGGACTGGACCTCCCTGGACTGAGTCTACCAGGTTGATCGCAGTCCTGGGGGGGGGGGGGAGGATTTGCTCTGGAGGTGGTGGGAATGGGGGTGAGATGGGGGGAGGGGGAGGGGGGTGGGAGGAGGGAGAATAGGGGAACCCATGGCTGATATGTAGAACTGAATGGTATTGTAAAAGAAAATACATATATATAAAAAAAAAACCTTAAAAATAAATAAATAAATAAAAATAGTCGCATACATTAATCTTCTCCTTGGGCTTCTCTGGTCTCAATTTTTATCTTTAAATACAACTATAATCATTAATGCCATTTACCAAATATTCCCCCTTGTCTTCTCAGGTACATAGTAAGACTGTACACCCTTGGCCATTTGAAAGAAATCTGTGTAAGTGATAGGTTTTATTTTTAACTGAGTATCAACAAAGAATATACGCCTCACTCTCACTTCCTGTGTCACAGATACCGGCAATCCTTTTCAAGAGTCAAAACAGTCATGCTATTCCAAAAGCAGCCACTGCTTACCCCATAACGTATGTGCTGCATGAACCGGCAGCATTGAAGCTGTTAACGTTTTAGGGTTGAGACTGCAGGAAACCTACTTCACCCTAACTAATATAATCATGAGAGCTATTTCTTTTGGGAAGTACTATACAGATGGATCTCTATAAATCTAAATTATATTTTAGAGATGGTTGTAACCACAATATGGTTTTACTAATTTATGCTCACAAATATCTTATGTATGTGGCTATACATAAGACATCATTTTAGAATATCTCTGAATAGTCTAAAGTACAATCCAATTTCCTAAAAATAAGTGGTATTGTCTTCTCCTTTTCATGCCCATAGCATTGGCAAAATCAAGTCACTTAACATTGAACGTTATATAAGACTAACTGATTCTTGCCAATGACTGTGTGGAGTTGGAATGCACAAGTCCAGAGACAAATTATCTTAGAGTAGCTTAGCTTCCTAAATGACTCCTTACAGTCTAACTGTACATGAGCTAACGCCTTTTAACTATAAGGTAAACACTTCTGGATTGTCCAAATAGAACCCTAGTTTCTTTCCATCAATCCTCAAACTAAGAATGACCTTAGACAGCAGCCGAGGTCTATGAGAAAGACATCCCTGCTTTGCTGAACCCATTTTCTTGACCCTTCCATTAATGTACTGAAAAGGTGTCTGGAGTTAAAACTCTCTGTTCTATTCCTAGAAAACCTTGAAGCTTGTTACAACTTTAGAACATGGTACCTGGGGTAATCTAAATCTGTGTTTCGAGGGCATACTTAGATCTAAAACAATTTCTTACTCCTTTTCGGGTGAGAGCAGTGTTTTGGCTTTTCACTTGAGAACAAGTATCAGTTTTGTCTTCCAACTCAAGATTCTGAACAGCATCCTTTTACTACATCTCAGTGGATGGAAATGATCTTGGAAATCCCTTTTCCTCCTTCTTGACCAACAGCACATACCAGCATACTAACTCAAGTCCTCAACGTATTTCCAGTGAGTTCCAAAATACTGAGTCAGATACAAAATGATTCTGAAAGATTCTGAGGAACTGTAATTATAAGATGTCTTTTCTTGTAAAACCTAAGAGTTTCATACATGCATACCTTGTTATTTAAACTCAATTACCAAAATGTAATTTGAGTGGTGCAGAAACAGGGTTAAAAATTCTAAGCATTATGAATAATTTCTTAGAAGAATGTAAAACTCACATCTTTGAGAATAAACAAAGGCATTACGAATCTAGTTCAATATGCACCAGAGTTCAATTAGCAAGGCTTACGCAAGAAATAACAAGATTAGATACACATTAATCCTCCCAACTAAGGCAAAAGCATCTCCTGATTCTGACACCAGATAGTCCTTTCCTGCCTGTCCTGTGGAGGAGGAACCTAGTGGTGTCCCGTCTCTGTTGAGCAAATACTCTTCACTGAGCCTCACTCCTAGGTTTCCTTGTTTGCTAAAGGCATTTATTTCTGCCTACTAAAATGTCCTAGCTCGAGAGCTCATCAACTTTGACTCTTGATCCAAAGCTCAAGAATGCTTTTCGCTAACCAAATCCTCCCTGGCCCCTCTCTCTGTATCCCCCTTAAAACACTCTCTCCCTCTGTCCAGACTGCTGCCCCTATTTCTCTCTTCAAACGTTTATGCCTGGGTCTATCAAGTAAGTGAGACTATTTTAGCAATCACACAAATCCTCCATGAACCTGTCCCAGCTTATGTTTTCAACTTGTATCTACTGCTCTCCTTCTCCTGTGCATCTGCAAGCTGCGCACTTTAAAACCGCGCTGTCCCAGCCTGGGCTACCAAGTGAGCTCCAGGAAAGGCGCAAAGCTACACAGAGAAACCCTGTCTCGAAAAAACAAACAAAAAAAAAAAAAAAAAAAAAAAAAACCGCGCTGTCTTCTGTCTCAGCTCCTGTTAGTCATCCTACTTGGAAGCAGTACTGGGTTTTCACAGTTCAAGTCCACTTACCCCTTCCTCTTGTCTCCCTCGGGCATCTAGATAGCTACCCTATTACCTGAACTCCCGTCAGTCACTATGAAAGCGACTCAGTAAGCATTGTGGGAAGGGATTATGTTAGTTTATCACTGCTGTAACAAACCCAGTGACTTAAAGCAACGTGAATGTGAATGTATGATTTTAGGCTTCTGGGTCAGAAACCCCAAGTCACTGTTCTTGCTTGCTAAAAGCAAAAACAACTCCCCATCACAGATCCTTCAGAAGTAAGAGTTGTTGGTTCCAAGAGTTAGGTCCCACTATCTTGGGGGAGGGGGCGGTACTTGGCCACCAGAGGATAAACAAGACTGGAGAAGAGACAAAGTCCAAGCTGCGGAGTCGGCACTGTGTGCTGTTGTCTCTCAACTCCTGAATACCTGTGGAGCTATTCGAGTACACCTTTCTCAGCTGGGACATCTTCAGAGTCCTGAGGTCAACTCAGCAGGGCTGACAGAACACTGAGACACCGTGTCACTCTGCAGCCCAGCCTGGCTTCACACACGGGAACCACCTTCAGCTCCGTGTTCCCACCTGCTGGTGCTACGACGGGTGGGAGCCACCATGTCCAGTTGACGACGTATCAACCTTGACTCTGGTCCTTGTTTGGTCGCACAGCCCAATTTTAGCAGGAATCCTATTAGCTCAGTTGAGAGAACCTCTTTAAATCCTTCCAGGAATCTTTCCTCACATTACACTCTCTCTACTGGACAGGCTGGTGGTGATGAAAAGTTGCGGGGTAGACCACAGTTACTTCCAGCAAGTCCAACCTCTCGTCAGGTCCTGTGCTCAGCACTGTGCTCCAAAAGCCAAGCAGAGAGGAGAGAAACGGTGTCCCAAGCACCCTATTCTCCACAGGTGGAGCAGAAGCTTTGATCTCTCACACCGGAAGCGAACCTCCCTTCCTGACATTTACCAGGACTGATACAAACAGCTCTCCTTCACTCAACTGTAAACAGTATTTCATTACGTCAGTAAACCACACAAAAACGCTGCCCTACTGGGTACAACTGCTTATTCTTGTTGATGCTGTCCTGGTTATATTTTTATCAAATTAGGAAAACACTTACGTACAGATAAAATGATTCAGTTTCTTAAACTTCATCATTAAATTGTATTCCAAGATAGTAGTGCCAATTTATACTCTTCACTAACAATGCAAATGTTTTCTTTCCACTATACTTAAGATTTATCAGACTTCTTCTTCATTTGGGGAGACCTAGGAAACAGCAAAATTTACCATTTTGGTTTCTCTTTCCCTGCAGGCAAATGAAGAAAGCTTCTGCAGAAACATCAAGCTGCACAGAGAGAGGCCTTGGGACTCAGCACACAGAGGTCGGATTCTCCCGACAAAGGGACGTGTCCTTGACTAGAGACGGCGTAAGAGAGACAGACGGAAGGGAATTACAGACAAAGAATGCCTACAACTCTTTCAGGGAAGTGTTGTCACAAATGAGAGCAGAAGTCAGACCAGAGATGAGATCTAAGGAAAAGAACAGGGTTCGGCTGAGTTTCAAAACTGGGAATTGTTTTCACTAGTAGAAATGCTGTGGTGAAGCCAAGAACTAAAGCTACACAAGAGAAAAGAATGAATGAGGGACAAGTCAGGGTGGCCAGACACAGGCGGTAGTTCATGTTAAATACGAATGAAAGAACTCAAAGCCTGGATAAACGGACACACATACCACATTTCTCAACTAGAATACCCATCATAAAGATGCCCATTCTCAAGATTTCAGGGAGAAAGTGCGCGGGAGCGGGGCGGGGGAGCGCATGTGCGCAGGCGCGGTCGTGGGGCGGGCTGCGAGCAGAATCTCGGCGATCCTCAGTCCCTGACGCATCCTCCTGCCTGTCGTCATGGCCGCCTACAAGCTAGTGCTGATCCTGGAGAACCATTTCAGCGGCTGGTCTGAGCCCGGTGGGCCACAAGGAGGCGAAGCACGGCGGACAGGCGTTGCAAGATGCTATGAATTTAACATCTGCTTCACCTCCGTGCAGAAGAGAGCCATCCGGATGCCATTGACCAGATGTGGCTGCCAGAAGTCAGGACTTGGCGCCTCAATGAGCGACACTAGGGGGTCTGACTGGTCTCAATAAAGCAGAAACTGCTGCTAAGCATGGTGAGGCACAGGTAAGATCTGGAGGCGATCTTATGATGTCCCATCACCTCCAATGGAGCCTGATCATCCCTTCTACAGCAACATCAGCAA
Organism: Peromyscus leucopus; assembly: GCF_004664715.2. NCBI lineage: Eukaryota > Metazoa > Chordata > Mammalia > Rodentia > Cricetidae > Peromyscus > Peromyscus leucopus. The sequence continues at coordinate 19,399,451 of NC_051078.1, read as the reverse complement.
GGATCGCAGGTACGCAGACCTCACTGAGGACCAGCTGCCCTCCTGTGAGAGCCTGAAGGACACTATTGCCAGGGCACTGCCCTTCTGGAATGAAGAAATTGTCTCCCAGAACAAGGAGGGGAAAAGAGTCCTGATTGCAGCCCATGGCAACAGCCTTCGGGGCATCGTCAAGCATCTGGAGGGTCTCAGAAGAGGCCATCATGGAGCTGAACCTGCCAACTGGCATCCCCATTGTTTATGAATTGGACAAGAACTTGAAGCCTGTCAAACCCATGCAGTTCCTGGGAGATGAAGAGACAGTGCGGAAAGCCATGGAAGCTGTGGCCGCTCAGGGGGGGGTCAAGAAGTGAAGGCCAGCAGGCCGACTCCTACCCCAGTACCCTCCCCCCTGCCTGTTGATGCCTCCGGCACCCTTCCCCAACACCCGTCACGCTGACTACATCTGTAGGATCTTGACTTTAGGTTGTAGCTGCAGACGAGAACCTGCAGCTCCCATTTTCATTTTAGTATTTTATCCCCTGCACCCACTCCCTTCATAGAATCTAGTCAGAATAAGACCTCTGGGGTGCAGGTTCCTGGTCCACATCCAGGAACCGCTCCCCTTACCAGGAGAGTTGAGAGGTAGTCATTACAGTTTTTCCTAGTCCTTTGTTTACTAAGGGTCTGCTTTGGGAAGAGGTCTGAGAGGAACCATGCTGGGGTGTGACCAATGAGAAGCTGCAGCCTAATTTTGTCCCTGGAGCCTGTCCTTGTTAGGTAACTGGGGGCTGTAGTCATTCCAGTGGAGGGGAAAGTAACTTGCATGGTGACTTTTTTTTTTTTTTTCGAGACAGGGTTTCTCTGTGTAGCTTTTTGCATCTTTCCTGGTAGCCCAGGCTGGCCTCGAACTCACAGGGATCCGCCTGGCTCTGCCTCCCGAGTGCTGGGATTAAAGGCGGGCACCACCACCGCCCGGCGCATGGTGACTTAAAAGGCACTACCTTCTTCTCTGACTAAAGGAGCTGCTGGCCCCAGAAGGTTGGGATCAATCCTGTCAAGTCTATGTGTTACATCCATTTTTACAAAAAAAAAAAGAGAGTACATATATATTTATCAGCACACAAAAGCCCCTCTGAGGTTTCTAGTGGTGATTGAAACAGTCCCATGTGGTCACCAGAAAATAAGCCATTCCTCATAGCAAATGGGATAAATTCCTTGTCCTCAAGGAGCAGGAGTGCCTCTTGCTGTGTTTTAGGATTCCTCTGCCTTGTCTTGTAGAGGTGAAGTGCCCCTTGATCATGTTCAGGTTTTTGTATTTCACAGTCTGAATCATATTCTAGCTGCTTGACCCTATCATGTGGGTTCAGAACTCATTTGGGCATAAATACTAAATCTCTTTCCAGATCAGGATAATAAAAGAGTGATGTGCAATTAAAGAAAAAAAAAGATGCCCATTCTCCCCAAGTTTATAATACAAGTTGAATGCAGTTTCCATCAAGATTCTCCCAAGAGTCTTTGTGGCTACAGACAGGTTATTTATATGAGAAGATGGCTGTTACTTTTCTAAAAGTCATTTTTAAGAACAATCACGTAGCAAAAGTTATCAACACTGTACAGTGCTGGCTTAGTTTTAGACACAGAGACCAAAGAAACACAACAACAACAACAACAACAACAAACCCAGAAATTAAAACCCACACATATGCACAACTATGTTTTTAACAATATAAAAACAATTCAATGGAGGATAGAATTGGCTGAAATAAATGGGCATCCACAGGCAAAAATTAAGATAATTAAGATAAACATTAAGATAAAAAAAGCCAATTTTTACAACTCAAATTATATAAAATTAACTCAAAACTTACTAGAAAACTAAATGTTAAAAAATATAGACTAAAAAAAGGCAGTGAGAAAAAGTTAAAGATATATCAGGAGAAAGCATACCTGTCAACAGTTTAATATCGCCCTTTGTTTTCTAGCCGCCAAAACTGGGGAGGAGGCTCTGTGCTTAAGCCTTCTAGTCTGTTATAGCAGCAGCCCCAAAAACTAGTACAGACAAGAGACACTTCACCAAAGATACAGGAGTGAAAATATACAAGAGAAGGGATATTGAATAACATTGTTTAATATTTATCATCATTTAATAAATCACCACTTAATATACTAATTTAACATCATAAGCCATTGCCTGTGTGCCACTGCCCACACTCAGGAAATGGCTAACAGGCAATGGCTTTATCATCATAAATATTAGGATGGGCTAACTGTCCAAGGGTGTGGTTGCCCATCACACCAGTCCCATGATCAGCACTCAGGGTGTTGAAGGAGGAGCACCACAAGTTCCTGGCCACCGGGGCTAGCTACAAAGGAAGATGCTGTCCGGGGTGGTTTGAAAGAAAATGGCCCTGACAGGGAGTGTGCCTATTAGGAGGTGTGGCCTTGTTGGAGGAAATGCGTTACTGTGGGGGTGGGCTTTGAGGTTGCCTACACTCAAGCCACACCAGTGACCCAGTTCACTTCCTGTTACCTGCGGATTCAGATGGAGAACTCTCAGCTCCTCTTCCAGCACACGTCTGCCTGCATGCCACCATATCCTGCCATGATGATAATGGACCAAACCTCTCAAACTGTAAGCCACCCCAATTATAAGAGTTGTCATGGCTGAGTGGTGGTGGCACACGCCTTTAATCCCAGCACTCAGGGAAGCAGAGAGAGACAGACGCAGACAGATCTCTGCGAGTTCAAGCCAACTTGGTCTACAGAGTGAGTTCCAGGACAGCCAGAGCTACACAGAGAAACCCTGTCTTGAAAAACAAAAAAAAAAGGGGGGGGGGCGTGGTCACAGTGTCTCTTCACAGCAATAGCAATCCTAGGGAAGACACTGTGTAAAAGAAAGATGGCGATCAGGCTGAGAGCTGGCTCAGCAGATGAAGTGACTGCTTCTGTAAAGCCACATGTGTATGGTGACCTGCCTTCAACCCCAGCCCTGGGGAAGCAGGGGCAGCTTCTCCAGCAAGCTAGCCAGCTCAGCTAGCTGACGGTGAGCTCCAGGCTCAGCAAGAGACCATCTCAATGTACAAGGTGGAGGACAATCAAGACAGACACCCACGTGCACGCGCACGAACAGACAAGGGCATGCACACCCATACAAAAACCACATACATGGAAAAAAAGAAAAGAGAAGGAGAAAAGAAAGTCATAATTTAATAGACTTGCTGCCTGAACATCTATTTTTAGGCTCGACATAAAATACCTGAAACCAAGTCTTCCCTTGTCATCTTGGCCTAGTTAAAACCTTCCCCATTTGAGTGACTGTAGAGAGCAAGTCTGTTCCTTATCCCCTAACCCCGAATCTAACAAACCCACAGCTGTCACCCATGACAAACCTAACAGGCAGTTATCAGTACCCGTGTAAACAAGCTCCTCATCCATGTGTTTGCTTTAGAATACTCCTGAATGGGGCCAGTAGATGGCCTGGTATATACAGGTGCCTGCTGGGTAATCCTGGGAACTGGAATTCAGTCCCTGGAACCTGCACAGGGCTGAGGAGACTCGGCTCTGCTAAGTTGTCCTCTGAACGAACACACGTGCGGCGACACATGTACCCACACACATCATGCACATACGTGCAATCATTTTAAAATTCTTATCTAAATCCACACCTTCGCCCTTCCCCAGAATGAGGTGAACACTGTCACATTCATGATCCTGAATAAAGACATCCAAAGTGCCTCCTCTCTTTCCCTACTTCCAACTCACCCCTTTAGCCCCTCATACTTACTACAAATGTTTTCTGGTTCATGCACTCCTATCTCGGCTAGCATATACCTGACCCTAAATCCACACCCCTGTATCCCTGTGAGGGCTCTCCTACAGAGAGGGAACTTAATCACAAAAATAATCCTAAAATCAGATTGGAAAGAAGCCACAACAATGAAATAATAAAACATCATCATCAACTACAGTGAGGATGCAGAGAGCCTATGATTCATACACTGCTGATGGGATGTAAAGTGCATAGTCACTATGGAAACAGCTTGATTTCCTAAGAAGTTAATGTACAACTACCATGTGATCTAGTAACTGCATTCATGGGCATTTCCCCAGATATCAAAACTTTGTGTTTGTTTACACAAATATCTGTACACAACTATTTAAAGCCACCTTCTTTATAGTCACTAAGAACCAAAAACAACCAGGTAATTTACAATGTATGTATAAAATGGTATGTGTAGTCATACTATGGAATAACAATCAGTAACAAAAGGGGATGAACCACAAACCTTTGACAAATCTCCAAGAATTATGGTGAGTAAAAAAAAAAATCCAATCAATCCTCTATGGCTACATACTAAATGATTCCAATCATGTAATACATTGGTGTACATGAGTTTGGAGACTAAAGGTTAACAACGTGCCGTGTCTGCCACAACTGATCTCCATCTTTTTTTATTTTTTATGTATGGTATCATAAGAGGCCAAAAGAGGGCGCCAAACTCCCTGGAACTGGAGTTATATGTAGTTGTGAACCACCCAATGTAGGTGCTGGGAACTGAACTCTGGTCTTCTGGAAGAGCAGTAAATGCTCTTAACCACTGAGCACACTCCAGCCCCTCCACATTCCTTTCTGAAAGAGTCTCTCTCTGACCCTGGAGCTCACCATCTGGCTAGACTGGCTAGCCAGCAAACTCTGGGAATCTTGTTTCTGCTTCCCACGCTCCAAGGTTACACTTGCACACCACTGCTGAGCCCAACTTGTACATGAGTGCTCAGGATTAAACTCAGGTTTTCATCCTCACACACACAGCAAACTTATCAACTAATCATCTCCAGCCCCCAAATGATGTCTCTGAAAGATGTAGAAAATGTAGAAAACCTATAAAGGTGGATGCTGTCCAACAGAATTTGTGCCATTATGAAGACACAGTCCTTCATTCTGAACCGTCAAGCAATAGTTGCTAGCCACATAAAACTATTACACACTTAGGATTTCAGTTTTACGGGTGAAATTTGAATTTTCATTTTATTAATTTACTTTACTTATTTCAAAAAGCCTCATGCCTGGTGGCTACTGCACAGAAAAATACAGGTCTAAACACCACAAAAGTGAGATTATTTTACTCTGAAATAGAACTATGCCCCAAAAGCATTCATAAAAACACTACAAATTTTAAAACATACTACTTATATGTTAACAAGAAAATTATGTAAGTGTGTGCCTGAAATATTTCTATCTGCCCAAAAAATTTCTCAGCATACTCCACAGTAGTGACGGCATTGTCTCTGCAGAGAGGAGCACGTGTCTGCCGGGGACGCTGTTCTACACACCCTCCTATACCAGCTAACATTTTCAACAATGATGTCATTAATCCTAAATGCTTAAAAATGTTGTGGCTTCAATTTTTCATATCTTAAAAATCCATATGCCACCGGACGGTGGTGGCGGTGGTGGTGGTGGTGGTGGTGGTGGACGCCTTTGATCCCAGCACTTGGGAGGCAGAGCCAGGCGGATCTCTGTGAGTTCGAGGCCAGCCTGGTCTGCAGAGTGAGTTCCAGGAAAGGCGCAAAGTTACACAGGGAAACCTTGTCTCGAAAAACCAAAAAATGAAAAGAAAAAAAAATCCCTATGCCCTCCAATAAAACAGAACAAATCATGTTAGCATGACAGATCATTCAGAAAGCTTACATTTATATTCAGTCAGCTGTGCTAGAATGCTAGGCTCTAGGCTGCTCCATTCTCCCCACAATTATGCTCCTTTTCTTAGACTAGACTACATTCAGTCACACACACACACACACACACACACACACACACACACACACACCAAAAGAGGGGCTGGAGATGTAGCTCAGTTGGTAGAGTTCTCCCCTGATATTCAGGAAGCCTAGTTTAAACCCCAGGTAGTGGAGCACCTGCCATCTCAGCATTTTAAAGCAATAGAATCAGAAGTTCAAGGTCATCCTGGATTACATCACAAATTCAAGGCCAGCCTGAACTAAATGAGACTTTGTCTCACATCCACAGAAAAAAGTTAAACAATGGAAAAATTTGAAGTCAAGTTAGTTAACTCTCTAAGTAAACAAGATCCTGCTGCATATCTATACCAACATATCCAAACGTTCCAAAGAATTCAGTGTTTACAATTTAGTCATAATTAGACCTACAAAACACTCAAGAGTGGTGAGTGTTTACAATTTCAGGGAAGGTACATGGACAAAGTCTCAGAGTAAAAAAACGGAAAAAAAAAAAAGCAAGATTCTCATCCCTGTGCACTCCTTTTGAAATGCACAGGAAAACTAACTTCACAGGCTGGAGTGAGAGGTGGCTCAGCAGCTGAGAGCAGCATAGTTCTGACAGAGAACTGCTGCTCCCAGTGTCTCCTGAAGGACAAGTCCAGGAGCTCCTCCTGCTCCAGGATTCTGACACATCTGCATTCATGTACAACCCCCATTGCAGCACGCACACATAATTCTAAAACCTAACTACATCTTTCAAAACTTAACATTTAAAGGACATACAGCCAAGTTTACTTCCTGGGTACTATTCTAAACTTTATCTGCAGACTATAAACTTAGGACATGATGCAGGGCCAGGGGAAGGAAGGGTTTTACTATAGACATGAGGGAGGGAGAGAACAGCCAGGGGCATCTGGAAGAGTCCAGAGCAGGGAGACAAAGTAGTAGACTGAATGTGGCCAGCAGACTGGACTCGGCCAGGGGAGAGGGGTGGGACATGACGGACAAAGTGGGACCAAGAGCCAGGTTATAGGAGAAATGAGCAGCCTGGGGGTGAGAGAGGGTGGAGCTCCAGAGCTGGAAGGAGGTAGAAGAGCTACCTACTTGTAGTCGAGAGGGAGCCTGGAGGCCAGTGTGTGCTTTGGTATGCTGATAGGCACTACAAATAGCCATTTGTACCTTCTGCCAGTGATAAAAGCAGGAAGGGAACCTGCTTCACAAGTTCCTGAGGAAAGCTGGCGTTTTCTCCCCACCAGAATGTGGGGAGCAGAGTTTCCTCTGGAATAGATACTGACAGTTTTGAAGAATTAGAGAGGTTACAACTGTAAAGCACACCACTACTAACTATAATGTATCACAAAGAGAAACCACTGCCAGTGGAACTATTACAAGACGCTTTTATCACTTAGAATTGTTGCATATGAATTGGAGGATTATTTATAGTAATTAAAAGATCTTTTATGGTTGGAGACAGATTTAATTGGTTGCTGTACTGCCAAATCTTCAAGGTCAGAGTGGGTCTCCTCTCCATCACTGTTTAACCTACAGTTGACAATACCATGTAGAAGCCACCCAAAACAACAGAATACAGCATTTCCTAAGACCTGGTACCTCTGGGCTCTCCTTCCAAGCTACACCCTCCATATTCCAGAACTGCAATTTTCTTCATCTTACTAGAACTTAGTATAGTTTGAACAGAGCCAACAATCACACATTCTCAAATATTCTTTCACTGGACTGATGGCTGAAATGAAGGGCTGCAGGTGTTCAATTATGCTGTCAGGAACAATCAAAGACAGCCTATGTACTAGGGTGAGAACTAGCCATTTACTACTACACAGCCAAAGCAAAAGGCACCACTCACTGCAAAACACAAATCTCAATTTCAGAGTTTGGAAATGATAAACCCACAGCACTTAGTACATAACTCATTCAATTTTATAAAGAGCTTAAGACATATGTTTTCTATTATTCTCGTTTTTTCAGGAAAGAAAACCAAGACACCTAAACTAATAGTAATTTGCCCAAGAACAGAGTTTCTAGCAATGGATGTGACATTTGGAACAACATATCATTTCATGACCTCAATGACTCAGTTAGTCAAGTGTTTGCTGCAAAAGCAAGAGGACCTGAACTTGGATCATAAGCATCCATGTTCTTTTAAACTCAACAACATCCAAAGTTGAAAAATGCAGTTAGGACTGGAAATGCTCAGTCAATAAAATACCTGCCATGCAATCATAAAGACCTGAGTTCAGATCTCCAGACCCACATAAAAAAGTGAAGTAGCATGTATGCACTAGTAAGCCCAGCACTGGGGAGACACAGACAGAATTTCCGGGGGCACTTCGGCCAAGCAGCCTAGCCTAATCACTGAGCTTCATGCCAATGAGACCCTTTCTCAAAAGACAAGGTGGACAGTTCCTGAAAAACATCAATTAAGGTCCTCTGGTCTCCACATACAATGTGCATGCATACATATACATCTATGTATACACATTCATTCTCTCCCCCCTCCCCCAATACACCAAATCTAGAATATTGGTTGCCTTTATTGTAAAAAACTTACAAATAAAAAACATCACAAGCTAACTGGGCATAGTGGTGCACGCCTTTAATCCCAGCACTCCAAGAGGCAGAAGCAAAGGCAGGTGGATCTCTGTTCTCTGTGAGTTCAAGGCCATCCTGCTCAACATAGTGAGTTCAAAGACAGCCAGGGCTACATAGTAAGACCCTGTCCCAGAAAAAATATAAAACAAACGAACAAAAAACATCTCAAGCCAAAATTAACCAGACTCAGTCTATAGATCTCAATGAACTTCTTCTATATACTTTGAGTAGTCATTCTATGAAAGCTGTGTTGCTTTATATTGGATTTAGTACTTTTACTATCAAATATATTTTTATGTAGTCATCGACCACCAAAACTGAAAAATCTGAACAGACTTAAAATCAGAAAAACAATTAGTTTTATATACTCTTTCCAAACTCATGTCTACTATCTGCACTCAGTCCTTCCTCATGCCCTAATATTTAGCCTTTCTTGTCCTCATCTCTACATGCTACACTATCCCCACATGCACATTTGTTTACATACATGCCTATACTGTTGTCTAGATTCTGCATATGGGAGAGAATATACACTTTTTCCTGAGTCCGTGTGAACTCACTTAATAGTATATATTCTATTAATTTTCCTGCAAATTCTATGACTGTAATTTTCTTTAGAGCTGAATAGTATTCCATTTTACAAGAATTCAGATAGTATCTTATGTAACCCAAACTGGCCTGTATAATACACACACACACACACACACACACACACACACACACACACACACATATAAAAACTCAGGTTGGCCTCAAACGTCCAATAACCATTTGCCACATCCTCTAGAGTTTCGGGCTTACAGCAGATGTGAGCTACCATGCCCAGCTTGATTACTGACTGACCAGGCTAGAGCTATAAACATCATTACACACACCATCTGCATACTGTTGTCCAAGGAACAAAATCTCAAGTATGGTTTCTATTTAATGTAGGTGACTTTTGCTCCAAAGTAAGTAAAAAATACTTAAAGGAGAGAGGAGAGTTCTGGGAAGCAGAAGGCTGAGGCAGAGAAACTGCCAGCCGCCACCATGACAAGCCTCATGTGAAGACACCGGTAAGCCACAAGCCACATGGCAAGGTATAGATTTATGGAAATGGATTAATTTAAGCTATAAGAACAGTTAGCAAGAAGCCTGCCACGGCCATACAGTTTGTAAGCAAAATAAGTCTCTGTGTTTACTTGGTTGGGTCTGAGCGGCTGTGGGACTGGCGGGTGACAGAGATTTGTCCTAACTGTGGGCAAGGCAGGAAAACTCTAGTTACAAATTACATTTTAGGGAGTCTCCTACAATAGTAAACACACATCTATCTGTTAAAGCCATAGGCTGTACAACCCCAAGAGTGAAAAGTATGGACTCGGAGTGACAGTGAAATATTGTCAAATGTACCTCTGTTGCTGTGTGCTGATAATGGGGAAGACTAGGAAGAAGCGGGGACAAGAGGGATATGGGAATTCCCTGCACTTCCTGCTCAAGTTTACAGACTATAACTTAAACCAAACCAAAATAGCTTTAAAAAAAAAAAAAAAAAACTTCAATAAAAGATTAAAAACAACATACATGAGACATTAGCAACAACAGCTAGCTGGTGCCTACCAAACCATAACCAACTTTGTAACTGTCATTTCTATGACACTGAAATATGATACAAATACAAAAGTAACCTGGATTTATATAGTTCTGCCATTTGCCAGCAAGTCTGACTTCCATTTACATCAATTATCTCATCTGTAAAATAGGCACACAAAAGCAGTGAAAATAAACAATATGTAAAAATGTTTAGAATAATGTTAGCTCATGTCGGTGTTAGCATTGCTATTATTATGTATCACACTGAGGCGATAACATTAAAAGAACTTGGCATAATATCTTGTACTTGGCATAATGTCTCATACATTAAATGTCAGATTAGTACTCTTCCTCTTCCTGTATACAACTCTGCCCATATATCAAAATGGGTACTGAAGAGTGGAAGAAAAAAATGGAGGGGTGCTTATAAGAATCCCCTTAGATAGTTTTTTAAAAAAAGTAACAAAAATGCATATATTAGAGAATTCTGTATGGAAGCATGTTTAATGTGACAAGGCTCTCCTTCAGATTTAAATATACACATATATTCTTCATCTAACCCAAGTCTTCCTGATGAAGTTATGATAAAGTTAAGATAGGAGAGTAAGAGCTTCCAATATGCTGAAATGTTCTTTAACATTTCTTCTTGAACATAAACTTCTTGGGAGTTTCCACATATCTTCTTCTAAATCAGAGGTTGGTGAGGCATGGCCCATCATCTGAGTTTACAATAACTGTTACAGGAACACAGCATGCATATTTATTTCCATATTGCTTACAGCTGCTTTTAGACAACAGCACAATCCAGCAATTGCTACAGAAACTATACAGTCTGAAGTTTTGAAAAAACATATGTTAACTATGTGTTTTGAAAAAATATATGTTAACTATGTGGCATTGCACAAAAAAGCTTATCAATTCCTGGTCTAGGTTATTCATAACAAATGCCACTCGGTACTTCATTAGAAGTTGTATTGTGCAGCACAACTGAGTTCAATATAACATCTCCAAGTATGCATGGAAATGACACATGACCGCTGGAAATCACAGATGACGGCTGGGCTGGTGTGCCCAGCTAGTCCTCCCCCAGCTCCAGTCCTGGTGTCCTGGCCGACAACGGCTATACTGATGGCCTTAAGTAGACTCAGAAACTAAACCTGAGCCTGGGCTACTCTTCAATGTGGAACAGAGACAACATAGTCCCTCTCTACAGAGACGGTCTGAGAGGTGTGGCCACACAATAAAAATAAAGAAATAAACCCGGCGTCCATGTCTACATCAGAGACTAGAGAGAGCTGCTCTCTATGAGGAAAGAAAGACAGGGAGAAAAGAACGAGTCTGAGCCCTGGTGTGGCTGCCCTTCAGTGCAGCTGCACCCTGACATGCCTTACGAGATATCTGAGAGAGCATATTAAATCCTCCTTCTTACCCAGCTAATTTTTAATTGAGTCGTTGACATCTGCAACTACAAGTTTCTAATGAAGTAAGAGTAACTCAATATCAGTATAAAAACAGGGTTTTGCCCCCATGAAAATAAGGATAGTCAAATTAGTTTTGTTCATCTCTCATTAAATCCTTAAGTGGCCATAATCAGAAAATCATACATTTGCCCTAGAAGTACCCTAGAATAAATATGGCAACTACTAAAAACATAAGCCACCTGCTATACCTAAACGCTTCAGCTCCACTCAGCCATCTCATCTCCATATCGACAGTGACACTCAGACCCATTGGGGAGCACACTGTGAGGATCAGGGAAACCCTCCAGTAGGCATGGATTAACTCTAAAGAAAGCGGACTGAGTGGCAAGTTTTCCTTTTCTTTTCTTCTGAATTTTATTTTTGGTGGTACCAGAAATTCCTTTCTGCATAGAAACTACTGTTTACCTCTTGGCAGTGCCAGGGACTGACTTCTTCACAGTTATGCCCTTTCACAGCCTGAGGGTTCACCGTACTTTATTTCAGCGGATTTCATAGTCATACAATGACGTGATGCTTTTCTACTTATTCTATGTGTTTTCACATCATGTATCTTGACATGACGCTTTTAAAGAGAATTTATGCATCTTAACAGCAAAACACTTTTGTGATTGATATTGAGATCATTTGGCGTTCTGCTTAAAGCACGTTACACTTAATATATCTTTACTTTTTTTACATTTATTCATTATTTTACATGTGTGGGGGGTGCCACGGCCTTCACGTGGGGGACCATTTCAGGAGTTAGCGCTTTCCTTCTACCATGTGGGTCCCTGGGATCAAACTCAGGTGGTCAGGCTTGTCAGTAACTGCCTTTACCTGCTGAGCCAGCTTATATTTTAAAGACACTTTAACTGTCCAACCACAGCACCCTCAGCAAACCCTAGAAGCCTACAATCCACTTTTTTAATATAACGTTCAATCTCACTCCTCTTCATCTATCCTGAAATATCTGAAAAACTACCATCTTTTGTTTCACGATGTGTTATTTCACAAACTTCATTACTCTGTGGCTTACCAAAGGGTCAAAGTCATACTCCGATGTTCTACAAACACTCATACAAGACAATAAAGTAAGGCAAAGGGTTCATCAAAAAGTCCTCTGCCTCAGCTGGGCGGTGGTGGCGCACGCCTTTAATCCCAGCACTTGGGAGGCAGAGGCAGATCTCTGTGAGTTCGAGGCCAGCCTGGGCTACCAAGTGAGTCCCAGGAAAGGCGCAAAGTTACACAGAGAAACCCTGTCTCAAAAAACCAAAAAAAAAAAAAAAAAAGTCCTCTGCCTCTCCTTGAGACAACCAGTATTACTTACTTCCGTCGTTCAGTCTCTCTCGTCTCTAACCTAACATTCACATGTGTGTGTGCACCTATATGGAGAGATGCACCACTACTGCTCAACTTGTCAGTCTGTATTACCTTTATTACTGCGGTAGTTTGAATGAATTGACCCCATAACCTCATATAGGGAGTGGCACTATTAGAAGGCACTACTAGCACTGTTAGTGACTTTGTTGGAGGAAGTGAGTCACTGTGGGGCGGGCTTTGAGGATCCCTATACTCAGGATACCGCTCAGTGTCTCAGTTGACTTCCTGTTGCCTGCAAGATGTAGGACTCTCAGCTCCAGCACCATGTCCGCTTGCATGCCGCCATGCTCCCCACCACGATAATGGACTGAACCTCCGAACTGTACTCGGGCCACCCCAATTAAATGTTTTCCTTTATAGGAGTTGTCATGGTCACAGTATCTCTTCAGAGCAATAAAAACCGTAACGAAGACAATTACATTAATAGCTAAGATCTACTGTGTTTATCAATGGCTAGATACAAAACTGCATAAATCAGCTCATTTAGTCATTACAATAGTCTACTATTATAATTTGGTGTTAGCTTAGACAGCTGGTATACCAAAGAGTTCAAAACTTGCCCAGGTCACACATCTGGTAAGTAACAGAACTGGGATTTGAATACAAGTACCCTAACTTCCTTCACTGCTCACACTTACGTTTTTCTATCTACACACTCCATGGTCCACTCAAGACTTTAAAGATAATTCTCACAAATTATCTTAAATAATTTAAGATGAGAATCTGGATGTCCTACTCTCATCTCTGATGCTATGATAAAATGCCCTGACACTGCCCCACCTCCAAAAAAAACCTCTAGGGGAGAAAGGTTTATTGCAATTCATGATTCCAGGCTACAGTCAGTCATAACAGTCAAGAAATCAAGAACTAGTCACATCCAGTCAAGAGCAGAGAGAGAATGCACGCGTGCCTACAGTCTAGGACCCTAACCTAGGGGAATGTAATGGGACTATGGGGGTCCAGCCCCTCGATAGTCCTCCCAGGGTCTGGGAAGAATCGACACCAGCCGATAATTAATCTTTGATGATAAGAAATGAATCTATGTACACGAAACTCCTTAGTCCACACACTTTATAATTCTGTGTCAGTTCTCTCTCTACAAGCTTCTATTCTGCTCTCACATCTAGCTCCTTTCTTGCCTGATTTCTCTCTACATTTATCTGCTCTCTCCTCTAGGTTCTATCTTAATTCCTTCATCTTAGTTCTGCCCCTTCTAGGTTCTCATCCATCTAGTTCCTTCCCATCTTAGCTCCTCTCCCATCTCCTTCTCTCTCATCTTGTTCTTCCCCATCTGGCTCTTCCTCATCTTCCTTCTAGTTCCTTTAGTCCTCTCTTCTAGCCCTTCAATCTAGTTCTTCCCCATCTAGTTGTTCTGTTATCTTTTCTCTGTCTCGTCCTCAAGTTCTCTAGTTAAAATCCTCCTCCTCCCTCTCAGTTCTCCCCAACTCTCTCAGGAATCCAGTTATAAACCCAAGCAATCTAAGCAAGGTCACCAGGCTTGAATTCTCAGGGTCATAAAGATAGCTAAGAATTTTCCTCAGGCAGTGACTGTCAGCCTTTCTTTTACCACCCAAAATGGGAGTGGTAAAGGAGGAGGTCAACTGAGTGCTAATGACCAGTTAGTATATCAAAAAGGGGATCTATGTGCTCAGTCTACATTCCTAGAAGTGATTAGGTAAGAAGTTAGGGGTCTATTAGTAAGGCTGTAAGGAAAGAGGGTCTCACCATAAATTGCACAAGAAATGAAGTTATCCGCCTGACCTAAGAGACAGGTGTTGTTTCCTTTGGTCTTGGATGCTTGATAGGCATTTTAGATACACTGTTAGTTCTTGGAAGCACACAAGAAAATCATTTTAGGAACCAGCTAATACATACACACACACACACACACAAGCGTGCACGCAAGCTAAAATATCACCAAGACTTCTTAAGCCATGGCTTAACCTTTGGAGAAGTTCTTGACTTTTCCAAGTAGAAGCTTTTGTGATAGTAGCTGAATTCCATTACGTTTTCCTGCGGCTTGCAGCAGAAATGGTGTCACCCACTCTCAAGGCTGGGTCTTCTACATCAATTAATGCAGTCAAGACAATCCTCCAAAGCCAACCTAATCTATACAGCTCCTCAATGAGACTCTTTTCAGGTGATTCCATATTGTGTCAAGTTGACAATTAAAATAAACCATCACCTGGGCCACACCTGTAAGCCAGGTACTTCAGGAGGTGCAGAGGAAGAAATCTGGAGCTCCAGGTCAACCTAAACTACATCATCAACTACAGGCCAGCCTGAACTACATCAGGCTCTCCCTAAAATAATAATAGTAGTAGTAGTAGTAGTAGTAGTAGTAGTAGTAGTAGTAAATATAGAACAGAAAAATGGCATTTTATTTTTCTCAAACCAAGTAAGAATTTTGGTCCTAATACTTTTCAACTTTGAATTTATTATACTCCATAAGGTCAATGGTTGATCTTGTTTTCAATTTATATAAGAGACTCAGTAGTTATTATGCCTTTAAAATCTAAATTACGCCGGGCGTTGGTGGCGCACGCCTTTAATCCCAGCACTCGGGAGGCAGAGCCAGGCGGATCTCTGTGAGTTCGAGGCCAGCCTGGGCTACCAAGTGAGCTCCAGGAAAGGCGCAAAGCTACACAGAGAAACCCTGTCTCGAAAAACCAAAAAAAAAAAAAAAATCTAAATTACAATTATATGGTTTAGAGCATTTTTGCTTCAATTAAAAAAGAGAAGGAGAGCACTTGCTGGTCTTGAAGAGGACCCATGTTCGGTTCCCAGCACCCACATGACAGAGCTCACTCACACTGCCCAGCTCAAGGGGGCTCTGCTGCCCCCATCTGGCCTCCATAAGCATGCACACACACTCACACAAACACATGCACATAAACAAATAAAAATAAATTTTGTTCATTTGTTTTTCGAAACAGGGCTTTCCTGCTTAACTCTGGCTGTCCGGGAACTCACTTTGTAGACCAGGCTGGCCTCAAACTCAAGAGATCCACCTGCCTCTGCCTCCGAGTGCTGGGATCAAAGACGTGCGCCACCACACCCAATTAAAAAACAATGCTAAACTGGGCGGTGGTGGCCCACGCCTTTGATCCCAGCACTCAGGAGGCAGAGGCAGGTGGATCTCTGAGTTCAAGGCCAGCCTGGTCTACAGAGCAAGATCCAGGACAGCCATCAAAACTACACTGTCTCGAAGGGGAAAAAAATGCTAAAAAGAAAAAAGGCATCCTATCAACCGTCTACAAACATGAATCTGATGACAGAGTTGCCAATGACCTAATAGAAGAAAAGAACTACATAACGGAATGGAAAGTACAGATGTAAAAAAGCAAAGTCATGAAAAGCCTGAAAAGGGAGACTTTATGAAGAAAACCTGTGAAGTCAGCAAGTACAGTAATGTTTTACTTCACTATTCAACCAAGACAAATCATGAGAAAAGAAAATGGATTAGAAACAAATGTAAAATAAAGTGCCGCCATTTAAAACACATAGGCTATGGGGGTTGGGGGAGATGCAGTATCAGACTTAAGAAACGAGGGACGAAGGAAGAAAGCAGTGATAGGAAAGCCCAGATGATCTAGGCAGTCCAGTCCAGTCCAATGCTGTCAGATTTCTGAAGCACAGAGCTCCACGATACGCTGGCAGAGGGGTGTTGTGATCATCTATTAAGGTGCTGATCTGATCTGTGGAAGCTCCGCTACAATGAAACAAGAGACTGCTGGACTGCAGACCAGCACATGGTCTGTCCCTCTTCTACATCTCCTGACAGGTTATCCTGAGTGACAGGAACCCGACACTGACAGCGGGCTCTTCTACCCCAGTCAGCACTGACTTGGACTCCATCGAGGGTCTGACAGACATTGATGTTCCCAACTAGACTGTTACTTTCTAGAAAACATAGTACCCATTTCACTTTATTTTAACTCACATGATCTAAAAGTGTTGTTATAACTACTATAACAGTTAGATGTTCGAGTTGATTACCCTGAAAAAAACAATCACAACTTCAATCAGAACATCAGAGTTCAAAGAGATTGTGGGGATCATCTAGTCTAGTCTCTTTGTCTGAAAAGCAAAGAAACTCAGAGCAGTTAAGCATCTGCTAACTCAGTGTTACAGAGCCAGGACCAGTCCTAATCCACAGATGGACAGTTTATCTAGTTCAAAATAGCCTCTAATTCTTCTTCTGTGACAAAATGAATTATCACCTATTTCAACAGAGCAATGGTAATATCAACTTCCCTTTCAGTATTTTCTATGTGATCTGTCCGAATGTGTGATAGAGCTGCTTTTCAAACATAGCTTGTCTAATATGAATGCTCATAGTGACTCTAAAAGGTAGGTAACAGCAACCTAGCTTTACAAATGAGGAAAATATAATTGGCCACGATAACAGTGAACAGCAAAACCCACTTTTAACCAGTATCCTCTAGTGCCTCTTCTTGAATACGCACGCACGCACTCATGCATGCATGCACGCACGCACGCACGCACACACAATCACACAATTCTGAGTTCAGGACACACACCTGGTCCAAATCTAATAAACAAGTATTTACATGACTCACTAAAACAAATGGCATCTCATTTAAAAAGTAAGGTTTTCTTACCAAAAATATCTCTAAAACTATGTCGTTGTCCATGTTTGTCTGAAATGGGTTTTAACAGTGGGTAGCTAACACACAATTGGTGATTTAGCAATAGCTGATTCTATCTATCTTGAGTCTATCTATAGTAGATGGGACAGTCTTGCCTTGTAGCTCTGGCTAGTAGGGAGCTCACAATCTTCCTGTTTCAGTTCCTCAAGTATTTGTATTACAGATGTGTTCTACCATGTTTGGCAACAGCTAACCCCTCTATCCTACAAGTAATTCATCTATTTAACAAATACTTAAAAACTATTTTTTGACAGCATTAAATCTAAAGAAAAAAGTAAAATGAAATGCTTCTACAACACGCAAAGCTGATAAAATAAAAACCCACATGAATTTCTACATTACTCAGAAAGTAACAATTCTTCTGGTAGTGAGTGAAGAGAGAACCTTAACAGAGCGCCTAAAGTGCATTCATTCATAACCGACATATATTCTCTTGCAGCTCAACAAATTCTGGCAACATCAACAGTTTCTAGTGAACAAATGGAAGCTTCAAGAAGTTCTGACTTCCTATCATTTCATTGCTGAGGACTCCAAACTGGAATCCAGGCCTGGGAAGGAGGCTCCATTGGCATCCTTGTACAAAAAGGCCTCCTTGCCTAGTGTACACAAAGCACTGGGTTCAACCCCCAGTACTGTGCTGAGGCACATACCTACGATCCAGGGTATGAGGATCAGAACTCAAGGTCATCCTTTGTTACACAGAGGGTTGGAAGCTAGGCTACAAGACACCCTGCCTGGAGGAGGAAGAGCAGGAAGAGGAGGAGATAAAACAGAAGCATCAGAAGGGTAATCCCAATCATTCTGGCCCCAAAGCCTGTGTTTTCCATGATCTCATTTAACCTCCTTAAGGGACCATTAGTGAAGTGCATAAATATCATCATCATCATCATCCCAATTTCACAAACTCAAGAGAAATAGCATGCCCTGCTCTGCTCCTAACACATGTAAGGGGCAGAGTAATGCCAGATCTATACAGCAGGTGTGAGAAACTAACCAGAGAAAATAATGACATTTCAGTTCGCCCCCAGAGTTCCAGAACTGAAACCACTAGACCTTGTGCGTACTGGTAAAAGGAATCTACACCATACCAATTTCAACTGAACAGGAGGGAGGTTGACTTTCTAGTAATACACCATCTATTTAATAACACACTGATGACACCTAAACTTCAAGCTTTCTATCATATCGACCAATCTCTAGACTTATTAGCAAGCTAAAAAAAAAAAAAAAAAAAAAAAAACCAAAAAAGTTTTTGAGACACGTTCTCACTATGTAGCCCTGGATAGCCTGAAACTTGCTATATAGACCAGGCTGACTTCAAACTCAGAGACATTCCTGACCCAACCTACCACGCCCTGCAAAATTATGTTTAGGTTAACAAACAACATACACTTTTACAAAGCTGAAAGTTTTTTTTTTTTTTAGTTTGGTCTGGTTTCTTGAGATAGGGTATCATTTAGCCCAAGCTAGCCCAAGCTGGCCTCCAACTCATTGTCCTGTTAAGGATAGTCTTGAACACCTAATCCCACTCTTTCCAGCTCCAAACTGCCGCTGAGTGTCACAGAACGTTAAAATATATAAAATACCTTAAGTGCTTGAGATATACCCACAGGAACAGATGAATAGAAATACTCCTTAACCACAGTTACAACACAATGTCTGAAAACTTTCTGGACATGTTTTTAGGGCTTAAGTGTAAACCAAAAGAAATATCTCTAATGCCAAATCTAAGACTGTTACCACTTCAATTTTTTTTAATGATTTGTTTTTATTTTATGTGCACTGGTGTTTTGCCTGCATGTATGTTTGTGTAGGGGTGTCAGATCCCCTGGAACTGGAGTTACAGACCCGTGGGAGCTGCCATGTGGATTCTGGGAATTGAACCCAGGTCCTCTGGAAGAGCAGCCCGTGCTCTCAGGCACTGAGTCATCTCTCCAGCCCCTACCACTCCAATGTTTTACAAAGTTTATTCTACTGCATAGTTCTATCAGAAACCCAAAATAACTTTTTCTAATGAGACTTGTCCAGGCATATATTTCTATGAAACTGTCCAGTTTTGTGTGTGTGTATAATAATAAGTTATGAATGAAGATGATAACGGAGAATGAACATATGATGAGAAAGCGGTCCTTGTTATTCACAATTTTCTCAAGACACAAAATCCAGAAAGCAGAAAAATCAATGTCACGCCACGTAACCACCTTTGTTCACCCGGTCGGTGAACACCACAGATTTGGGCACGATATCCAACCTCAAGACACGACCTGAGTTCTGCAGGGAGCTGCGCTACCCCTGTTCCCTTCCCCGCACCTCACCGGGCACCGTTAAAAATCCCGAGTGCATGAAGCTTTGCTTTCAGGTCTTCATTCAACACAAGCTCGGCCACACACCGGAAGGTAAACAACTACGGGACGCCGATCTGGGGATCTGGGACAGAAACGTCCACTTGCATGAGAAGATGCAAAAGAAACGATGGGAAACGTGTTGCACCGTCTAACCTCCCCAACACACACCCGGTTCCTAAAACAGCTGTACTTTGACAAGCTAACGCGCGTGGGGGGGGGGCGGGTATTCCGAAAGTTCTGACCCCTGTTTTTTCTTTTTTCATTAATAGCTTAAGGGCAAATACTTAAAACACCTAAACTCGACATCCTGAGCGGCGAGGTGGTGGCTATGACCTATCCTGGAAGGACATCACTTTGCCCAACAAACTACTATCCCTCCCCCCCCCCGCCCCCGCGCGCGCGCGCCCCCTGCCACGGGTGAACGAACGAACTAACGGAGAGAGTAGTGTCTGTCATTCGCCACGATGAAAGGGAGGGATGGAGCAAGGGGAGAAGAAGAAAGAAAAAAAATCAAAAGCAGGCCAGCGCTCCCTCCTCGCCCTTGGCGAGGCTTGCAGCGAGCCCAGGGGGGGCTCGGGCCGAGGTTCCAAAGTGTCAGCATCCGCTCCCCCCCACCTACCCCGGTCCGCGTCGCCCCTGCACCCACCACCACCACCAGCAGCAGCAGCAGCAGCAGCAGCAGAAGCAGCAAGCAAGCAAGCAAGCAAGCAAGCAGCCCGGCGACAAAGCGGACCCGTCCGCCTCCCCACCTCTGTCCTCCTCCATCCCGGCACCGCCAGGGACGGCGTCCCAGCAAGAGAGCCCGCCCCGGGCCCGGGCCCGCCCCGCTCTCTCCTCCCCTCCCCGTTATCCGCTCGCCGCTTGCCGCTCGGGCCTGGACCCGCTCCTTCCAGCCTCCGCCCCCCCACCCACCCAAACCTCCCCGCTCCACGGCCCACCGCGCGCGGACGCCCTCGGCGCGTCGCCGCTGGCCCCGGCGAGGCTGGGAGGGAGCTGGGGTGGGGTGGGGAAGAACCCACGGGGCCGCACGCGGGGTCCCCCGGGGTCGGCCGCCTCACCTCGGGGTGGAGAAGGGGCACGCAGCCCGGGTCGGCCTCGTACTCCTCCGGGCCGTCCGCCATCTTGGTGTTAAATCCCTCCTCCCGCTGCATGCCGGGAGAAAGCGTTTCGGCGCTCGCGGGGCTCGGCGGCGGCGGAGGGCGGCGGAGGGCGAGCGCGCGCAGGCCAGGCGCGAGCCCCGGCGGCGGCGAGGGCGGCGCGGCCGCCGCGTCCTCCTCCTCCTCCTCCTCCTCCTCCTCTTCCTCCTCCTCCTCCACCTCTTCCTCTTCCCTCCTCCTCTCCCCCGCCCTCCGCCGCCGCCAAGCCCCCGGGCCGCCCCCTCAGCCCCGCCCTCCCGCCCAGGGCGCGGGTCCCGACGCGCGTGCGCCTGCGCGGTCCGGGAGCCCCGGGCCGGGGATTGTGTGCGTGTGTGTGTGTGCGTGTGTGTGTGCGCGTGTGCGTGTGTGTGTGTGCGTGCGTGTGTGTGCGCTCTGCTGCACTGCGCCGGGACAACGGGACTGCGCTGGGCGTGGGCGCTCGCCGCGATCCGGGGGCGGGTCCCGGTCCCCGAGGCCGGTGCTGCTCGGGCTCCGGCCACCCCGGAAAAAGCGGTGCAGTGCAGGACCGGGGGGGGGGGACCCCCTCCCCTCTTTGGGAAGCTCCGAGGCCCACGGGCATGACCCCCCACCCCCGAGGTCAAGGATGCATTCTGCCCCTGGCCTCGGGGACACCCGAAGAAACAGGGACAGGGGACCTGCCGTCCTGGGACGCCCGCTTCGGGACGGAGCGCTGGTGCGTTTCTAAAATGATTGTTTTTTGCAAGGTCAAAAGCCCCTACACGTTGCCATCTGCTGCATTTTGATACGACCCAGGAATTCAGAACTGAAAGCCCCGGAGTGTGACCTAGATAAAAATGACTAAAGCCATCTTTAAGAGGATAAATAGGGCTGGGAGGGAGGCTGGTGGAACAATTGTAGAAAGGATTTGTTTGTGGTTTGGGCTAGGAGGGGATTGTAAATCTGTACAGCGCCCGGGGCACATTTAGCAGAGAGCGACCGGGAAACGACCGGTTAGAGATCCTAACGCTAGCTAGTTAAAGCCAAATCAACCAAAGGTCACCAGGAAGAAACCTGCAATCGGACAAAACCAGATTTATTTGTAAATCTGGAGGAAGGCGCCAGAAGTTTAAAAAAAAAAAGAGGGGGGGGGGATGGAGCAGGAAACCCCTTTGTAAGGTTTAGGTTCCCGCCAAAAGAATCTGAGGAGGGTCTAGGGAGAGCTGGGATCGGTTCTGGATTGGACCTCGATTCTGAGGAGGTGAGGAAAAACGGGGAATAGCAAGGCATTGGATGCGATCATGAGGCTAGGACAATTTCATAACAAACGCGAATGACAAGGTACACCTAGTGTTCGTGGGTAAAAGAGCAGTGATCATTCAGAAATGATGAATGCTGTTTTGTAGCTGCTTCTGGTGGGGGAAAAGATGCAGTATCCGTGTGTATCCTCAGCACAGCCTTTCCTTCTGGTGTGGACCGATTTTCACTCTTAGTCCGGCAGAAACCAGGAATCATGCAGACCTAAACAGAATTTCGAGTTCTCCGTTTACAGCTCCAATTTTTTTTTCAGTCGTGTGTCAACATGGACAGAATCCTTTTTTATTGGCATATTCCGGGCCGCATCTCCTTACCCTGACGCTCTTTGCATTTACTTAAATCTAGAGAAAAGAGTAAAGAGAGAAAGTCGAGTGAAAGGAACAGGGGAGAGGCTGTGGCATTAAAAGGAACAAAAATTCCGCATTGAATGAAGTGAATGAGGAAAATAGACATGGAGATAACAAAAAAAAAAAAACAAGAAAGCGTTCCATGAGTGCCCATGGATTAGAAATGTTAGTGCAGGGCATAGTGGGAAGAGTCATAAAAGAGGTGTTCAGCATGGGAACCCTAGGTTCCCACGGTGTTTGGGCAGAAGGGTCAGAGTCAAACTGAGACAGCAAAAATCTACCATTTAGCCCACATAGAAGTCTGGTAGTTTTCAAAATACATCTTATCTAGATACCAAAATTAAGTAAAAAATAAAAAGTTTCAATTTTTTAAAAATGCAGATTTTTGGGCTCCTCTTGCTTTCTGTCCATCATTCATTGGACAACCTCCCTCATATTGCTCCCACCACCATGATGCACTAGACAACCTCCCTCATATTGCTCCCACCACCACAATGCTCTGCTTTGCTCAGACCCAGAACCAGTGAATATAAAGACTATTGACCAAAACCTCCAAAACTGTCAACCAAAATAAACCTTCCTCTGAAAAGAATGTCTAAGTCTCAAGCATGGGGTGCCTGAGCCTTCTTGTTCAGCCACTGCTGGACATAGTCCTGCCTTACTCATCTGATTGGCTATTATAGGAGACATTTGTATTTGTAACTTCTGAGAAATCTACAATTTATCAAGGACAATATTAATGCCAAAAGTGGCTGACAGGAAAATGAAACGGAAAATGAAAATGAACAATCCATGTTGTCCTTCCTCCCTACAGTAAGGTTGTCCTTCCTCCCTACAGTAAGGTTGGAGGGACAACTGGTAAACCAGGAGCCAAAGCCGCCATTCTCGTCTTCACCCAGCAGCACGCTCCAGAGGTGAAGATAAGGGAATCGGGAGTTTACAAGCCAGCCGAGACTTCATTGCATGACTCTTGTCTCAAAACACAATAAAAAAAAAAAAAAGCGGGGGGGGGGGGGGGGGGCAACTGGTCCTGGGAAAGCATGTTAGATTAGACGAGGTTCAGTATAGACCAAAATGAAGCTGTTGACTCTGAGCAGGCTCCACCTGGGTCATTGCAGGGTTCTTATCTACACAGGCTGGATCTGAGATAACATTTCCAAGGGCCCATAAGTACAGCAAGTGTACTGATTGTACTGATGACGAAAGAATGGCATCCATAGATAAGAAAGAGAAGTATTGACCCCTTAAGGAAAGAAAGAATAGTGAGGTGGGTGTAGGGACAGGAAGATTGGAAGGAACGGCTCCAGCAGTGTGGATATGGTTTAATGGGTAACCTGAGAGGCAACTTTTAGCCGTCATCTAATTCTAGTCCAATGTCACCATCTCACAAATGGGCAAATGATGGGGAGTCTAGAGACCTGCTTAAAGCCACACAACCAGGCTGTTACATAACTACATCTGGAAGACTCCTGAAGGTCCCCAGCTACTACTTTACTGCTATCCCATATTTCTTCTGTTATAATTATCTGCGATGAACTATTTAGTTTATTAGGTGATTTAAAAAAAAAATCGTGTGTGGGTATGTGTGTCTGCGTGTGAGTATATGTATGTGAGTGTAGTTGCCCATGAGGACCAGAGGTGTTGGAGCCCCTTGAGTTGAAATTATAGAAGGTTGTGAGGGACCAGGTGTGGGTTCTAGGAACCAAACTCTGAAAGAGCAGCAAATGTTCTTAACCATTGAGCAATCTCTCTAGCCCTTATTTAGTGTTGTTTTTTTTTAATTATGGTAAAAAGCATTTCACACGAGATGTGAACTGTTAACTGCACGGTACAGCATTATTAACTATAGGCACAATGTTGTACCACAAATCCCTAGATCCCATCTTGTTGTACAGTATTATTTTAAGGTGTGTTACTTTTGTTTACATTGCATTTGTTTAACTCTGTGAAGCTGTGTTACTGTGCCTGTCTAAAACACCTAATTTTCTAATAAAGAGCTAAACGGTCAATAGCAAGGCAAGAGAAAGGATAGGTGGGGCTGGCAGGCAGAGAGGATAAATAGAAGGAGAAATCTGGGAGGAAGAAGTAGTAGCCCGGAAAGGAGGAGGGCTCCAGGGGCCAGCCACCCAGTTTTACAGCCAGCCACAGAGTAAGAGAAAGGAAAAGCCCAGAGGCTAAAGGTAGACAGGATAATTTAAGTTAAGGAAAGCTGACTAGAAACTAAGCCAAGGTAAGGCCAGGCATTCATAAGTAATAATAAGCTTCTGTGTGTGATTTATTTGGGAGCTGGGTGGTGAGCCCCCCAAAAGAGCAAAAACCAACAACACCATCTGGCAGGTGATATACTTTATACCCACTGAATAGCATCTCCATCATTATGCTATTCTAGCTTCTGCCAGCCACCATGCCGTTCCTCTTCTATACATTTGACTGTCTTCATATTCCTTATATAAGTAGAAGCATGTACTATTTCCTATGGCTGGTTTATTTTGCTTAACATATGTTTTTTGTTTTGGTTTGGTTTTGGTTTTTCGAGACAGGGTTTCTCTGTGTAGCTTTGCGCCTTTCCTGGAACTCACTTGGTAGCCCAGGCTGGCCTTGAACTCACAGAGATCCACCTGCCTCTGCCTCCCTAGTGCTGGGATTAAAGGCATGTGCCCCACCGCCCGGCTAGCTTAACATAATGTAATCTGAAGGTTTATCTGTGTTGTTGTATATGACAGCAATTCCTTCTTTTTAAGAACTGAACAGTATTCCACTCAGAGAGTATTCACATGTTCTTCATTATCAGAGACCAGCTCTGACATGTCAAAGGATTCTTGGGGGGTAGGAGAGAGGAATGAGGAAGTATTAGACAGAAATATCAGCAGAGACAAGAAAGACAGAGACACAGGATAACTTTGGGAGAGCCCTGGGTCATTACTCAGCTGCCTCATCCTTTATTCTAATGGTCTTTTTATACATTACCAAAGGAGAGGCAAAAGACTTCCCCATTTCAAGATCAAAGCACAATGTACGGCCAAGTGTAGACCCTTCAAAACACCTGGTAACCACACCTGTGGCCAAATCATCCCGTTGTGCAGCCCTGCTGGGTAAAGCAAGCACAGATTCTCTAGCCTTGAGTAAGATCTTACTAGGGAGCCTCTGTGGACCCCCACACTTCATCTCTTGGCTTTTGTGAACAATGTTGGTTGAAATGCACAATGGCGCAGTCACTTTGATACAACTAGTTCAACAATGACTACCAATGGAAGGGCCAAGAATCCAGTAGTTACTTGTTCATTCCATGAGGCTGAAGGTCTCAGCTGATCTTCAGTACATGCCAGTGTTCTGAAGAAATGGTCTTGCCAGCAAGAGCAAGGGCAAGAAGTAAATGAAAGAGAGCAAGCTTCCTTCTTCCATGCCATTTCCGCTACCCACAGAGGGTGTGGCCCGGATTAAAGGTGGACCTTCCCACCTCTAAAGATCCAGATTAGAAGTCAGTTTTCTCACATCAAATGATGTAATTAAAAAAAAAAAATCTCCCACAGGTGTACCCAGTACCTTGGATTTTCATGAGTCCCAAGTATAATCAAGTTGACAACCAAGAAGAGCCATGGCAACAAGGGGTCCCATTTCTCCACATCCTTGCAAACGCCAGTTGCTGTTTTAGGTTTCTGTGTCTGGTAGGTTGGTTGGTTTTTACATGTTAGGGTTTTCTTTATTTATTAGGTTACAGAATAGTGGGTTTTCTTCTGGTATTTCCATACATAGAGTCCCTCCCATCCTCTCCCCCATCTCCTTGTCCCTGCTTCCTGGATGTACCTTTCAGCTCATGTAATAGCTTCTGTTTTCACATCTCATGTCTTCTATTGCCTCCTCTACCCTCCTCCCTCAAGTCCTCCTTTTTTCCATCCTCTACCCACACTTCCTCCCACCTACATATTCATATTTAACAAGGAGAAGCCGTCATGGGTCCCACATACGGGAGGAGAACATACCTTATCTGTCTTTCTGATCCTAGGTTATCTTACTAAAACATTCTCCAGGTCCTCCCACTTTCCTGCAGTTTTCATAATTTTGATTTTTCTTAATGGCTACATTTAAATTCCACTGTGTATAAATACCATGTTTTCATTATTCATCTGTTTTGTGTGTCTAAGCTGTCTCCATTCCTTTGCTAGTATGAATAGAGGAGCAGTAAATATGGATGTGCAAATGTCTATAGTAGGATAGAGAGCCCTTTGAGTATAGATAGGCTCAGAGTGGTATAACTGGGTCATAGGGTAGGTTTATTTTTAGGGTTTTTTGTTTTTTGTTGTTGTTGTTGTTTTGTTTTTTTTTTTTTTTGAGAAGCTCCCACACTGATTACTTCCTTCACCCCTTACAATTTTTTTTATTATTATTTTGTTTGCTTTTTGTTTTTCTTTTTGAGGCAGAGTCTCTTGTAGCCAAGGTTGGCCTCAAACTCGATATTTAACTGAGAATGACCTTAAACCCATGATCCTCCATTGCCCGGCTCTCAGCTTCTAGATCACAGGTGAGTGCTACTATACCCAGCACTTTTTTTTTTTTAATAGTGTTCATCCTAACAAGTGTGTAATAGCTCATTGTGGTTTTCATTCAAATATCCCTAATAATTAGCCATTAGGGACATCTTTCATAAAACTGTATGCCATGTGCATATCTTTAGAGAAATATGGCGCATTGTTACTGGATTGTCTGGGGTTTCTCCGTTGAGTTGTAGGAATTCTCTCTGCCTCTTTTGGATTCCGGCCCCATAGGTGTGATTGGCACATGTTTCCTCCCACTCTGCAGGTTGGGTTTTCACCTTATCTATTGACTGCTTTCCTAAGTAGATGGTTTTTAGCTCAGTGTAATCCTGCTTGTCTAGTTCTGACTTTGTTGTTAGTGCTTTTGTGTTGTATCCTAGGTATCGTTGCCAAGCCCAGCGTCCTGAAGGCTTCACGTGCTTCCTTCTAGGAGTTTGTGTGGTTCGAGGACCTGTGTGTCCATCTCATTTTGAATTGATTTTTGTGTAAAATATGCATCTAATTTCATTCTTTTTAAACATGGAATATGCTTTTCCAAGAGTCATCTTTGTGCCCCTCCTTCTCTGAAATGTTTTTGACTATGTAGAGATTTTGCCCATATGAATTTTAGGATTTTTTTTTTAAAGAATCTACTTTTTTTTTTTTGTTTTTTTGTTTTTTTTAAAGAGCCATTGGGTTTTGAGGAATGCATTGAATCTGTACATCATTTTCAGTAGTATGGCATTGTGGAATATTATTTTAAGGTGTGTTACATTTGTTTATGCTGTGAAACATTTGTTTAATGATGCAAAGATGTGAGCCGGGTGGCGGTGGCACACGTCTTTAATCTCAGCACTCGGGAGGCAGAGCCAGGTGGATCTCTGTGAGTTTGAGGCCGGCCTAGCTTAACTGTGTCTTTCTTAATTTCTTTCATCAATTACTTGTAATTTTTATTGTATCAGGATTTCATTTCCTTAGTTAAGGTTCCCATTTTGTTCTTTTTGATGGCAATCATAAATGGTATTATTTTCTTAATTTCCCTCTCAGAAAGTGTATAGAAACACAATAATGTATGTATGTTTGTTTGTTTTGAGACAGGGTCTTATTCTGTAACTCAGGCTGGCCTAGAACTCAGAGCAATCCTCCTGCCTCGGTTTCCTGAGTTGCTGAGGTTACAGTGTGAACCACCACCCTCAACTTGACAAGTGATTTTTATTTGCTGATTTTGTACCCTGTAATTTTTTTATTCTAAGATATGGCAATTAAACATTTTTTTTTTCTGAACAAATGTTGGAAATAGTAACCATAGCATAGAAAGACTCTTAATCTTAAAATTCTTACATTCCAGTCCTTCTTAGATTATTTGGACTGGCTAAATTCTGTTGCATAATCACAATGCTTTGAATTCCACCGAGTATATTGATGATAAGATTTCTGTCTACGCCATTGTGCACATTCCTGTGTGTCATCGGAAGTGCCAGCATTAGAACTCAACAACGCTGCTCCTTAGAACTAGGCTGAGGCAAGGACCCACGCAGAACAACACTCTACAAAACCCCACTTGAGATGGAGTGTGGACCATTTCCCCCTCAGATTCGGTGTTAGTCATTGATGTAAACTGAATCAGACTGGGAAATTGAAAGAAATATGTGGGATGGGTGTAGCTGATGATAAACTTCTAAGAAGCCCATTTAAGGGGAAACAACACACATTATAACTAAACTTTTAAGAAAAGGCAGGTGAAAGCTGCAATGTGTTCTCAAGCACTCCCCCACACCTTTTCTCACTCTCTACCCAGGCCCTGTGTGCTTCTTGTTTCTCTTCCTTCCTTCCTTCCTTCCTTCCTTCCTTCCTTCCTTCCTTCCTTCCTTCCTTCCTTCCTTCCTTCCTTCCTTTCCTTCCTTCCTTCCTTCCTTCCTTCCTTCCTTCCTTCCTTCCTTCCTTCCTTCCTTTCTTTTTCCAAGACAGGGTTTCTCTGTGTTGTTTTGGTGCCTGTCCTGGACCTCGCTCTGTAGCCCAGGCTGGCCTCGAACTCACAGAGATCCGCCTAGCTCTGCCTCCCGAGTGCTGGGATTAAAGGCATGCGCCACCACCGCCAGGCTTGGTTTCTACTCTTAGTTTCTGCCTGGAGATTAAGAATTTAATCTTCTGTTGGCTTCTCTGTACATCAAGGAGGTGATGTGTAGAGAAATGTTGGTCAAGGGAATAAAAATACAGGCTCATTAGAAAGCCTGGGACCTGAGATGTGTGCTCTCCGTCTAGGTGAAGCTTCTGCCTCCTATCCATAGAGAGATACCTCACACAGACACTTGCTCCCCCGACTCGGTGAGTATCCCTGGAGACGCTACTTTCATCAGAGTTAGAGCTGTTGTGCACGCTCCCTAACTCAACAGCTTTTCTTGCCACCTTTTCTAATATTATAGAAGAAGAAAATGAAAAATGGCTGGGCAGTGGTGGCGCACGCTTTTAATCCCAGCACTTGGAAGGCAGTGGCAGGCGGATCTCTGTGAGTTCGAGGCCAGCCTGGTCTACAGAGCAAGTTTCAGGACAACCAGGGCTACACAGAGAATCTCTCTGTGTCTCAACTCCCCTCTCCCTAAAAAATGAAAAATGCAAGAAACATTAGGGGTCCCCCCCCAAAAAAAAAACCTTGAGGATATTCATGTGGGTTCCAGGGATCAGATGCAGGCTCCATTACCTGCTGAGCCATGTCAACCCCTCCTCATGGTCTGTTATGGTTCCAGTTCTTGACCAATGCACTTAACCTGGGAAGAACTTTCGGAAGCCGTCCATCCTGTTGTCTTCAGACAACTGATTCTCAGCCATCGCGATGCAGAAGAAAGACGATTCCGAGAAACTGGCTCTGGCTTGGCCGCTAGTTAACGGTATAATTTCCATCATTCCCCTCGATTTCTCAGCCCATTTTGTCATCTGTAAAATAAAATGGCTTGAGAGAAGAGCTCTCCAGAGGGTCTTTCATGCCTGTGGATATAATGACAGAAGAACCATCTCAGATCGTTCTCTTTCGTTCGGACTTCCACAATGAAAAGTCATCTTCCATAATAAAGTCAGAGGCTCCTACAATCAACTTTTGTTTTTCTGTGAGTTTTACTCTCAGAAAAGTTTCCTCTTCCTTTTTTCTTTTCTTTCTTTTTAAAATTTATTTCTTTTATGTACCTTGGTGTTTTGCCTGCATGTGTACCTGTGTGAAGGTGTCAGATCCCCTGGAACTGGAGTTACAGACAGTTGTGAGCTGTCATGCGGGTGCTGGGAATTGAACCGAGGTTCCTTGGAAGAGCAACTGGTGCTTTTAATCTCTGAGCCATCTCTTCAGACCTCCTCTTTCTATCTTAAGTTCTTCATTATGTGAATCTTTTTTCCTTCCTCAATCCTCTTAACATTCTCCTTCACCTTTTCTTTTTTATTATTATTATTTTTGAGACAAGGTCTTACTAAGTTGCTGAGGTTGGCCTCGAACTCATTCTGTAGCCCAGGCTAGCCTTGAACCTGCAACCTGCAATGCCTTGACCTCAGCCTGCCAGGTGTCTAAGATTATAGGCCTTCACCACCAAGCCTAGTTTTATCTTTTTTACCTAAGTCATTTCAAAACAAGCTTAGTCTTAATAAAAACTACCAGGCTGCCATCAGTAAAAACTCTTTTTCCCTATTTCTAAATATTCACTCACATGAGAAGTACCAATACCGATGCTCAGAAACTTCCCATTGGGTATTCTGCCTCTCAGGGAGATAAGAGAAGCTTAAATATTGTATCATCTAGTATTCACATTTTTCTGTGCTGGATTACACCCTTCCAAGCTTTACTCACAGAGAAAGTAGAATGGCTAAATGTACTTTTTTTTTGGTTTTGGTTTTGGTTTTTCGAGACAGAGTTTCTCTGTGTAGCTTTGCGCCTTTCCTGGAACTCACTTTGGAGACCAGGCTGGCCTCGAACTCACAGAGATCCGCCTGGCTCTGCCTCCCAAGTGCTGGGATTAAAGGCGTGCACCACCACCGCCCGGCCTAAATGTACCATATTAAGAGACTAAAATAAAACCAGGTGTGGTGGTAGATGCCTGTAATCCCAGCCCTCGGGAAAGGAGGCAGAAAGATGAAGAGTTCAAGGCCAGTAGAGGCTACGTAATGAGATCATGTCTCTAAGTTAATTGATCAATTGATTAATCCCTACATTCCCACAGGATCCAATTCAAAATACATGCCCATGTCAACAATTCTTCCGGTTATTTTTTTGAAAACATGTTCTTTGTGTAATAAATCATTTTAAAATACTTTATTTTCTGATATGTCTGGGGGAGTATATGCCGTGTGTGTAACAGGTAGGCAACGTGGCCGGAAGAGGGGATGTAACCTGGAGTGACAGGCGTTGTGAGCCACCTGACGTGGGTGCTGAGAACTGAACTGAGTCCTCTGGAAGAGCAGCAAGTGCCCTTAACCAATAAGTCACCTCTCAGCTCCAGTAAACCAATTCCTTTTCTTTTCTTTTCGGTTTTGGTTTTTGGCTTTTCAAGACAAGGTTTCCTTGTGTAACAGCTCTGGCTGTCCAAGAACTTTTTGTAGACCAGGCTGGCCAGTTTTTAAAGTCTAGAAAGATTGCATGTACTTTAACTTTTTTTTTTTGGTTTTTCGAGACAGGGTTTCTCTGTGTAACTTTGCGCCTTTTTCTGGAACTCACTTGGTGTCCAGGCTGGCCTCGAACTCACAGAGATCCGCCTGCCTCTGCCTCCCAAGTGCTGGGATTAAAGGCATGCGCCGCCGCCGCCGCCGCCGCCGCCGCCACCACCCGGCTAGAATCTCTTATTATTATTCAGTATTAAGTACATAATCATATTACTGTGTTTAACTGACAGCATAATTCATACCAGCATCAGCACCCACACTAGGAACACAGTGCATTACAACCAATGGCTATGATGCCACTAAACCAGATGAAGTTTCAGCTCCTTTATTATCCAATGAAACCACTGTCGTATGTATGGTTCCCCATTGGCCAATGCCTCTTTGTGTGTTTAAAGGGTTTAGGAAGACTATGATCAACCGTAATGGACGCTGGGAACTGCTGTTGGGTAAGGAGGGAGGCAAAGAGACTTAGGCTTATTTTTCTTATTTAAAAAGTTAAAGTACGACAGGCGGTGGTGGCGCACGCCTTTAATCCCAGCACTCGGGAGGCAGAGCCAGGCAGATCTCTGTGAGTTCGAGGCCAGCCTGGACACCAAGTGAGTTCCAGAAAAAGGCGCAAAGCTACACAGAGAAACCCTGTCTCGAAAAACCTAAATAATAATAATAATAATAATAATAATAATAATAGATTCTTATGTTACTGGCTTATCAATGTATCATACTGTACTGTTATCTTATAATGTACTCCTTTAAAAACATTCATTTTTGTTTTTGAAAGTGTGTGTGTGTGTGTGTGTGTGTGTGTGTGTGTGTGTGTGTGTGTGTACTGCATGTTCCCCAACCAAACTCTGAGAGTTTACTGAGAACCAAACTCTGGTCTTCTGGAAGAGCAGGTAGGCTCTTAACCACTGAACCATCTCTCTAACTCCATAGAGCACACTAATGACACTTATAAGGAAAAGGACTATAGGGAAACAGCAGGTCAAGTGACACCATCAGCTGTATCGTGCATCTCCCAAATGCTGCATTTGATTACCGAATTTCTTCTGAGTCGTTTAATCTCACAGCTTATTCATTGTGCTCCTAGGAGTAATAAGCTATACCATGTAGCCTACTTATGTAAAAATCTATACCATTTAGGTTTGTGTAAGTACCCTTTGATGTTCACACAATGATGAAATTGCATCACACATTTCTCAGACTGAGAAGGATATATATATATATATATACATATGTATATATATATACATATATATGTATATATATATCCACATATGTATCCTGAAAATATGGTATTTTGACTGTGTAAATGCTCTTGTTCATTCTGAGATATTTTTCAAAGTCAGTGTTTATAATGATTTACATAGTATTTCCATACGTAGTTTATGTCATTTATCAATAGAAAAGTATTGGCTTTAAGCAACAGAAAACTTGATTAAGGTGACCTATGATTTACTTATTTTTTTCATATGCATTGGTGTTTTGCCTGAATGTAGATCTGTGAGGGGGTGTCAGACCCCCTGGAGCTGGAGTCATAGACAGTTACAAGCTGCCATGTGGGTGCTGGGAATTGAAGGCGAGTCCTCTGGAAGAGCAGCCAATGCTCTTAACGGCTGAGCCATCTCTCCAGCCCCTAAGGTGGCGTATACAGTAAGAACGTTTATTATCCAAGAAATCTAGAGTCAGTGAAGTTCAAGAATCTGACAACATTTGAAGATCCAAGTATTTTTCAGGTTAGTTCAACAGCTCAGTACTGTCATGACGATTTTATCAGATTCCTTGCTCTGCTTTGCCAGTCTCGGAGAAAAGTGAGAAATTTCGTGTCCTCAACATAGCTATAACAGCTGTAGGTATTATTCATCACACAGCAGCATATATAGGCAATAAAAAGACTGTTCCTCCTCATGTGCCTCTTTTTTGAGCCAAGGAACACTTGCAGATCTCATTGCTCAAGATTTAAGTACAGGTGTATGCTAAGCCAATCTTTGGCAAAGGAGCTGAAACCACATTGAATGTTCAGGAGATTGGCAGACAGGCTTCTGGGCTACATCTGTCCCCTCAGCTGCCTTTGCACAGCTCATGGACTATGGGTGTTATATTTTTGTGTTTTAACGACTTTTTTTTTTTTTTTTTTTTTTGGTTTTCCAAGACAGGGTTTCTCTGTGTAGCTTTGCACCTTTCCTGGAACTCGCTTTGTAGTCCAGGCTGGCCTCGAACTCACAGAGATCCGCCTGCCTCTGCCTCCTGAGTGCTGAGATTAAAGGCGTGCGCCACCACTGCCCGGCTCTTAACGACTTCTTAATCTTTATTTTTCACGTATAAGTGTTCTGCCTGTATATATGTAAGTGCACTGAATGCATGCCTGATGCCCAGAGGTGCCAGAAGAAGGTACTGGACTCCCTGCAACTGGAGGTTTGGATGGTTGTATGTAGGAGCTGGGAACTGAAACCAGGTGCTCAGAGCAAGTAGTGCTCTGAACTACTGAATATTCTCTCCAGCCCCAGGTATTACATTTCTAAACGAGGGAAAGAATGGGAAGTAGTCAATCTTACATAACTTTGGTTTGGGTTTGGTTCTCTATATTGTTCGGGCTGTCCTGGAACTCCCTATGTAGACCAGGCTGGCCTCAAACTCATGGAGATCCGACTGCCTCTGCCTCCCACCACACTGGCCCGTGTCTTTAGGGTCTACATCTGTGGAGTCAGCTAACCCAGGATTGGGAATATTTAACAAGGAAAAATCACATCTGTATTGAACATGTACACACTTTTTTTTGCCATTTCTTAAGCAACAATGTATAACTACTTATAGATGTAATTCTAAACGGTCTTATTAAGTAAGAAACACAGGGCCAAATAAAGAGTTAAAAGCCCAGAGATCAGAGCAGTAACCAAGAGCTAAGACCACCTTATCTTACCACTGCAGTCCTTCCCCTGAGAGAGAGACCTTCTTCCTGTGTCCTGTCTTTTTATTGCCTTTCTGTTCTGCCTTCTTGTTGGTTCTAAACCCAACCACATGACTTCTTCATCACTGCCTGTCTATACAGACCTCCAGGTCTATGGTTTGTACTAAGATTAAAGGTTCAGGTCACTACTTGGATGTGTCCTTGAACACACAGAGACTCTGCCTGCCATGTGATCGGATTAAGGGCGTGTGCTACCACCACCCGGCTTCTGCTAAATGGCTTGCTCTTACCTCTGATCCCCAGGCAACTTTATTTATTATCATACAAATAAAATCACATTTCAGCACAAATAAAATATCACCGTAACTACTTATGCAGAATTTACATTGTATTTGGCATTATAAACAATTTAGAGATGACAACATTGGTGGATGTGCACAGGTTACATGCAGACACTATGCCATTTTACTTGAGGCTTCACACATTTTTGTATCCCTAGGAGTCTCAGAGATATGACCGTAATGCTCTGTGACACAGGAAAATGATAAAATAAGTGCAAAGGTCAACGTCCATAGCTAAAGCATAGATGTTCTTTTTTTTTTTAAAGATTTATTTATTTATTATGTATACAGTGTTCTATTTGCATGTATCCCTGCAGGCCAGAACAGGGCACCAGATCTCATTACAGATGGTTGTGAGCCACCATATGGGTGCTGGGAATTGAACTCAGGACCTCTGGAAGAACAACCAGTGTTCTTAACCTCTGAGCCATCTCTCCAGCCCGCATAGATGTTCTTAAAGGATGCTTTCACTCTACAGTAGCAGAGTCTAAGAGTTACAGTGGAAAACCATGGGGCTCACAAACCCAAAACATTTACTAATCTGGTTACTTACTGAAAAAAGTTACTCCTCCCTCGCTCACGGTATCAACTGGGGACACAGAGCATTCCTGCACAAAGCTATGTGGTCAGTAAAGACAAACAAAATTGAGCTCTTCCGGGAAAGACTGGGAAGGAAAAATAAATGGAGCAGATAGAAATCAGCAGTGTCTGATTCTGTTGCCACACACTTTCGATCAGCAGAGAGCAAATTCATCTTAAAATGTCTCGATGCTGGGAAGAGATCTGATTCACATGGCTTCGGTTTCAGGGCAAGGTGTGGGACCCTGACAAAAATAACTATTAACTCACCCGTTCAGGGGGCCTGATCCAGTTGGGGGTCCCTCAGCCTTTGGTTCATAGATCCTGTGCTTCCATTCATTTGGTTATTTGTCCCTGTGCTTTATTCAACCTTGGCTTCAACAATTCTCGCTCATATAAACCCTCTTCTTTCTCACTAATTAGAATCCCAGTGCTCCACCAGGGGCCCAGCCGTGGATGTCTGCATCCAGATTCCTCAGACTTTCCTTGGATGGGGTTTATGGCACAACTATCAGGGTGTCTGGCCATCCCATCACCAGAGTAGGTCAGTTCCTGCCGTCTCTCGACCATTGCCAGCAGTCTTTTGTGGGGGTATCTTTGTGGATCTCCGTGGGCCTCCCTAGCTCTCTGCTTCCTCCCCTTCTCATGTGGTCTTCATTTAACATGGTCTCCTATTTCTTGTTCTCCCTCTCTTTTCTTGATCCAGCTAGGATCTCCCACTCTATTTCCCTCGACCGTCGCTCTTCATTGTTCCCACTCATGACCAGGATGTTCATGTAGATCTCATCAGTCATTCGGCTTGATCTGTTTGGGAGGCAGCAGTGTGTTGGTGCAGGGTCCTGGGCTCGTTGCATGAGTTGGCTGTTTGAATCCTAGGACCTATGCAGGGACGCTTGGCTCGGTCTGGGAGGGGGGGACTGGACCTGGCTGAACAGAGTCTACCAGGTCGATCCCGGTCCTCGGGGGAGACCTTGATCTGGAGGAGGTGGGAATGAGGGGTGGGGTGGGGGAGGGGGAGGGGGGCGAGAGTGGGAGAACATGGGAATCTGTGGCTATTATGTTGAACTAAATGATGTTGTAAAATAAATTTACTAAAAAATAAATAAATAAATAATAATAATAAAAAAAATAACTATTAACTTGTTATGCGCATGGGAGAGTCCCCAGTGACATCGTATGCCTAGTCTTTTGCACCTGGTCCCTGCTAACCTCCTTTGGCATCCCCTGACATCTCAACCTCATGGTTAATGATGCTCCTCCCACTGTGGAATGTTTGCAATTCTCTGATCTCACCAAGACTTTCCCCAACTGTTGTTGGTGTTGTTGCGTCTACCCGGAACACACTTCCCTCTTGCCCACCTGGCCAACATGTTGAAACTTTAAGGCCTAACTCAAGTGTTGCTGCCTTTCAAAGACCGTCTAGAACATCCTTTATGTTCTGCCTTACTTTGCAATCTTTTCTAGGGTTCCCTAGGAAGAAAAGCTAGAGACTAGGGCCTCCTCAAATTGATTTGCTTT
This sequence comes from Peromyscus leucopus, assembly GCF_004664715.2. Taxonomy (NCBI): domain Eukaryota; kingdom Metazoa; phylum Chordata; class Mammalia; order Rodentia; family Cricetidae; genus Peromyscus; species Peromyscus leucopus. The sequence continues at coordinate 19,362,449 of NC_051078.1, read as the reverse complement.
GTGATAGGATTCCAGGAAACAAGAGTTGGGGACAGGAGAACAAGAGTAAAAGCCAGTAAAAAGAAAACCAAGTGTGCAGTCCATGGCAGAAGACACTTACTGTTGCAGGCAATGGAGACTCGATCCTACTGGAGAGATTCATGGGATCCAGAATTCAGAATGATTTGCTCAAAGACAAAGGGATGATTTTTGTACACTCTTCGTTTAAGCTCTTACATGTTTACGTTTACCTAGAGAAGAAGCCTTAGGGTGGGAAACAAAGGCTACCTACTGCGGTGACCATGTGTCATCTTGGCTCAACTGGTAACTATGGATACAAGGTGGATATGGGGTGTCTGGTTTGTTCCACAGTATCATTCAGTCTGCTTGTAGCCTTTGCTAGTTTATTGCAGGGCCTTCGAGGTGGTGGGTGACAGTGTCAGTGAAGCAGGGAGTCCAGTGGTATTAGAGGAACTAGCACAGCTTTTGGTGCTGTGTAGTAGGAAGTTTTCCTGTGTCCTGCCTGGTCCCGCAGCGGCTCAGACCCAGGTAAACACACAGGCGCTTATATTATTTACAAACTGTATAGTCTATGGCAGGCCTCTTGCTAGCTAGCTCTTACATCTTAAATTAACCCATAACTATTAATCTATGGATCGCCACATGTTCTGTGGCTTTACCTGCGTCCCGTTACATGTTGCTCCTTGGGCAGCTGGCTCACGTCTATTCCCTTATCCCTTTCTTCTTCCTGTCTATCTGCTTGTATTTCCTACCTGCCCCTAAGCTGCCTTGCCATAGGCCAATACAGCTTTATTTATCAACCAATCAGAGCAACACGTATTCACAGCATAGAGAAAGGCATCCCCGGAAGTGTTTTTTGACTCAAGGCTTGGTTTCTAATCCTCTCTTCACCACTCGCTGGCTGGGTGGCTCTTCATATAAAGGTATGGAGGAATTAGCCTTACTGAGTAATGGTTGTCGCATTTACCCATTTATAGTTATCATTCAGCGTGGTTGCACTGAGAACCCCAATCAGCATCATGTCACCGCCACAAGATCATCTACGAAATTTCAAGTTGTTCCAAGTCCTGGGAACTATTTAAATTGTGACAGAGAACAGAAGCATTAACCTACTTCTGTGGCAATATGGAGTGCATACACCCTGCTCTCCCTTCTACATGAAAGGCAGCTAGCTTCTGTCCCTCTGTATTGGCAGGGTTGGGAAGAATCTATTTTCTCAGGCATTAATCACATGCCCAGCAACCAAACACTACACTGTACGTCTATAGTAAGTGGACCACACACCCAGGTCGGCAGCAGAGAGTGGAGGTGTTCTTGGGTCAAGTTTCCAGTAGCCAGCCTTGATGTCCTCTGATGGTGCTTGCTTAAATAACTGACTTGAACAAGAATATGACGAGTAGCAACAAATCTGCCTGCTGTAAGTCTTTCCCAGAGATACGAACGTCCATTTCCTCTTGGGCTGGTGCCATCCCAATGTACTGTTTTACCCAGCAATGGCATGCACTTTCCATTGTTTTGATTTGGTTTTTTATTTTTTCCCTATCATAATAATTCTTTGCTATACAATAGGAAAACAAAACAAGAATTCTGCCACTTGCTACATATCCATTTCAACTTGTCATTTAGGAGTGTAAGTTTGGGATGAATCTCTGACTCTCCTGGACCACTGTGAGGTGAGCCTGGGCCATCTGGTCTTCGCCATGAATTCCCTCTCTACTGGGAGGCTATGACAATGTTTCTAGTTTCCCAGTGTGATGTTATCCAGACCCTGGACCCAGCAAGCCTTGACATGTCTGCATGTGTTCCCTTTTCTCAATGAACTGTCTCTATAAATAGATACTTGTCCTTTGGGGGAACTGTTGGAAGAATACACAGGATATGTATTTATGCGAGAACTGCAAGATCTTTACTTGGCTTCCCCTTCTCATGATGAGTTCCAGGCTGGAGCTTGTTTAACTGTGTAGGGAGCAAGGGGCTCCAGTGGAGACAGCCCGAGTCGGGCCTTCTGCTCACCAGCTGCCCACCTTTTAAGTTACACATGTAGGTCAGCTAGCACTCCAGTGGATGGATGCTCATTTGGCTCTCCCCAAGGCACACTGGCCTGTTAGTCATTACCTCAGAAGCCTGTGGGCGAAGCACTCAGGCTGCTACTCTGGCCTTACAGCTCATTACTGTAATTATGTCCACTTTCTGTCTGTCAAGGGCTGCCATCTGGCCCCTGCTGGTTTGGATGCTTATTGATTCCTTGTATTAGGAAGTCCAGTTCTACAGCAGCACCTCTTACTGTCAAGTATGGTAGACGGCCACCACTGGATATCCCAAAGAAGTCGATGGCACCCTCATCAGGGAATTTCTACCTTCGGGATTAATGTGTCCTCTGGGCTCTTAGGAGAAATACAGTTAGGCTGTGGGTCTTAGACCTTATGTCCTATTTTTTCCCATAATTCTAACTTCCTTTAGCCCCCTTCCTTAAGTGGAGGCCCTGGCCTGTTTCCTTCATTCCATCTGTCCTTCAGGTGCCCTTCCCAACGGTGTATTAAAGTGAACTCCAGTGTCCTCGCTTCATCACAGAAACCCATGTTGTCAAAGTTAATGTTGGCTTCTTTTATGTCCTGCCCTCCTTGACTTATTACTGTCCAGATCCATCCCCATGCCTTTCAAACAAGTGACACCGTTCTTTACCTTACCGGAGGTAAATGCAGGACTCCCAGACAAGGGGAGGCTAGTTGCTCTAAGCCAGTGGTTCTCAACCTATGGGTCGAGACCCCATTGGGGGGTTGAATAACCCTTTAACAGGGGTCCCCTAAGACCATCTGCATATCAGGTATTTACATTACAATTCTTTCTTTTCTTTTTTTTTTTTTTTTTTTTTTTTAGTTTTTTGAGACAGGGTTTCTCTGTGTTGTTTTGGTGCCTGTCCTGGATCTCACTCTGTAGACCAGGTTGGTCACAGAGATCTGCCTGGCTCTGCCTCCTGAGTGCTGGGATCAAAGGCATGCGCCACCACCGCCCGGCTACATTACGATTCTTAACAGTAGCAAAATTACAGTTATGAAGTAGCATCAAAAATAATTTATGGTTGGGGGTCACCACAACACGAGGAACTATATTAAAGGGTCGCAGCACTAGGAAGATTGAGAACCATTGCTCTAGGCAACATAGAAGGGAACTGTCCATGCCAAAAGAGCACAGGAGAATGTACAAGTGGACATTTCATAGGCTAAAGGCTGTCACGATAGGCCTCGGCTTCCCATTCTTTCTCAAGGACTTTGTTGTAGGTGACATCTCTGGGCTATGTGTTTCATCTCCTTTGTAGTTCTGTTACCATGCTGTTCACTTTGGGGTCTGATTGCTAACACGGTTTGCTCGGTGGATGCAGAAGATAAGTTTCTCTTTAAATGCCACGTGGGGGGGGGGGCTGTAATGGTTCACTTTAAACGCCAACTTTAAACAAGTTAGAATCTCCTGGGAAGAGCGTCTCAATGGCAAATTGTCTACATTGGTTTGGCCTGTGGACATGTATGTCAGGGATGCTGTCAAGGAAAAAGGAGACCCAGACCATTGTGGGCAGTACCATTCCCTAGGCAGGGGGTCCTGAGTTGTCTAAGAGTAGAAAATCGAGCTAGCATGAACACGCAGCATGCAAGTGTTTATTTCTCCCTGTTTTTGACTATGGATGTGGAATAGCCAGCTGCTTCGAGTTCTGCCACTGTGATTTCCCGGCAATGACGGTCTATATACAACCAGGCACGGTAAGATGAGCAGCAGACCCCTTCCTCCCCCAAATTGCTTTCGTCAAGATATTTTATAGCAGAAATAAAACTCCAACAGAGGCTTTCTGTCGCTCATGGCCTGCCCAGAACTGAAAATTGGTTTCTCGAACCCATCCTTTCTTTTTAATCTGGATGCTCCCTTGACAAAGTGAGCCGATCCATAGGTCTTATAATTACCATTGTCTACAAATTGTTCAAGGAAATCCCTATTTTTCTTAGTCACTGTTCTATTGCTGTGAAGAGATACCATGAGCAAGGCAACTCTTAGGAAAGAATGCATTTAACTAGGGGCTCGCTTACAGTTTCAGAGGTTTAGTCCATTATCATCCTGGTAGGGAGCATGAAGGCATGCAGGCAGGTGCCGGAGCAGTATCTGAGAGCTACATCCTGATCCATAGACAGAGAGAGAGAGAGAGAGAGAGACAGACAGACAGACAGACAGACAGACAGACTCTGGGCTTGGCATGGGTTTTTGAACCCTCAAAGCCCACCACCAGGGACACACTTCCTCCCACAAGGCCACACCTCCTAATCCTTTAAATCCATTTAAATAGTGCCTGGTGAGTAAGAATTCAAGCATTTGAGCCGATGGGGGCCATTCTTGTTCAGACCACCACACTCTTGAACCCAGCCCTTACCCCAGTCAATGCAAGTCTTGGTGACGTGGCTGAGACAGGGCTGTCTCCCCACACGTTTTCTCCCAGCTGTGGCAGGGTCCTGACGGATGAGACATTAGTACCAGAACCCTTCCGGGGTAGGACAGGAAAGTCTGCTCTGCACTCTGCCTTTACCATCAAATGTCTTAGTCCTTCCAGAAGATAGGCACTGAGACAAGGGTTGTCATATAATTGGTTTACTTGGGGGAAATGATTAACCAGACCAATAATAGGCAGGAAGGGTAAATGGACGAGAAGAAAGTGTTCCAATGGGTGTGTTTCACGGGATACCTGGAGCTCGGGCCTGCTGGGAACCTTGGAAGACCTGTATAAATTACACCTTGGGATTATGTGGGGGACCTGCCCTCACATTTTCCCCAGGGTACTCTTGAGGAGAGAGGGATAAGAGACTCAGATAGAAGTATGTATAGAGGGGAGAGAAAAAGACAGAAACACAGGATAGCCTCGGGAGGGCCTGGATCCTTATCCACTGGCCCAGAACTTTATTCAAAAGGGCTTTTTATAACAATGCCATGGGGCAAGGCAAAAGACCTCCCCCTTGCTAGATACAGCTTAAGTGTAGACCCTTCCGAACACCTGGTACCCAGGCCCGAGGTCCAATCATTCTCTTATGCAGTCCTGCTGGGTACGGCAGGCTCAGATTTCACTAGGAAACCTCTGTGGGCTCCCACAGAATTATCAGAATAAATCACGTGACACAGAAGAGGCCACGCTGAATGTTGCCATCATAAAAGGTGGTGCCGTGGCAACTCCCCAACTCTGCCCGCTGGATGCCTGGGCTAAAAGTAAGTAGACAAGTTTTGCCAGGCATTTCGTGTTATATCACAGAAGACTCGGCGTAAAATGCAAGAGGTGCGCCATCCACTCTGCCATGTCAGAGCACAGTTGTCGTGGCCCCCAAGACATAGCAGAAGGGAGGACTCAGAAAATATGAGGAAGCAGCCAGTCAGACACACGTGCATGCCTCCCTTACTGTGTTAACAGACTACATCCTGGTTTGTCTCTTCTGTCTGCCACCTATCTTAGATGCTAAAAATAGGAACATGGGTTGGATTGGCATCATGAGCGCAGAGAAGATTACACTTCCATGGTGCTCCAGCCAAAAGCCAGATCCCAAATCTACTCTTGAAGAAATGTCTGACAAACAAATTAAGGGACATTCTACAAAATGTCTACCTTGTACTCCTGTCGTCCCCCCTCTCCCCACCCCACCCCACCCCACCCCGCACCCTCAATGTGACTGTTATGAAGGACAAAGTCTGGGGAATTAGCTAAACAAAAATCAAATGTGATAGCTGAGCCAGGATCTTGTTTTGCTAAAACAAACATTTTGGGGGCAAATCGGCAAAGTTTGAGTCTGATCTATAGGTTAGACACTGTTTTTTGCCTTGATGTTTATTTCCTGGTTTGTTCCATTGTGGTTAGTTTAAAGAAGTCCTTGTTTTTATGAAAATACATGATGGCGTGTTAGGGATAAGGAGAACATCAGCTCTGAAATTCTCAAAGAGAAAGTGATAATAAACTTAGAATTTGAGAAAACTTAAAAAAAGCTATGAAGCTATGAAGGGTATTTGACAGTTCTTTGTATAGATACTGTAACAAAAATCTGAAATGATGTCCAAATGAAGCTTAAATTTTTAACATATATATATATTCACATGGCTATGTATACAAATATGAATCTATGTATGTATATATGTATGTATGTATTAATCTGTCTGTCTTAAGCACCTAGCATAATAATGCTTCCAGTCAGATAGAAGATAGTGTATGTACATTTTTTTTTTCAAGACAGGGTTTCTCTGTGTAGCTTTGCACCTGTCCTGGATCTCGCTCTGTAGTCCAGGCTAGCCTCAAACTCACAAAGATCCGCCTGCCTCTGCCTCCCAAGTGCTGGAATTGTGTATGTATATTTAAGAAGGGATGAGAGGGGAGTTGGAACAAACCAAGGGCAGGTTTTAGCTGATTGAGCACTTTCTTTTCCTTTGACACTTCAAGATACTCTGTTTTGAAGAGTTCTGTCGCCCCAAGGCATGCATTTTACAAAAGAAAACTGCGCTTTGATAATGAACATTGGTTGAGTTCATAGGCATAGGTAGCCATTAGTTTTTTTGTTTGTTGTTGTTGTTGTTGTTTTGTATTAAAAATTCTACATATCCTGGAATTTACTACAGTCCTCACATTTGGGAAAGACACTGAAAAACACACCAAGGAAGTCATTTAAGTGTGTCTCCACTTTACGCGGGATCGTGTAACTGAATGTGCAAAGTGTTCCATGCTTATAGTCATATAATGGTCTAACTATGGAAACAAGGACTATTTCCCCAAACACCTTCCCCCCAGCACGTGTCAAATTACTATGTGTTTGGATTATGTTCTGTTAGATACCTCATCTCACTAGGGTGGAAACTGTCTTTCATCCTTAATAAATGGTAAAATTGTATTCATACCAAAGAATGGGGGGTTTGTGCTGTGGAATAATCCTCTTGTACACCGTAAAGATTGGTCATTTGAATTGGTTTAATGAGACATTGATTGGCCAGTAGCCAGGCAAGAAGTAAAGGCGGGGTGACCAGACTAAGAATGCTGGGAAAAGGAAGGGGGGAGTCAGGAGGCCAGCCAGATGCAAGGGAAGCAAGATGAGAATGCTGTACTGAAAAAGGTACCAAGCCATGTGGCTAAACGTAGATAAGAATTACGGGTTAATTTAAGTGTAAGAGTGAGTTAGTAATAAGCCTGAGCTACCAAACGAGCATTTATAAGTAATGTTAAGCCTCCGAGTCAATTATTTGGGGAGCGGCTGCTGGGTGTTTGGGAGTTGTTGCTGGGACAGAAACTTCTGCCTATGCTTTTGTTTTTGTTTTGTTCTGTTTTGTTTGGCTTTCTCTTTTTTTGAGACAGGTTCTCCCATGTAACCCTGGCTGTCCTGGAGCTCACTCTGTGGGCCAGGCTGGCCTCTAATTCACAGAGATCCACCTGCCTTTGCCTCCTGAGTGCTGGGATTAAAGGTGTGCGCCACCACAGCTGGGCAAAAGATTGTTTTCAAATAAATTTCTTTATGATTTATTGCCAGGAGATGTTCGATCTGTGTACCTATTTTTATATAACCTAACCATATATCCAGAGTCACATTAAAATTTCCTTGATGTAAAAGGGGGTGACAAATGGTAAGATTGAAAGAAACCCTGCTGTGAGTAAAGGTAATAGAGTTTGAATTCTCTGGAAATAAACTTAATAATACATTTTTATCAGATAAAAGAAAGAATACAGATGACTTTTTTTTAGACTGTACATTTAAAGCATTTAAGATGTCACCAACATCTGTTTGCTGCGCTGTAGGGAAACCTTAACGCTGTCAGTGAGCGTTGGAAGATAACAGAGAGCCCCGAAGGGCCAGCTCCCATCCCCGAGTCTCGATTGTGGTCAATCCTCTAACTTCCTTTTACATAATCCAGGGAATCCTTTTTTTAGCTGTCCTTAGTTTGAGTCAGGCTCCTGAGATCGCTGTAAAACCTGTCACCACCAACACACACACAAAAACCGAGACTGGTGGTTTGTCACACTCGGGAACTTCACCACGTTGGCGATGGATTCATCACGGTTTTACACAAACCTTAAATAGGACCTTCTTCTCATCCTCACGTGGCAGGCACGCTAGCGTTCAGGCCCTCTCCGCTACTGGTCATTTTTCTCGCTGTTTCTTCCACAGTTGCGCTCATGCTCTGGACCAATCGCAGCTTTTTAGTTTGATGCACGCAGCCTTTTGTGTCCTCTTTCTTACATAACCTCTCACAAGCTGCTTGCTATCTGTGTTGTTGATATTCAGGCAGCCTGCTCTCTGTAATTCTCATATTTTTGAGCCTCGAGGTGACAATAAACCATATTGTTATATAGTATTTTTGGGAGATGTAGTAAGTTTTAAAAGGATGTGAATCTCTGAGACTGCAGTGCCTGGATATTAAGAACAAGAGTGAAGAGGCAAGCAGACTGCAGCTTTGCATTGTGGGAAAGAGAAGACTCCCTGGGGACCAATGTGAATGGAGTATATCTTCTCATATGAAAAATCCATTATATATGACCTTCTTGTCAACCTAACTCTGAATTCAATTGCATGCTTTAAAAACTACTGAAGTCTGTATGAAATTCAAAAGCATGTATATTATTCCTTGTAAGTGATCAGCAATAAAAAAAAATCTAGTCATAAGAATTATAGTTCAGAGAAAAGAAATATAAACAATTTATACATAAATGATAAGGCACTATACTGAAATGTATATTAAAGCAACAATACTATACTATATCTTATTAACAGATTGGCAAAGATTAAGAACAGACCCTCTCAGACATAGATTGCTGGTAAAAATTCAAATTGGCATAAGTTCTTTGGGTGACATTTTTGTAGTATTTATCTAAATTTCAAACACATCTCTTCTTTGACCTGGAGGTTCCATTTCTAGAAATTTACAGATTCATCGCACAAGCATGCATGAGCTCATGTTAGAAAATTATTCGTGATGGCAGCTCATCACGGTAAAGACCTAAAATCACTCTAATGGTATATCAGTAAGGGAACAGTTTAATACAGGACCTTTGTGTTGGGAAAGAGCGGCATGGCAGGCCCAGAATGTTAGGTGGAGAAAGCCAGTTGTAAGACCATGTTGGAGGGGGCAAATTTTGTGTGTGCTTAAACACCAAAATGACAGAGGAATGCTGGTGAGTTCTGAAAAGGGGACTTTTTACTTATGCGTGTGTTGGCTTGTTCGCCTATTTGCTTGATATGGGAGTCTCTCTACAAACCCCAGATTGGCCTGGAATTTACTATCTAGCCTAGACTGGCAAAACTTAGCACCAAACTTCCTGCCTTAGCCCCCTGGGTGGTAGGAATTGCAGGTGTGAGCCCCTGTATCTATGCGCAGAGGAGAATTTAATGACCCGAAAGAAAAGGATAATTTGTCTTCGTTACTTTCCTATTGCTGTGATAAAACACCATGACCAAGGCAACATCAAAAAAAGTTGAATTTGGCTTCTGTTTCCAAAGAGGGTTAGAGTTTATGATGGTGGAGTGAGGGAACAGAGGTAGGTGGCTGGAGTGGCAGCTGAGAGCTCACATCTTGATCCACAAGCAGGAGGCAGAGAGCACAGGGGGATGACACCAGTCTTTTGAAAGTTCAAACCCCTCCCCACCCCCACACCCCCACACACCCCACACACACCCCCCAGCGACCCATTTCTTCCAACAAGGCCACACCTCCTAATCCTTCCAAACAGTTCCACCAACTGAAGACCAAGTCTTCCAACATATTAGCCTATGGTAATCATTCTCATTCAGTCCTCCACATTCCCCTCCCTGGCCCCCATAGGCTCATGGCCATTTTATAATGCAAAATGCATTTAGTCCAACTTCAAAAGTTCCCATAGTCTTTTATTCTCAATACAGTTTCAAAGTCCAAAGTCAGCCAGGTGGCCCATGCCTTAATATCAGCACTCTGGAGACAGAGGCAGGTAGATCTCTAAGTTCAAGACCAGCCTGGTCTACAAAGTGAGTAAGTTTCTACACAAAGAAACCTTGTCTCAAAAAAACAAACAAAAAGTATTTTTTTTCAAAATCTCTTCTAAGACTCAAGTTACTCTCTTAACTGTAACCCCTTGTAAAATCAAAAAGAAAATTATATAATTCCAATATACAATGGCACAGCATATACATTACCATTCCAAAAGGGAGGAAATACAGAAGAACCAAAGCAAGATCAAAACCGATCAGGACAAACTCCAAATCCTGTTACTCTAGGTCTTTTGTCAAAGGGCTCAGATCTTCCCTTACAGCTTTGCTATGTGCAACAACATTTATATAAACACATACTACTTTTATGACAAAATATATTTTAAATATTTCATCTCAATTAACACTATCCAATTCATACTACAATAGAAAACACTTGTAAAGCTAAGGACATGACTTGGGTGAGAAAGTCCTTGTCATGCAAGCCTGAAGTCCTGAGTTTGGATCCAGATCCACATTAAACATGGGCACAGTTGTGCACATCTGTAATCTCAGCACGAGAGAGGTAGAGACAGGTGGATCCTTGGAGATAACTGGCCAGCCCACCTAGCCAAATCAGGGAGCTCCAGATTTAGTGTTTCAAAAAATAAGGTGGTGGTGTGGAATATTATTTTACCGTGTGTTACATTTGTTTATGCTATGGAATATTTGTTTAATGATACAAAGACGTGTTTCGTTCTTTTAGGTTGCATTTGTTTAACTCTGTGAAGTTGTGTTACTTTGCCTGCCTAAAACACCTGGTTGGTCTAATAAAGAGCTGAACGGCCAATAGCAAGGCAGGAGAAAGGATAGATGGGGCTGGCAGGCAGAGAGAATATATAGAAGGAGAAATCTGGGAGGGATGAAGGAGTGAGAAGAAGCAAGGGAACAAGGACAGGAGGACACCAAGGGACAGGTCACCCAGCCAGCAACAGAGTAAGAAGTAAAGAAAGACATATAGAATAGGGACAGTTAAAAGCCCAGAGGCAAAAGGTAGATGAGATCATTTAAGTTAAGAAAGCTGGCTAGAAACAAGCCAAGCTAAGGCTGGGCATTCATAAGAAAGAATAAGTCTCCCTGTATGTATTTGGGAGCTGGGTGGTGGGCTCCCGAAGAGGAGGAAGAGTGAAAAAAAAAAAAAAGAACAAGGTAGAATGTGATTGAGGAATACATCTTATGTCTGGCCTACACACACACACACACACACACACACACACACACACACACACACACAAGCATGTGTGAATGCATATACACACACATACATACACATATACTACATGCATACAAAACCATAAGAGAAAATACAATTAAATTAAGCCAGTAATGAAAACCTACAGTCTATCCTTACAGTAGGTAGTGGTGTAGAATGCTACTAAATTGAAGTACTGAGAAACATATCTAATAGGGTAATGTCAATGTGAGATGTAAACCAGGCATGGTAATCCAGGCCTGTAATCCCAGCTCTCAAGTGGCTGAAGCAAGATCACTGTGAATTTGAGGCCATCTTGAGCTACACAGGGAATTCCAGTCTAACCTGGGCTAAAGAGAGAGATTGTCTCAAGAAAAGAAAAGGGTTAATCACTTTTGAATCTATATAAATGCTATGAGTATTAAATAACTGATTAAATCCTATTTTCTTTTTGTTGTTGTTGTTGTTTGTTTGTTTGTTTGTTTGTTTTTTTCCGAGACAGGGTTTCTCTGTGTAGTTTTGGTGCCTGTCCTGGATCTTGCTCTGTAGACCAGGCTGATCTCAAACTCACAGAGATCCGCCTGGCTCTGCCTCCTGAGTGCTGGGATTAAAGGCATGTGCCACCACCGCCTGGCTAAATTCTATTTTCTTTAGGTGGTTGATTGTATGAAATTATAATTTTAGTAGTCAATAGTAAAGCTACATCTATATCTTGACTTCAAGTCTCTACTTAATCTTATTGTTCTAGTGCTATTTTGAGTCGGTCAGTAGGAACTATTTTACAGGATCTGGTACATGGAATTTTCCCCAGTTCCTATCCTTACCCTAGAGGAAGCCAGGTCATATGGTGTCCTTATTTTCCCTGGATACGGGCTAGAGATACACAATTGAAATCGTATAGCAAGATCAGAAGCAATCCCTGATCCTACGTATGATATCCCTCCAGAGGAAATCGTCATATGTTGTGGCAGGGGCAAGTGAACTTCCTCTGTTTTTTAAGTAGAGAAATAAAGAGGGTATAAGATACTAAATTAAGCTTCTGATTAGGAGGTTGAACTATGGCCCTGGGCACCTCTAGAAGGAGATTGGATGAGAGAGAAGCAAACACTGTGATACTAAGGGAAGAATTATAGCCCCAAACCTCAAGGTTCTGCTAAACAGAACTGGACTTAATACTTATTTGTTTCCACACCCACCTTTAATTCAGCTAGCACTGTGATGATGATCTTGTAGTGTGCATTCATTAAATATAGGAAGGCATAAATGTGGCTCGAGAATGATCTTTAGCAGGAAGAGTCCCTAAAGATTTGAAGAAAACGATCCCCAGGTCTCAAAAGCATGCCAGGGTGGTGGAACAGGCATGGGAGTGCGTGCCTTTAATCTCAGAACTTGAGAGGCAAAGGCAAGTGGATCTCTATGAGTTCAAGGCCAGTCTGATCTACATAGTGAGTTCCAGGACAGCCAGAGCAGTGTAGAGAGACCCCGTCTCAAAAAAAGGAAAGGAAGAAAGGATGGGACTCATGAGCTGTCTCTGTATCACGGTTCATTTGGCAAGTCCTGTTCCTCGCATAACCTAAGGGAAGTGCTGTAGACACACGATTAAAAACACACAGCCAGATCCAGAAAGGATCTCATTATGTCTAGTAAAGAAGAACATGCCTATAAAGTGTTTTACCCTGGGTAAGACACCCTCAAAATTTGCACAAAATAACATATCGCTTGTGTTCTCAGAATCCCTCATGATGTAGCAATCACAGCTTCTAACATCTACTTTCCTGATCACTGGGCTCAACTTCAACCTCAGAGCTGTGAATGTTCACAGAAACTTTCCTTTGCACTCCTAGGGACACATCCAGACACAGAGGTAGCAGTTGATGATACTACTACAAATACTGGTACTCTTGTACAAACACTGAAACTCTTATCACCACCATGTCCATGGCCACTAACTAAAGTGACACCATCCAATAGTGAATTGGGTTGACGTCCCTTTCTTTCCTTCCTTGGGTAGCAAGGAGAGGATGAGGAGAAGGGGCATAGACATTTCTATTTAGTTATTTGCATATCAATAGTCCATTTGCATACTATTATAAATATATTGGAGAGACAGAATTGAGGGAGGACTTCAAGGGACCAGAAAGGTTGTAGGTCTTAGAAATTGTATCAGGGACTCAGCATCTGTAGAGACGTGTCTCTCATTTCAACTTTCACGTTCGTCTACTTTCACTTGGCTTCATTGCCTTCTGGAACAGACGGGCTTTTCCTGTCTGTGAGCAAGCTTGATCTCATAGCATTCTAGAAGGTTCTAGCAGCTTCTAGGAGACATCCTGTTTCTAGCTCCATTCTGAAAAATTTCCAGGGAATTCTCTGAGTGACTTGCTATCACTTAACCCACAGACCAATTGAGAGGATGGTTTACTGTGATTGGCCCAGCCTACACTGTACCTCAATCCTCAGGCCAAGGGATTTGGTTACTGTGATTGACAGCTCCATACAAAACCAGATAGGGTGCAGAGGAAAGATGATGCCCTTCTGAAGGAAAGCGCTGATGTTACCAAAGAAAAATATGGCCAGTGTCTAACAAAGAAAGACTGAAGACAGACAGACAGACACACAGACAGGAGCCTGGCTAATTGGATGATAAAGAAATGTGTCTGTTCTTTTACTCATCCTAATATTTGTTTTCATTATCTTTTCTTTTCTATTCTTTCTTGTTAATATTTTAGTCTTATACCAAAACATAAAACCTGCTGGCATCTTAATTTGAATTTATGATACTCCAGATGAATTTGAAAAGAATAGACATTTTTACAGTATCGGGCTTCTAAGTACAGAATACAGTTTTTCCAGCTTCAAACTTTATATCTTTTTTTTTTTTTTAGTTTTGGTAGATCTTTTATGGAATATCGGTGAGAATTTTTTTTTTTTTTCGAGACAGGGTTTCTCTGTGTAGCTTTGCACCTTTCCTGGATCTCGCTCTGTAGCCCAGGCTGGCCTCGAACTCACAGAGATCTGCCTGGCTCTGCCTCCCGAGTGCTGGGATTAAAGGCGTGCGCCACCACGGCCCGGCAAATATTTCTTTTTTTTTTTTTTTTTTTTTTTGGTTTTTCAAGACAGGGTTTCTCTGTGTAGAGGAAAACATCTTAATGAGGTAGAAGCAGAGTCACGACCAACTGATGTTTGGTTTGCACATTGTACGACTCTGGGACCGTTACCTCCACAGACTCCAGGGTCAGCGGGGAACTACGCTGAAGCCACTCAGGAAGGGGTGAGGCTGTCCACTAGAGGCAAAGCAAAGGTGGAGGGAGGCTAAGCTGCTGAAGAAACCATCAGGAAAGCTTGATTTATCCCTTGCGAGAGAAAAGGGGAGGTGTCCGACACATAGCTTGTGTGGTGTGTGAATGGCGTGTGTGTGTGAAGCAGCCAGAGAGAAAACCTTGTTGGGGATGGACAGGTGACATCCCATGACAGAATGTTCTCCACACAAGTGTAAGCTCTCTGCCATGGGAGAGAGAAGCTCCTATTGCCAGTGACATTTCTGCGGCTAGACAGTCTTTCTGTGTAAGTTCAGTTTGGAACAGTGGAGGAAACAAAGCCTGGGCTGAAGTTTGGATTGTGTTAACGTCAGAGAAAAAAAGATCAGAGACACACATTCAGAGAACGCAGAATTTGAGGAGTAGAGATGGGGAGTGGAGCCCCTCACATCTGAAGCTCGGGATTCCAGACTGGAGGGTACCCTGCTGAATATCCCAGCTGAATTCACAATGACCCCTATATAGTCCCAGAACATTCTGTAAATTACCCTGTGGGTTTTTCTTGCCCTTAAAATAGGTCCTTTTTCATTCCTTCCTGACCACCTACCTGTTATGTAAGATCACTTCCTTTTACAATGAAGAATCTCTTGGGCCATTTCTTGTACTTTAGCTGCCAACAAATTGTCTCACCACTTACCTATTTGAAATTGTCTTTATTCTGTATTGCTTTGTGAAGAATCCTTCTGGAGCACTCTACCGTGGATACTTTTATTCCCACCACCCCATGTAAAGATGATGTAGTTTGGCTGTAACAGGGACATGCATGATGTTTCTTTCTTTCTTTCTTTCTTTCTTTCTTTCTTTCTTTCTTTCTTTCTTTCTTTCTTTCTTTCTTTCTTTCTTTCTTTCTTTTCCCAAGACAGGGTTTCTCTGTGTAGCTTTGTGCCTTTCCTGTAGACCAGGCTGGCCTCGAACTCACAAAGATCCACCTGCCTCTGCCTCTCGAATGCTGGGATTAAAGGCATGCACCACCACCGCCCGGCTGATGTTTCTTTTATATTTATTTTTTTCCTATGGTTGGCCAAGCTTCTTGGCTTTATGAATTTAGGCCTTTTAAAATTTGGGGGGCGATTATTAAGGGCTCCCACTCTCTTTCCTCATTTCTTCTTGGTCTCTACGTCCATGTTTTAGAGTGTTCAGATGATCCTAAGATCATGGCTGACACAGTCTTTTATTGTAACCTCCTTCTTCGTGTTTTAGTCTGGTGATGCTTTCAGATGTCATAATCCTTCCACTGACCCTTCTCAGTGAACCTTGCCACTATCAGGGTAAGGCTACTTTTCAATACTTTTTCTTTGCCATTTAAAAAGCTTTCCAGTATTTTATTAGTTTCCTTCTCCCTGTTTAAAATTCTCCTGTTTGTGTGTTGCATTACTTACGTTTCTTGTTGCTATGAAGAAAGCAATTTCAGAAAAGCTAGGTTTATTTTGGGTCACTGGTCACAGTTCAAAGGTCCAGTCCATCATGGCAGAAAGGCATGGAAGCACAAGCGTGAGGCAGAGGGTCTCATTGCTCTACAGTTTGGAAACAAAAAACAATGAATGGCGGTATTCAGCTCATCTTCTCTTTCTTCAGTTCAAGACCCCAAGCTATGGAATGGTGCAGTCCACAGTTAGGGTAAGTCTTCCTGCCCCAGTCAACTGAACCTAGAAACTCCCTTATAGACAAGCCTAGCAGTTTGTCTCCTGGATGATTCTGGATCCTGCCAAGTTGACAAGACTGGCCATCATACATGTTATCCATTTTCCCCATTTTAAATGTAATTCTATAAATGCATACATAGACATCTATTCTCCAGCCATTTGCACCTGGTACAGAGAACTCTGGTTATGTGGCCAGGTTTAGATCTGGGGCAAACTGGCGTGGAATTCCTGCCTCTGCCACTTAGAATCTCTGTAGTCCTGAAGTAAATTTTCTTTTCCTTTGAATTTCAGATTCTTATCTGTAAAATGTGGATAATTAAAAAAAAAAATCTCACCAGCACAGTTTCTGGGAGGCCAAAATGAGATGTTTCAAGGTGAATGAAGTATGCATTAGTTTATTTTTGTGTGTAGCAAGGCTCTCCTTGTCAGAAAGCCAATTTGATTCAATGAGAGCAAACGACGCGATTCCTCTCCAAGACGAGCTTTGCTCCCTATGGGATTCTAAGCAACACTTGGCGGAACACAGAGTACGTGCTCAGTGGGAAAGGAGGAGTTAGTCATTTTACAAAATGCTTAAAAATCACTTTATTTTTAGAAGGTTCTCTTTGGTCGCTGACATCTTAATGCACTGTAATTCGAAGTGTTCGCATGTTGAGCGAGCAGAGTATAAGCTCTTCACGGCAGTGAGGATAATTCTCCTCAAAAGTGTTATAAATCAATATGCGATGGAAGAATGCGCAAGAAGCTCAGACTACTACTGTGTCTTAGCAATAACAAGAATGTTAAAAGAGAAGAAACAGAAAAGCGCTAAACAAAGTACTCATTTTAAATAAATTCCAAACAATGAAATCCATGAAAATCAATAACAGTGTATGTGTTGAAACCTCAAATTTACATCTCAGGGCAGATCTGATTTCATAGGTGTAAGCGTCTTGGGTTGTTTTACGGCTGTTGTGATAAAACATTGACCAACCCCAGCTTTGGAAAAAAAGGTTCATTCGGCTTAGAGTCCATGATCGGGGAGAGGAACTGTTCATAAAGCAGAGGGCATCGGTGAGCACTGTTTACTGAGTTGCTCCCTGTGGCTTACTCCGCCCACTTTCTGTCACAAACCAGGGTCACCTGCTCCTTGGCGGCAGTGTCCACACTGGGTTGTGCCCCCCAGCATCAATCACTAATCAAGAAAAAGTTTCACAGACAGGCCCACAGGCCAATCAGATGGATGAGATACCTTCTCTGAGAGTCCCTCCTTTCAGATGACTCTAGTTTGTGTCAAGTCGACAAAAATATCCAACACACTAGCTGTATGGCAGAGTTTGAACTGCTAGGCGCCATTAGAACATTAGACAGTACCTTACTCTTCCTCTATATATGTGTGTGTGTGTAGATATACATGTATTTAAATATGCATGTACACACACATACATACATACATACAACATATATATGTGTGTGTATAGATATACATGTATTTAAATATGCATGTACACACACATATATCAACAGATAAAGGCTTGTCTTTTGTGTGTATGTGCATGTGCATATGTGGATGTGTGAGTAGGCACATCTGTATATGGATAGATGTGGATATGGAAGAGCCTGTATGCACATCTGTATCTGGGCATGTGGAGACAGATGTTATGAATCAGGCGGTGTCCACATTCTCTTTTTGAGACAAGATCTCTCACCAGCCTTGGTCTCACTGGGAGGCTGGCTGTCCAATCAGCCCCAGGCATCCGCCTGTCTCCATCTCTCCAGCAATGGGATTATAGTCATGTACCATCACGCCTGGCTTATATAGCATCTTGTCTAATTGGTTCTGTTTCTCTGCGGAAACAAGATTAATATTCCTGTGACTGTATCATCTTTTTTTTTTTTTTTTTTTCGAGACAGGGTTTCTCTGTGTAGTTTTGCGCCTTTCCTGGAGCTCACTTGGTAGCCCAGGCTGGCCTCGAACTCACAGCGATCCACCTGGCTCTGCCTCCCGAGTGCTGGGATTAAAGGCATGTGCCACCACCGCCCGGCTGACTGTATCATCTTAAGGGACTAAATAAGGCTTGCAGTCACAGTTAAGTTAATGGATATTGAAATGGGAGAATTGTTTGGGACCAGGCAGTAGTCAGAAAATAATTGTAAGGCTCCTTCCCTGTGTGAGAATCAGGGAAGGTGTCTTCGTTAGGGTTTTTATTGTTGTTGTGAAGAGACACCATGACCATGGCAACTCTTAAAAAGAAGACATTTCCTTGAGGTGGCTCGCTCACAATTTCAGTCCGTTTTCATCATGACGGGGAGCATGGCAGCGTGCAGGCAGATGTGGTGCTGGCGACATCTTAACCAGAAGGCAGCAGGAAGTCGACTGACCATCACACCGAGTGAAGCTTGAGGAAAGAGACCTCATAGCCTGCCCCCAGAGTGACACACTTCCTCCAAGACCACACCTCCTCCAACAAGGCCACACCTCCTAATAGTGCCACTCCCATTGGGGACCATTTTCTTTCAAACCACCACAGAAGACATGAGGAATAGGTCCAGATGATGTGACTGTTAGTTGGGGGCAATCCAGGAAATATTCAGAAGAAAGCTCGGAGTGACTACCATGTTGATTTGAGACTAGAAAGATTATGATTAATCTCAGTTGTCAGTTTGATGAAATCTGGAATCTTCTGGGAGGTAAGCATAGGCATGCCTATGACAGATTGTTTTGATTAGTTTGACAGAGGTAGGAAGACCCACCCTAAAAGTGGGTGGTGCCATTCCCTAGGCTTGGGCCCTGGCTTGCATATAAAGGAGAACCTGAGCTGAGTATCAGCATTCAGTGCTCTCCTCTTTTGACTGTGAACACAGTTTGACCAGCTACTTCCAACTCCCTGCTGTCTTGACTTCTTCACCATGATGGACTGTAAGACGAATTGCTTAACAGTCTTATTAATAAAAAACCCAGAGCCAGCCAGGCGGTGGTAGCACATGCCTTTAATCCCAGCCCTCGGGAGGCAGAGGCAGGTGGATCTCTGTGAGTTCGAGGCCAGCCTGGGCTAACAAGTGAGTTCCAGGAAAGGCGCAAAGCTACACAGAGAAACCCTGTCTCGAAAAACAAGAAAACAAAACAAACGAACAAACAAAAACCCAGAGCCAGATATTGGGGTGAAAACCAAGAGATCAGAGGAATAGGACAAGCTACAACCATCCTCACCTTACCAACCCTGAGCTTCCAAAGAGACCTACTTCCTGTGTACCCACGCCTATATGCCTTTCTGTTCTGCCATCTCACTTCTTCTCTCCGCCTAGCTACATCACTTCCTGTCTGTCTGTACAGACCTCCAGACCTCTATGGTTAGTGCTGGGATTAAAGGCTTGTGTCACCATGCCTGTCTCCGTTCCCAGTGTGGCCCTGAACTCATAAAGATCCGGATGAATCTCTGCCTCCTGAATGCTAGAATTATAGGCATGTGCTACCATTGCCTGACCTATCTATATTTACTATAGTGACTGGCTTTTTCCTCTGATGATCCTCAGGTAAGCTTTATTGGGGTGCACAGAGAAAATATCACCACAATGGACTGTATCGTGAACTGCAAACAAGAATAAACTCTGCCTTCCTTGAGTTCCTTCTGCCAGGATATTTTGTCACAGCAACAGGAAGAGAAATACAGACTCATTCTCAACTTTCGACTTTCAAAATCCTTAGATGTTTAGCCATACATTAGAGGAGCAGCAAAAGATGGCTTGAGAGCCTGTCTTAGTCAAAGCTCTGTTGCTGTAAAGAGACACCACGACCACAGCAACGCTTATAAAGGAAAGCGTTTAGTTGGGGCTGGCTTGCAGGTTCAGAGGTTTAGTCCATCGTCATCAAGGCAGGAAGCATGGAGGACTGTAGGCAGGCATGGAGAAGGATCCAAGAGTTCTATATCTGGATCAGTGGGCAGCAGGAAGAGGGAGGGAGGGAGGGAGGGAGGGAGAGAGAGAGAGAGAGAGAGAGAGAGAGAGAGAGAGAGAGAGAGAGAAGAGGAGGACAGGGGAGAGGAGAGGAGGAGAGGAGAAGAGAAGAGAAGAAAAGAAATGTTTGCTGTGGGATGTTCTGTATGTTAAATGTAAATGTGCTAGGCCAGCCAGCTTCCATGGCAGCTCAAGGACAAAGCCTGGGACTTGTCCAGGCCTGCCAAAAAATGATAACTGTAACCCCCAACCAGTAAATTCAAAGGTTACATACAGCCTCTGTATATGTCCAGCCAGGCAGGAAGTATAGTCTCTCTCTCTCTGAACTTCACATCTTCTTTTCTATATTACTATTAGTAATAATAATCATCCCCTGCATCCAGTTAATGATGACCACATGTACATGGGAGTAAGGCTTTTAAATGCTTGTTTGGGCATCCCCAAAACTAGAGTTTTATACTACAAGAAAAACAACAACAAAAACAGTAACAACAAAAACAAACAGAAAACCAGATCCTTCTCTGAGCTTTTATTGTATTTCTCGGAGCCAGTTTTTGGTTGTGAGCCTAGCCTTTAACGGCTGAGCCATCTCTCCAGCTCTCTCGGAGCCAGTTTTAACCCTGGTCCCTCCTTTGCCCCAGGAGGTCTTCCTAGTATGGGAACTTTGCTGGCTCTACCTCTTCTCTACTTCGGTACCCATCAGTACCCCTTCACTGTTGTACCTCTCTTCATTCTGGCTGCCATCTTCCTTGGTCTGCTCTACAGCAGTATCTCCTGGGTGGTTCCCCAGTTTCTTTCCCTGCAGCCCACTGTGCCAACCTCCAACCCATAACCAGTCTCTAAAACGTTAACAAACCAGCCACTCACTGTTTGTTAATATACATATGTATATACATACATACACATACACATACACATAATCATGCTACTTTATTGGGCTGCTTGAATTCCTCAACAACTGTCCATTGCTGTCAGAACTGAGTTCAAACTCTAAGCAAAATAGGATAAGACATTCTAAGTGATTCTCCTCCATTCAGGTCCTCAACGGTCTGGTCACTAAACATCAGTAACCTGATAGCAAGGAATACAGCTTTTCTTTTTTTGTTGTTTTTTTGTTTTGTTTTTTTTTTTTCGAGACAGAGTTTCCCTGTGTAGCTTTGCGCCTTTCCTGGAACTCACTTTGTAGACCAGGCTGGCCTCGAACTCACAGGCTGGCCTCGAACTCACAGAGATCCGCCTGCCTCTGCCTCCCGAGTGCTGGGATTAAAGGCATGCTCCACCACTGCCTGGCTCGGCCTTTTTTTTTTTTTTTTTTTTAATCGTTATATTCTCATTGCCATTGCAGTGCCTGAAAGACAACAGTTTATTTGCTGAGAAGCTTCTGACTGAGCGCTGTGGATTAAACATGTTCCCAATCTATTGAAATATATAGGGAGCACTCAAGCTTCCTGCCTCCCCATCAGCTCTGACCAACTCTTTGGGTGCATTTCACTAGCATGGGCCTTCTTGTACCCTGACACTGTGCTTTTGTGAATGGCATGAGTCAGCAATGCCAGACCACAGCTGAGGGTTACTTCCTAGAGTATGCCCGAGGAAGCTCTTCCCTGCCAGCTGCAAAAGAGTGTAGCAGGAATCTTAAAAGTTCTTATTAATAAAATCAAACCTGGAGCCAGGTATTGGGGTGAACGCTGGAAGATCAGAGAAGCAGAACAAGCCACAGCTACCTCACCTTGCCAATTCCTCAGCTGATGCTGTTTCCTCAGACTAGAAACCTCTGAGTCCTCATCCAAATGGATCTCAGCAGAACTGCTGCTAAAAGCCTAAAAGCTTAACCAGCTCTAGTTCCTTGTCCTCACGCCTTATATACCTTTCTGCTTCCTGCCATCATTCCCTGGGATTAAAGGCTCACTTCCTGGGATTAAAGGTGTGAGTCACCATGCCTGGCCGTTTCCAGTGTGGCTTTAAACTCACAGAGATCCGGATGAATCTCTGCCTCCCAAGTAATAGGATTAAAGGTGTGTGTGCCACCATTTTCTGGCCTCTATATCTAGTGGCTGTTCTGTTCTCTGACCCCAGATAAGTTTATTAGGGTGCACAATATTTTGGGGAACACAATACCACCACAAAAAAGTAATAATCTCTTTAAATTGCATTAGGAGTATTTCCATGAAAATAACTGTATTTCATTAATCACTAAAACTCATTGTTGCTTTCTGGGATAAGTACTTTTCCTTTTCTTTTCTTTTCTTTCTTTCTTTCTTTTTTTTTTTTTTTTTTTTTTTTTTTTTTTTGGTTTTTTGAGACAGGGTTTCTCTGTGTAGCTTTGCGCCTTTCCTGGAACTCACTTTGGAGACCAGGCTGGCCTCGAACTCACAAAGATCCGCCTGGCTCTGCCTCCTGAGTGCTGGGATTAAAGGCGTGCGCCCGCCGCCGCCGCCGCCGCCGCCGCCGCCGCCGCCGCCGCCGCCGCCGCCGCCGCCGCCGCCGCCGCCGCCGCCGCCGCCGCCGCCGCCGCCGCCGCCGCCGCCTCCACCACCACCCGGCTTCTTTTCTTTTTTTTAAGACTCTTGCTATGTGGGCTAGATTGGCCTTAAACTTGAGATCTTCCTTCCTTGATCTCTCAAGTGCTGGGGTTACTATCATGAGCTGCATGTCCAGTCAAGAAATATCGGTTTGTTGTTGTTGATATTGTTTAATTTATTTAGTGTGTGTATGTTACTGTTTAATTTATTTTAGTGTCTGTCTGTCTGTCTGTCTGTCTGTCTGTCTCTCTCTCTCGTGTGTGTGTGTGTGTGTGTGTGTGTGTGTGTGTGTGTGTGAGAGAGAGAGAGAGAGAGAGAGAGAGAGAGAGAGAGAGAGAGAGAGAGAGAGAGAGAGAGAGAGAGAGAGAGATGTATGTGTGTTGGTGCCTGAGAACATCAGAGACATGGTGTTCCCTGAGCTGGGGTTACGGAGGTTTGAACTGATGGCTCATTGTAAGTGCTGGGAACTGGGCTTGCGTCCTCTGTAAGAACAGTGCACACTCTTAACTGCTGAGTCATCTCTCTGGTTCCTGTTATTTTATATTTTGAGATAGGATCTCATTATATAGCTCTGGCTGACCTGGGGCTCTTTGTGTAAATCAAGCTGGCCTTGAGCTTACAGAAATTCTCCTGCCTCTGCCCCTGTAGGGCTGGGAGCTGCAGGCATATGCTACCACACTCAGCGAAAACAGCATTTTAAACATACTCGAGCTTCCAGGAAATTGCTTTAACGTTTACTATCTATTAAAAATAAAGATATACCTGAGCAGGTTTTTAAAAATTTGAAGCAAGCTTTCCTAGCATGATTTTGGTTTGGTTCTGAGCTGTTCATTCATGCATTCAGGTATTCCCTTAACCACTCAGCTTCCTGCTTCTTCAAGGAGTCCAACAGAATTGCCCCTGCAAAAGCTGGTACCATCATGAAACAAATCTCATTACTTATCCAAGGGATTTGCTGGGTGAAAATTGACATTAAACATATTTCAAAGGATGGATTAAGCATGCTAAACCATTAATGAGGATAGAGAGATTGTATATTTAGTATCTCTGTATTTCCACTAAATGGTGGTTACTTATTAAATAATTCATATACTAATCCATACTGCTATCCTTCTAAATCAATAACTTTTGCCTGAAAATTCTCCATGAGTCATTTCACAATTACTGCTTAGGAAGGCTGTATGCCAAGTTCCTTTCAAGGCAGTGGGAATGCAGGGCCTGGTGCATAGTAGATGAGATGGCTGTTTTGATGGAGTTTGTGTTTGCTGTGCCGAGAGAGATAGGGGACAAGGGAACAAAGTCTAGGATAATATAGCTCCAGAACCTTCTAACGCTAATAAAGTAAGTGAAAAGTAGCAATAGACTGGAACAATGGAGGAAGAGAATTGAGTTTGGTTGGAGCAGAGTTTCTCAACCTGTGGGTCGTGACCTCTTTGGGGTCAAATGATCCTTTTCCAGTTGCCACCTATATAAATATAAATGTCAGATGTTTACATTATGATTCGTAACAATAGCAGAATTACAGATATGAAGTAGCAATGAAAATAAGGTACTGTATTAAAGGGTCTCAGCATTACGGAGGTTGAGAACCATTGAGTTAGAGTGACTGACGAAAAGGAACTCATGATGAGATTTCACAATGCGAAGGACCCACAGAGAGACCTAGAGGGCTAATAATCCAGACAAGGAAGACGTGGACAAGAGCCCTGACGTGGGAATAAGTACGCACCTTCTAGAAAAATCGAAAATACTGGTGTGGAATGCCATAGTGTGATGATTTGTTCTCAGGGTAAGAGCTGATGGCGGCTTGAGCTGGGATTTCAATACTGACTCTATGAAGTGCTTGAATTTGGCCCTGCCGACAGGACCCATCATAGCATGCAGGAGTGCAAGGCAAGAGGCGGGCTTCACCCACCTTAGAAGATACTTTTACCACTTACTGAAATGGAAGGTGTAAGAGGATTTTCTCTCTGGGATCGGCTATGTGTTTTATTCAGAATTTGAGAAATACATAGTACATCCAAGAGGAGATGACAAGTAGGCAGCAGAATATTTGAGCACAGAACTCACGACAAGTTAGGGATGGTGCATTTCTCTGTGGCAGGCTACTTCCTTCCGTTGGCCAAGTTCATGAGAACGAATCCCAGCCACCTGCAGTGACGTGCTGGGACCATAAGGTCTACAAATGAGACAACCAGTGTCAATATGACTTAGCCATCTGTTCCAGGACAATTTGCCCAGAGAAGGTAAGACCATAAACCAATAAATAACCTCAGGGCTTGCCTCGGGGACTCCCTGCAAAGGAGATTATCTGAGACACAGTCTGATCCCTTGTTAGAGCTCCCAGATCAAACCATGATTTACTTACCTATAAGACTTTCACTTCAGTATGTCAATCAACCCCAAACTGTTAGGTCCAAAATTTACCCCACCGATCTGTTTCCCAGGTGAGACACCTGAAATTAAACCCCTTCACTAAAGCCCAGGTCCTCCATTCTTACCCAATTGTCTCCCTCTTCCTTCTTGACCCCATCAAAGAGCTGCCGTCTCTGCTGTGACCTCTAATGAACTGGGTGTTGTTTTAAGTTTAGCTGTATTTGGGAGAGTTAAATAATCTATTATTATTATTATTATTTTATTATTATATTATTATATTGGTCATCTACACTAGTAACAGGTATTCATCTGAAATAACTATTTCCCACCTTCTCTGAAACTTACAATTAACTTAATAAAATTCCTGGAACTGGCAATGCCCTGAGGTATCTCTCTGTCCTAATCAGTTTATTTTACCAACAAGAAAACTTACGCAGAGGGTTTGTAAACTTCTCTAGTGTTTCAGCTAGCTAATAATCTTATGACTGCATCGTAAGACTTACCACTCCCTCCGGGTTCAGACCCCTTATGGAAGAGTGCACAAGTTTGTGCTAAGGTGAACTAAATTGTCTTTATATTTTAGTTTCATATTTAGTTATTCATTTTTTTTTTCAAGACAGGGTTTCTTTGTATAGCTCTGCCTGTCCTGGAACTCAATTTGTAGACCAGGCTGGCCTCGAACTCACAGAGATCCACTTGCTTCTGCCTCCCAAGTGCTGGGATTAAAGGTGTGCGCCACCACTGCCCGGCTCATCTTATTATCTGTACATTTACTAGCAGGGGAGAGAAGGTTTTGGTTGCTTTTGTACCATTTGTCAGGCTGGCTTAGACAGGGTGTTAATAAATTTTAATTTATATTTACCCCAAATTCAGCTATAGGATGTTCATTATTAACCAACAGATGGACACACAAACATCAGCCACCAAACCATATAATTCCTGATGTAGGTTTTCTCCTAATGTAAGGAAAGGAACAGACAGAAGCAGCTATGGACCATCTATCAGTTCATGTATTTCTTCTCCGGGGCAAACTTGGCTATGTAAAATACTCAGAAGTTAGAATCTCTGGGCTCTGTGAAGAAACTGAGAAACTCTGCATCTCCATTCCTTATGGGCACAACTTCCAATTTTAACTCATATCCTCACACACTTCGTGGGAGAACACCTATAACAGGGATTCTGATGATGTCTTTCCTGGCTCCTCCCTTGTCAATCACCCCCACAGACTTTGCCCTTCTGTGACAGTGGGACCTGTTCCACGGATAAACCCATGCCTCCATGTATTGGTGAAATTATTAAGGCCACTCCACATAGTTAAAAGGGAGGTTTATTAGTGGCGTAACTTACAAATGAAGGGATAGGTAGGTTGCATGGTCTGGGAAAGACGCAGCGCAGTCCGGCGGTGTTCTCTGGAGATCTCTGCTCGGGCTACCTCTAGCATCCAGGGTCCAGGAAAACAAGAGAACTCAGCGCATCCAGATCTCGGGTCTTCAGGGTCCTCTCTTGGCTCTGCCTTGTAGATGTGACAGTTACCGAAGCCTCAATGGGGTTGGAACTTCCAGACCAAAGCTGGAATGGCTACCCACTACATCCATGTCCTAGCCATAGCTGATTGGGCCAGAGGGAGGCACATGGCCCATGTGAGGCCAAGGGGTCAGTGGGCTGAGAACAAGAGACTGGAGTTAGCCTCTCGGCACCTGGGTTATAAATGTATAATAAAAACCTGCTGTTTTCTGTATTCTGCATTTCGCCGCAAGAGCAAAGGAGGCCATAACTTTGCCTCAAGTTCCACAGTGACATTGAGCCACAGAATTGAGGGCTCTTCAAGCCAAATCCTCCCCAGTCTCCCATGATTACAAAAGCAATACTGGAAACTTGAAGAGGATTGAAAGAAAAGGTACAGGATGAGCTACCAACGACCATCCCTGTTCCCCTTCCCCGGAACCAAGTCGATGAAGTATCCTGCGGCCGTCCTTTGTTAGGATGAGGAACAGGCACAGCATAGAACATCAGCTATTCTTCTTCCATCCCCTCCAAACCTCTGACAGTCACAGGGGTTGGAACTCTGTCGATGACATCACCGGAAAAGAAAGATCTCAGCATCCCTGCCATTGGCATCCCACTTCTCCTGGTGATCACCCCTTCATCCTTAGTGCTGTCCTTGGGTCACTCTCGTCATCGAAAGCAGCCGACTCTCTGGTCCTAGTCATCTGACATTCCCTGTTCTCCCACCAAGCAGGCTAATAACATATCGGGAGATTCCCTTTGTTGAAGCCGGGCAGCAGCCACAGCAAATGCCTAATCAGACACATTATCGTGAGGATGAAGAGCCAAAACTCTGCCATGTGCTGCTGCTTTGTGGAGCTATCATTTTTCCAGGCTTGCATGTATCAGATTCATTCTTGGCGGATGGTATGTTTAGTTTGCGCAGATTTATTAGGTTGTAACTCTACCCCTAGTCAAGGAGCTTCTGTGTATACTAAATAGTATATTAGCACAGAGGAAAGAATCTCAGACTGGGCTAAACAGAAATGTAGGCTTCCTGGAAGACTGGATGAGTCTGCAAGAATGAGGAGGCATGAGTCAGGAAGAAATTACAAGTGCATTACAGGTAGTGCTTGTAATTGAGCTGCCGGGCGGTGAGCACCATTGTAGGCAGCCAAGAGGGGGAAAGCATATGATAGAGAACGAACCAGGAGAGGATGCAGGAAAGGAATGGGTTCACCTCAGAAGAACCTCAAAAATCAGACCCGATGGCATGAGCCTGTGAGCCCAGCTACTTGGGAAGCTGAGGCAGGAGGATTATAAGTTGAAGCCTTAGGTCAAGGGGACTGAGGAGATCAATAAGTAGGTGAGGTGCTCCCTGTGCAAGCTTGAAAGCCTAAGACCAGATCCCTAGGACCCATGTAAAGTCAGACATGGTAGCATATACACATCTGTAATCCCAGTGTGACTACGGGGGAGGTCGAAGGTGGAGATGGGATGGTAGTGGTGGACAAGAGGCCACCTTTCTAATAAAGGAGAAGGCAAGGAGTGGCACACAAGGATGTCCACTGACCTTCACACACACACACACACACACACACACACACGCACGCACGCACGCACGCACGCACGCACGTGTACATGCACAATGAAAAGACAGGTTTTTGTTTGTTTTTAAAGATAACGTGGAAAGTGGTCTCGGGAGATATGTGTGTAAGGGGAGCAAAGAAAAAAACCTAACATGTAGGACAGTTCCCCTGAAGCCTCAGCTGATCCTAAAGGACAGTAGGATTGGGATAACTTTTCAGAGGTCCCAGATTGAGGGAGGAAGGAGACAGGGTGTTGGTATCTTTGTGCCTGCCAATCATTTGCCACTGGCGTCTACCTGAGAGGGAACTAGAGATTGACAAGTAGTTCTCTGAAGCTAACAGCAAGGATTAGTGTGGGATGCCACCAGCAGCAGATCGATAGATAGTCCTAGCATCTGCTTGGCTAAGGAACCTTGGAAAGAGAACACAGCACCCACTCCACATCACAAAAGAACAACTAAAATGGATCGTGAGGATCTCCTCACATCAGGAAGCTCTCCTCACATTGTGAAGGGTCTCCTTACCTCTTGGTGGATGAGGAAGCAGAGGGCTGGAATGGAAACAGACCTGGGCTCTAGCCTTCAAACACCCACCATAATCTTCCCACGGTGTCGCTATCTGGGATGAAGGGCTTAAAACATGGGGTGGGGTGTTGTGGAGGGCGGGTGGAAGCGGAGTGGGGAGCATTCACGTTCAAACCATAGCAGCAGCCAACTGAAGAAATTCCTTTGGCCTTCGCCTACAGTATTGACAAGTTTGAAAGCATTGCCCTGAGGCTAGAGGACACAGTAAGGGAAGACACAGACATACAAAAGCAGCAAGCTACCCAGTTGCTTGCAGAAAAGGCCCCAACCTGCCATTGGAGGCCGGAAAGTCTGTGGGTAAAATAGAAGGGAAAGCGATAGCCCGATCATCAGCACAAAAAAACAAAATAAAAATAAAACTCAGAACCTAATGGAGAGTCAAATTTATTTGATTTATTTTCATTCTGTTTTAAAATGGTTTCCTGATTATCAAAATAACATGTTTTTAATATTTATTTTTATATTATGTGTATGACTGTTTTGCCTGTACCTAGGTCTCTTCACCCATGGAAGCAAAAAGAAGACATCAGATCACCTGGAACTGAAGTTACAGACAGCTGTGAGATGCCATGTTGGTGCTGGGAATTGAATCCAGGTCCTTGGCTAGAGCAGCCAATGCTCTTTACCACTGAGCCATTTTCAGACCCTCAGAATGATATTTTTTAGTAATATAAAAAAAATTGCAGAAAAATTTAAAATATAGGAAATTGCAGAGAATAAAATAAGATTCATACTTAACTATGAATGCCATTGAATTTTTTTCTGTATTTCTTATAATTCCTTTCTCTTTGTATCACGTGTATAGCTTTCCTTTATATGGTAATATATATGTACATATATATATAGTGTGTGTATATATATACATACATATATTATGCATTACTTTACATTGTTGCCTTATATATTATTATATGTTATTATTCTTTTTAGCCTACAATTTTATTACAAAATGTTTCAGGGCCTTCAGATGATTGCTTACAAAGTGACTTTAATGACTTAATATTCTTTATCCTATGTAAATTATTTTATTGTTGAACATTCAGGTTGTTTTCTAATTTTAAAGTGATGCCTTGAAAAATATTTCTGTTTAAAAGACACTGCGACACTATCCACAATAGTAAAGAAATGGAACCAGCCTAGATGTTTATCCATAGATGCATGGCTAATGACAATATGGTTTATATACAAAGTGGAATTTTATTCAGCTGCAAAGAAAAACAAAATTATTTTTAAAAATGTAAGAAAATGGATGAATCTGGAAATGCCTGTCTGTGGTGGTTTGAATGGGAACTGCCCCCACAGGGTCACATGTTTGAATGTTTGGTCCCTGGCTGATGGACTGTTTAGGAAGGATTGGGGAGTACGCCCTTGTTGGAGGAGGTGTGTCACCGAAAGGGGGCTTGGTGGTTTCCAAAGCCCTCACCAGGCCCCGTCTCTTGGTCTGTGTCCATCTCGTGGAACAGAAGTAAGCTCTCGGCTCCTGCTCCAGCACCAGGCCTGCGTACCTGCCGCTGTGCTCCCCACCATGATGGTCATGGACTCACCCTCTGAAACTGTAGACAAGTCCCCAATTAAAGGCTTTCTTCCATAAGTTGCCTTGGCCATGGTGTCTCTTCCTGTCGATAGAACAGTAATTAAGTCACTGTGCCAAGCCAGGTGATCTAGATTCAGAAGGACAGCGATGCATACTCTCTCTCTCTCTCACGTGGATCCTAACTATACATATGTGTGTGAGTGTGGGTATGGACCTTATAAGGGGACCTTCGGGGGTCGGGGGGAGGTGTTGTGGAAGTCGGGGAGGGCAATAGAACATGCAGTATGAAATCAGAAGGGGGAAGGATAAAGTGGGGGAGAAATTCGAAAATTTCATAATCCAGCCAAATACTTTGTATGTTAATTCAACAAACTAAACAAACAAACATGGCTTGAATGTTTTCTGACAGTTGAGTGCTGTGAGTAGGGTTATGAGAAGTAAGGCATATGGTGATTGGAATAGGAACGGCCCCCACTGGCTCGTATATTTGGATGCTTGGACATTAGGAATTGGTGCTGCTTGACAGGGATTAGGAGGTGTGGCCTTGAGAGAGTGGGCGTGGCCTTGTTGGAGGAAGTGCCTTATTAGAGGAAGCGACACACTTCCTCTAACAATCTGAAACCAGACCTCATCTCTCTCTCTCTCTCTCTCTCTCTCTCTCTCTCTCTCTCTCTCTCTCTCTCTCTCTCTCTTCCTGTCACCTGCTGAACCAGATGTATAACTCTCAGCTACCTCTCCAGCACCATGTCTGCCTACATGCCGCCATGCTTCCCGCCATGATGATAATGGACTAAACCTCTGAACTGTAAGCAAGGCCCCAATTAAATGTTTTTCTTTATAAGAGTTGCCAGGCTGGATGTTGGTGGTGCGCACCTTTAATCTCAGCACTTGAGAGACAGAGCCAGACATATCTCTGTGAGTTCGAGGCCAACCTGGTCTACAGAGCAAGATCCAGGACAGGCACCAAAACTACACAGAGAAACCTTGTCTCAAAAAACCAAAAAAAAAAAAAAAAAAAAGAGTTGCCGTGGTCACAGTGTCTCCTCACAGTAGTAGAACATTGACTAAGACAGGGTATAAACTTCTACAAGACTCTTCAGTCTGGAAACACAAGGCAAGGGTTCTAATTCAGTTCTGTCAGAAAGCTTGCGTATTTCTCTACACCCAGAATAAATATTGATACTATCAATTATCAATTATTTTATGGATGACACTAAGTTTGTGATGATCAGACTAAGATAGATCTTGGAGTGATAGTGTGGTTTTACTAATCCTCCTTGCTATGGGAGAAAACAGTGATGCCCATCAACGTGAATGTAAATGGACTATCCTATGATATTTGGTTACATTTCAATTCAGGGGAAAATCTCTATTAATACAAATTTGGCTTTAAAAATTTCAAATGCAGAATAAAACAGTATATTAATTTTTTAATGATATTAAAAAAAAAAACTTCACAAGAGACACGTGGAAAATTTTTTTTTAATTGTAAGCCTGTGTCTTCACCAGGGGAGACATTGAGCATAATGAAGAAAACCAGAGCTAGGTAAAGGACAAGAGCGGCAGGGGAAATGCTTATCTTTCTTTTCAGAGTGTGCCTTATGATTAAGACTGGTGCTTAGGCTGAATAGAAATCCTTCCTTATTACTGGATTGGAGGACCTAGGAGAGATGGCTCTCTTCCCACAGACCATGAGGATAGCAGAGGTTCACCCACGCTCAGTTTGTGGCCCTATCCCCAAGGAGTTCCAAGCGACAACTCTCAGAGACTCTACTATGGCATCCAAAAAGAGGACTACAAGTCAGGACCCCTGACGGAAGAACACTTAGGTGGGAAGGTATTTTGCTTTTTCATGGGATCTTTGTAACAGCTGACTTAATTACTAAATTATTTAAATACTCTATGGGGGCCTTGTTCTGAGGAACTTCATAGATCATATCATCTCTTTTATTCTTTACAATGGATTCCAGATTAGAGTTATGATCCTCATTTAACAGGCTATGAAAACTAAGACAAAGAAATGAAATAACATGCCCAAGACACGTACTCACTAATTATAGAGCTGAAAGTCAACCTCAGGCTAACAGACTGAAGATAATTATTAAGTATTAAGGTATTCGGTGCGTCTACCCTATTACAGCCTTGGCCAAGAACTACATTGCTATTGGGGTGGTCCGTATGGCAGATTTGGATGGAGGCGGGGCATACATTGATTTTTGTGTTGGAATGGTGCCATCAACACTAAGAAATGATGTGCAGACTCTTCTTAATCAGCTAAAGCAAACCGCTAACAGCTACAACAAACCCCAGAGGTCAACAGCTCAAATACGGTAAAAATTCAGGGCCAGAGAGACAGCTCGGGAGGGTTCAGAGTGTGGACTGCTCTTCCAGAGGACTTGCC
This sequence comes from Peromyscus leucopus, assembly GCF_004664715.2. Lineage (NCBI taxonomy): Eukaryota > Metazoa > Chordata > Mammalia > Rodentia > Cricetidae > Peromyscus > Peromyscus leucopus. The sequence goes on along the minus strand of NC_051078.1, from coordinate 19,329,887 downwards.
TTTCCTTCCTAGGACCTGTATCTGGTGGCTAACAACTATGTAACTCCAGCTTCTGGGAACCTGATGCCCTCTTCTGGCCTCTGAGGGCCCAAAATACAGGTGGCACACACACACACACACACACACACACACACAATATAAACAAATCATATGTATATTAAAGAGTCTTTTTCTGTCCTGCCAGCCAGCTCCCAAATAATGACATGGAGACTTCTTATTAACTATAAAAGCTCAGCCTATAGCTTAGGCATGTTCCTAGCTCTTACAACTTCAATTAACCCATTTATATTAATCTATGTACTCTCACATGGCGTTACCTCCCTTCCGTCTTGCACCTCCTGTTTCCTCTTTGTGTCTCGGCATCTCCTGTGCCTTCGATGACTCCTCCTCTTCCTTTCTCTCCCACCTACACCTCCTGCCTAGCTATTGGCCGTTCAGCTTTTTATCACACCGATCACATCCATACATCTTCACACGGTGTATAGATATCCCACAACACAGCAGAAAAGTCCACAAGGAATGTTCCCAATGGAAGATAACTCTCTGAGATGAGATGGATGAACTCAATCTTGTGTCTCTTTCATCTTCAATGCACGACTTCCCGGGATTCTGTACTTATTTGTATCAAGCAAGAGAACAAGCAAGAACATATAGGGGAGGAGTTATGGACCAGTCCTGGAGATGTCATAGCTCACACCAACTTCGACTAGAACTCAGTCACCTAGCTATGTCCAAGTGCATGGGAAGCCAGGAAATCTCTAAATGCCCAACTAGCCTGTCTCTGCCACAACCGACCTCACTTAGGACATTTCCTTCGATTTTTATCCCCAAAAGGAAACTTGAGCTTTCGATGGGAGGTAGCATAGCTCTCTTTGCCATGTAAAAATCTATGTTTAGTTTGCTCTTGGAAGGACATTCTATGTTCATCTCCAAAGACTTCAAGTCATTCCCTCCTCTCAGGTGATACGCTGATGTATTACTTACTTTCCCGATCCTCTCATGGAACACACACCTGACAGAAAGTTGCTAAGCTTCCATGTTCATAAAACCTCATTGAACTGATGAAACATTTACAATCTCGTTATATCATTATAGTTCATTGGTGCATAGAATTGTGTGACCTAATGTGGCCGCCGCCATATATAACAATGTATTTTTATTTACAGTGGTTTATGGATATGTTATAAAGACGGTTAGGAACAAACAAGGTACTAGTGGTGTATCTTTCTAGAAAATTCATTAGGTTGTTTTTGAAATATTCTTTGAACGTTTTATTTATTCATTTTCTTATTTATTATTTTTATGCGTATGAGTGTTTTGCCAGCATGGATGTCTGCGTGTCATGTGCATGCAGTGCCCATGACTGAGGTCTGAGGAGGGCATCGGATCCCCTGAGACTGGAGTTACAGGAGATGGAGAGCTACTGTGTAGGCTCTGGGAATTGAACCCCTGTCCTCAGCAAGAACAGCCAGGTGTTCTTAACCACTGAGCCATCTCTCCTGACCCGTTTCTTTTTTAACTTCAATTTCCCACCATTTCTCTTTATCTTCTCTAAGTACCAACTATTTCCCACACTTTTTTGTTTTGTTTTGGTTTGGTTTGGTTTTGGTTTTTTGAGACAGGGTTTCTCTGTGTAGCTTTGCACCTTTTCTGGGTCTCGCTATGTAGACCAGGCTGGCCTCGAACTCACAGAGATCCGCCTGCCTCTGCCTCCTGAGTGCTGGGATTAAAGGCGTGCGCCGCCGCCGCCGCCGCCGCCGCCGCCGCCGCCGCCGCCGCCGCCGCCGCCGCCGCCGCCGCCACCACCCGGTTATTTCCCACACATTTTAATCTTGTGTTTTGCCTGTTAAATTAATTATAATAATAATGAAAATGGACACACTTGTGGAATAGCCACTATTTTCTCTCTGGTGTGCCAACTCCCACCTCAGAGCAGGAAGTGGCCTCTACTCATTTGCCTGCCTGGTGCTCTACCTGTGCCTTCTCTTGACCTGCTGAACAGACTCTTCCTGCCCATTCCTGCAGTATTTATTCACCTACCGTATCGCTTATATTATTACCTTTAGGGAAAAGGATCAAGTCTCCTTTGTTCTTGGCAGTGCTTAATAGAAACGGCTAATTAACATTTTTTCCCTCTTTGTTTTGCTCTCAGATGTTTCTGAAAACATCCAACGACACAGAAACATTGTCTCTTAGCATTGCCAAAAATACCCGCTGATTCGCAAACAATTAAAACAACAATAAAAATGAGTGCTCTGGTGGTGTAGTAAACAAACCAGAAGTGTTTTGACGCTGAGAGCGAGAGCAGGTTGTGAATTAGGTAAGGGAGAAGAGCTAAGGGGTGCCTGGATTTGTTGTGTAGCAGGGTCTCACTTCCTAGCTGATGTTGGTCTCAGCCTCCCTGTGTAGGCTGGCTTCAAGTGTGGGATCCTCTTACTGTAGCTCCTATTCTTTAACCCCGGGGCTAGGATGAAGAAAAGTCACAGCCAGTTGGGGAGATGGCTTAGTAGAAAAAGCGCTTTGCCGAACAAGAGTGAGGACCTGAGTTCAAGTCCCCAGAACCCAAGCTAAGTTGAACAGGGTAGCACATGTCTGTAATCCCAGCGCTCCTAGATGGAGAGACAGAAAAATCCCCGGAAACTCACAGGCCAGTCAGCCTAGCATGGAAAGTGCAGTGGGATGGTGGGGGGATGGGGTGGGGTGGGGGGGAGGGAGCAGGAAGTAACCATGTCAAAGGCAAACAAGATACAACATGGAAAGCAGGTATCATCCCAAGATTGTCCTCTGACCTCCACACATGCACCCTGGCACACGTATACCTACATGTGTGTGCCCTCACACATATACATACACCTCTTATGCAGGTATAATATACACACACGCATATCCTTGCACACACACTTGCATACACACCTCGTGTATATAACATGTGTGTGTGCGCACACACATACAACACACACACAAACACACACAGGAAACAAACAAGGAAGGAAGGAAAGAAGGGAGGGAGGGAGGGAGGGAGGGAGGGAGGGAGGGTCAGGCATGGCAGCAAAAAACCCTACCCTAGCACTCAGGAGACCCAGGCAGGCAGATCTCTGTGAGCTTGAAGCCAGTTTGCTGGTCTACCCAGTGAGTTCCAGACTAGTCAGAACTACAAGGTAAAGCCTGTGAGAGGGGCTGAGGATCAAAGTAGGAATGGACAAAGGAATGGATTCTTAAGACATCAAGCTGGAGGGATGGCCGAAGATTTCTAAGAAGGTGTCTGCGTAAGAAGAAGCAAGAGATTGAGTCCCGGTTAACAAGTATTTAGAAACCTAAAAATCTCTGAGTGGCTAGAGCAGTGGATCTCAACCTGTGGTGGAGACTCCTTTCGGGGTCAAATGACCCTCTCACAGAGGTCCCACAGCGGGTATCTACCCACATATCAGATATTTACATTACTATTCATGACCGTAACAAAATTACAGTTATGAAGTAGCAAAGAAATAATTCAATGGTTGGGGGTCACCACAGCATGAGGAACTGTACTAAAGGGTCACAGCATCAGGAAGGTGGAGGACCTCTGGGCCAGTGGCTTCCTAACTGTCTTGAGCACTCTTGCCAGTAATCACCGCCGGGTGGCATTTTGCTGAGTAAGATCCCAAACCATTAGAAGTGCGTGGGATTTGTTTTTAAGACACTGAAAGTCTAAAGTATATTGAATCCAAAGGGAAATCTTCCATCCCACAGAATCCTTGTGCTCCGGATTTATCACATCGCTGCATATTTAACTGGACAGGGATTCTCTGGTGAGCCAAGGGACTCGGCCAGCATGTGATGGATGGCCTTACCACATTTAAGGCATTCCTTCCCTCCCCTCTTCTTTTTGGCAGAAACTCTGATGTTACATAAAACCAGAGTAGAAGGCTTGCACATTCCTTCTTTTCCTCATGTTTCACTCCTGCAGTCTCCCATCATCAAGACCTGATGTTGATAGATTTTTTTTTTTCATCCTCAGTGTGTAAATACAGTTTTTTGCCTGGTATGAAGACTTGGATGACTAGTTTGGACCAATGGATGTGGAAAGAAGCATTTGGGCGGGTGTATGTTTGCCAGGGAATGCATGTTGGGAGTCAGTGTGTTTTTTTTTTTCTTTTTGGTTTTTTCAAGACAGGGTTTCTCTGTGTAGCTTTGCGCCTTTCCTGGAACTCACTCTTTAGCCCAGGCTGGCCTTGAACTCACAGAGATCCGCCTGGGATTAAAGGTGTGCACCACTACAGCCAGCTTAAATGTTATTTTTTGTTTGTTTTGTTTTTTGTTTGTTTGTTTGTTTTTGGTTCAGTGTGTTTCTTAGTTCCTTTAATCTCTTGGGTTTTCACTGTGATGGTCTGATCCCACCCAGGAGTCCAGTAGAGTCACGCTGCCACTAAACTGAGGGTAACTAGAGCATGGTCTGGGCATCCCTTTCTCTCAGCTGCCTCAACCTTTTTCAGGACATGCCACACTTACTGACTTTATGCTCTTGTTCATCTGGCAAGCAAAAATGGCACTGATGCCGGGCGGTGGTGGCACATGCCTTTAATCCCAGCACTCGGGAGGCAGAGCCAGGCGGATCTCTGTGAGTTCGAGGCCAGCCTGGGCTACCTAGTGAGTTCCAGGAAAGGCACAAAGCTACACAGAGAAACCCTGTCTCGAAAAACAAAAAAAAAATGGCACTGATGAGTGAGCTGGCTGTAATCCTGTCAAACTGTGTTCCCACACAGGCAGAAACCACCATCTAGACATATTCCAAGTGATGTGCTTTTGGTCCATATATTAATTTCTTTTCTTTTCTTTTTTTTTTCCAGTGATAAAATACCCCAACAAAAGCAACCTAAGGGAGGAAGAAATGGTTTATTTGGGGAGAAAGGGTTTATTTTATTTGAGCTTATCCTTCCAGGGAAGATAAGGTCCATCAAGACAGGAAAAGAATGGCAGAAAGAAGAGAAAGCCAGCCCTTGCCGGGTGGTGGTGGCGCACGCCTTTAATTCCCAGCACTGGAGGCAGAGGCAGGCGGATCTCTGTGAGTTCGAGGCCAGCCTGGGCTACAGAGTGAGTTCCAAGAAAGGCGCTGAAACTACACAGAGAAACCCTGTCTCGAAAAACCAAAAAAAAAAAAAAAAGAAAAGAAAAGAAAAGAAAGAAAGCCAGCCCTTCACACCACATCCAAAGTCTAGAGGCAGAGCCTGAACAGGAAGAGAGGCCAGGATATAAATCCTCAACACCCCTATGTAACTCCTCCAGCAAGACTCCCCGCCACCTAAAGGTTTCATAACCATCCCAAACCGCACCATCATCTGGCAATGGAATGTTGGGGCACATGAACCTATGGGAGGCAGTTCACCTCGGCAGTAGGCACCCTCGCAAGTGAAGGGGCTGGAGACACTGGCTGACCGCAACAACAGAAGCTGGCGTTGTGACTTCTGGGTGTGGAACATGATCCTCCAAAAAGACACTGACCACCCCCACGTCACGGTTTCTTCTTTCTTTACTCAGCCGCCTGATGACACAAACTTTTTTTTTTTAATTTGTTTTTAATTGGTGTGTGTGTGTGTGTGTGTGTGTGTGTGTGTGTGTGTGTAGTGTGGGTATCCCTGGAGGCCAGAGGCATTATATTCTCCTGAAGCTGGAGTTACCGGCAGTTGTGAGCCATTCCCAAATAAGTGCCGGGGACTGAACCCAGGCCTCTGCAAGAGCAGGTCATGTTCTTGACTGCTGAACCATCTCTCCAGCCTCCACAAACTTACTTTTGAGATCTTCACCAAAGTTTTGGTTTAGGATTTTATAAATAAGCACTGTATTTACATCGCTCCCCTATCTTCTCCTCTCTCCAATCTTAGCACAACTGACTCCATGATGGAAGTACCATTCAGGCCATAAAATTCAGCACACAGGCAACACCTCCCGCCAAAATGAAAACAAAGACCCAGTCCATCCAAGTCCATAGTTCTGGGAAAGTCTTCAGATGCACTACTTGCCTTTTGGGGTTCTGTAGTCCCGCTTCTGGCTAGCTGTTCTTGCTGACTGAAGTGTGTCAACCCTGGATCTAGTTTCTGTGCCTAAAAGCTCACCCTGAGAAAGGCATGGGGCTACACTGGGATCTGAACACCCGGTGTAGTCCCCGGCCAGCTAATAAAGGTGAAAGGCTTTCTATCGGCTTGGACCTGTGTCTGAGCAGTCTTCTCTGGCGGCTCCCCCACGTCAACTATCACATCAGTTCACAAGTGCACTTCTTGAAAACACAGGGACTCAAACCAGAGCTCAACTGCCAGCTCTGTCTCCTCCTCCTCCTCCTCCTCCTCCTCCTTCTCCTCCTCCTCCTCCTTCTCTTCCTCCTTCTCCTCCTCCTTCTCCTGGAAAAATGAGAATAAGATGTACAGTGACAGTTAATTTTGACTGTCAGCTTGATTGGATTAAGCGCTGCCTATGGGATTAGTAAAGCATGATTACAGTAAGAGCTCTGAGCTCATCAATGGTTTAGTCAATTGATAGATTCATAAGACAATGGAATTATTGGAGGTAATGAAGAGAAAGGCGAGCCTCGTGGAGGAAGTAGATTGCTGGGGGAGAGGCTCTGGAGACTGTATCTTCTGGTCCCCTCCTTACTCTCCTTTTCTGGTTCCTGTTCATCAATAAGTGAAGGACAGCCTGTTTCTGCCACACTCCAGGCAGCCTGCTGCTCTGCCCGAGTGTGTGGAGCCAAACAACCGTGGACTGAACCCGGGACCCCAAATAAGCAATTCCATAAGCCATCCTGGTGGACATTTTGTCAGGGACCTGGAAGGGATCTTACACTTGCCTTTATAGGCTACTGTAAACGCTGAATGAAGAATAGCTATGTCTAGCCTCGCTTACGGGTGACTGTCAGTAACAGAAGCATTTTGCCCACATCCCGACCACATACAACCACAGACCATTGGTCAGTAATGAGATTCCTACTCAGATACTCTGAATCAGTCTAGCAATCGGTGACAATGTTCACTGAAACAATGAGACAAATCACCACTTTTGGTGAAAGGATCTCTGGGTCGGAACCAACTTAGTTTCCAGTTTCCTCTTCCGCTACAAATGGTTAAATAGTTTAGCTTTCACAATTTTCTTAAGCTTCATGGATGGGTAGTGGAATGCTTTCCCCCTATAAAACGACTCAGTCAGAGAAACTCTTATTATAAATGTACTGGCCCTCTGTCTTTATCAGTCATGTACAACGTCCTCTCAAAAAGCCTAATTGTAGTAGAAGACACAAATGTATGGTTTGGAGTCTTCCTGAGAGACATGGATTTGATGTTTCGTCAATAGACAGCTTCCCACAGAGATCTATGATCGATGTAAAAACAGTCGGCAACGATAAACCAGGAGGTGACGGCATGGCTCAGCAGGTCTCGGAGACCTGAGTCCGAGCTCCGGAACCTGCGGAAATGGGAAAGAGAAAAATGACTGTACAAAGTTATAATCTGAACTCAACAGTGTGCTCTGACACATGCACCCTCACTGGTCTCTCTCTCTCTCTCTCTCTCTCTCTCTCTCTCTCTCTCTCTCTCTCTCTCTCTCTCTCCCTCTCTCTCTTTCTCCCCCTCTCCCTCTCTCTCTCTCAAAACTTTTCTAAGTCATTAAACATAAAAGAGACAAATGCAGCCAGACAGTGGTGCACACAATTTTAATCCCTGAGAAGGAGGGAGGGAGGGGGGAAGGAAGGGAGGAGGGAGGGGGGAGGGGAAGGGGGAGGGGGGAGGGGGGAGGGAGGGGAAACAAATGTTTCAATATTTCTTTTCTCCAAAAGTGCTATAAAATACAAAACATTGCATCCTTCGAAAAGAAAATGCAGCCACATGTGGAAATAAGGAAATACGAATGGACGGAGAATAATGAGATCTCCGGAAACATCGACATGGGTACAGTTAAATGTGAAAGAACCCAGGAAAGTCACATCTTTGACTCAGAGAAGCTCATGGCAAGTGGGTAATTTTCCATCTCCTGTTTCTCGGAGAGTTGGCAGTAAGCATTTCCTCATGGGCTTCCTCTTCTCTGTGCATGCTGAAGGCTATTTCTAGTGACTGTGAATATGGCCACGTATAGTTCTCTTATTAAAAACGTTGCCCTGCCCTTTAACCAGCTTCTCTACCCAGGCTTCTGGCCGGACATAGACACAGAAATTGTTCCCCTCCATTGTCTCCTCTGTCTCCTTCACATAGAAAAGTCTCTTCTCTCTCTAGCTGCCCTCCAGTTTTCCACTCATTCCTCTAACTGAAAGTTTGAAGGGGAACGTGTAATCACAGCTATTTAAGAATGAATTCTGCCCGGCAGTGGTGGCACACGCCTTTAATCCCAGCACTTGGGAGGCAGAACCATGAGGATTTCTGTGAGTTCGAGGCCAGCCTGGTCTCCAAAGAGAGTTCCAGGAAAGGCACAAAGCTACACAGAGAAACCCTGTCTCGAAAAACCAAAAAAAAAAAAAAAAAAAAAAAAATTAATTCTACTTCATGGCAGAAATAAAAGCCTTGGCTCTTTTTGCTTTGTTTTGTTTGTTTTGTTTTTGAGATAGGTACATTTACGTATGTATGTATGTATGTATGTATGTATTAGCTTTTCTTTGGACAATATATTATTATGTATCCCTGGCTGGCCTAGAACTCACTATGTAGACAAAGCTGACCTGAAAATCACAGAGATCCATCTGCCTCTACCTCCTGAGTGTTGGGATTAAAGGCACACTCCACCATGCCCGGCCTTGAGATAGGTTCTCAGGCCTTGAGATAGGTTCTTAGCATGTATCTCCTAGTAAGAACTTATATTCTTACCTCAGCCTCCCAAGTCATGGATTACAAATATGTGCCACCATGTCCAGCTTGTGATGGCATCGTCTGGTAACTTTCCCAGACGCCAGATGGGGCTATGTGTGTGGTGGGTCTTTTAAAGCATTCCTCTGGTCTTTTTGCAGCTGGTAGAAGGGTGTAGGCCATCCTAATACAATCTCTAGTGGCACATACAACCCAAGCATGGCCCTCCATCCCAGTGTTTGCTACCATGTTGACACTGAACTATCCCAACATCTGGAGTTGTATGTGCGTGGTGATATATTGTGTATCCTAGTAAAGCCTGGGGATCAAAGGACAAAGCCAGCCACTAAATTAGACATAGAGGTCAGGAAGTGATAGCACACACCTTTAATCCTATCACTCGGGTGGCAGATATCCGTCTGGATTTCTGTGAAGTCAAGACCACACTGGGAACAGAACCAGGCAGTGGTAACACACACCTTTACTCCCAGGAAGTAATACAACAGGACACAGAAAGGTATATAAGGCATGAGGAACAGAAACTCACTGTCTTGAGACTGAGGATCTCATAGAGGTAAGAACTTGTGACTGGTTTGCTCTGCTTCTCTGATCTTTCATCTTTCACCCCAATGTCTGGCTCCAAGTTTTTTATTAATAAGACCTTTCAAGATTCATATTATATATGTGTGTTGAATGGATCATCTTGCCTTTTCCAAGAGAACATTCATGCACAGGAGTCATTGAGATCTTAGTGTTTGACAGTTGAAATTCATCGAGACAAACAGTTAGCATTTTCCTCCAGCTCTATCCAGAGGCACACACTGTCTTCTCAGTATAGTCCTAGATGGTAGGGGGCTGGCATTTCCTGTTAAAAATGGGTCCAAACCAGCTTCCTCAGTATAACTTGAGGACAACAGAAGACCAGGACCAGACCTAGGTTCAAGATAACATTATGCCACTGGCAGATCTTTTAAAGAAATAAGATACATAAAGTTGGATAAAATGTTGGATGTGCAAGTAAGTGTCTATTCATGAGAAGAGAAATCTCAGCACATTGCAAAGTTTGAAGAGATTACAACTACCAAAAACATGAAATCCAGACTATATCATAATATTCTAATTGTTCAGCACATCCATCATTCTTTCTTGCCTTCACATTTTGTTCTTTTTAATTACTTGTTTTATGTATGCGGGTGTTTTGCTTGTACAGCTGTGTATCACATGGATACAGTGCCCATGGGGTCAGGAGATGGTATCAGATTCTCTGGAGTTAGAGTTACAGATGGTTGGTTGTAGGCCCCCATATAGGTGATGGGAATTGAACCCAGGTTCTCTGAAAAACAGTCAGTAGTCTTAACCACTAGACCATCTCTCCAGCCCCATTTTACATTCTTTTAAATAGAAGAAGTATTCATTTGGGCTTACAGTTCCAAAAGGTGAGAGCCCATGATGGCAGAAAAAAAGGTATGGAAACAGGAACAGCTCATATCTCAAACTGTGAGCGGGAGGCAGAGAGCATACTAGGAAAAGCAGGAGTCTTTTGAAACTTCAGACCCCATCCCCAGGAACACATCTCCTTGAACAAGGCCACACACCCCTCCTAACCCTTCCCAAACAGTTCCACCAATTGGGGGCCAAGGATTTGAACATAAGAGTCTTTAGGGGCCATTCTCAGTCAAATCACAGTCCACTCCCTAGTTCCCATAGTTCATTATATCTTAGTTACTTGTCCATTGCTGTGATAAGACAGCCTGATCAAGGCAACTTAGAGAAGGGAGGGTTTATATGGGCTGAGGGTTCCAGAGGGAAAAGAATCCATCACCATCAGGACAGGGAGACATGACAGCAGGGAGGCATGGTGGCTGGAACAGGAAGCTAAGAGCTCACCTCTTGAACCACAACCATAAAGGACAGAACAATTGGAAATGGCACATGTGGTGGTTTGAACAGAAATGGCCCCCACAGGCTCATGTACTTGAATGCTTGGTCCTTAGGGAGTGGCACTATTTGAGAAGGATTAGGAAGTGTGGCCTTGTTGGAGTAGGTGTGGCTTCGTTGGAGGAAGTCTGTCCCTGGGGGTGGGCTTTGGGGTTTCAGAAGCCCAAGCCAGGCCCAGTGGATTATTCTTCCAGCTGCCTTTGGATCCAGATGTAGAACTCTCAGCTAGCATGTCTGACTGCATGTCACTATGCTCCTCTCTGTGAGGATAATGGACCAAATCTCTGAAACTGTAAGCAAGCCCCAACTAAATGCTTTCTTTTATAAGGGTTGCCATGGTCATGGTGCCTCTTCACAGCTGTAGAACATTGACTAAGACAGTGTGAGTCTTCAAACCCTCAAAGCTCATCTCCGGTGACATACTTCCTCCAACAAGGCCACACTTCCTAAACCTCCCCAATTCTGCACTCTCACAGAGCCACCACCTGGAGACCAACTGTTCAGATCTATAAGCCTATAGGGGATATTCTCATTCGGGCTACCAGAGTGGGCTATGAGCATGTCAGGACATATAAGTTTCCTTCGATGACTGATTTTAAATCTTCTTTAAATTGATTAACAGCCACTAACATGTTTCTCATCCAAGGCAAATTTGTGCTCCAGGTTATATTTATAGATACCAGCATTTCACATTGTATTAGTCTAAGTCCCATGAGGAAAAAAAAAAAAGTCACATGATAATTTGACAGGAAAAGCAGAATGAAAAGAAATAATGATGAGGGTAGAAACAGGAGACGTTGGGGACACCTACCACTCTCAAGGCTGAAATAAGGCGCCTGGGATCTCATCGCACACAACCAGGACTGAGACAGGTAGTTTCTGGAGGATGTGACAGTTCATCTTCACTTTCAACTTGCTGGGAACCGTGGAATCACCATGGAAACACACATCTGGGTATACCAATTGAGCCACCCTTCCAGCTCCTGAAATCCTATTCTTAGCTGTAATTCTACACTCTCATTTTTATGGAGTTATAACCGTTTCGTGTGCGTGTGCGTGTGCGTTTGTGTGTGTGTGTGTATGTGTGTGTGTGTGTGTGTGTGCATTGATGAGGCAATGAGTTTGCCTTATATGAATAGAATATTCTATTGGTAGTTCTCAGTGCAACCATCTCTAAAGCCTGAAACGTAGTGACACATTACCCTGTTTGTGTTGTTTATGATGATAACATTACTGGGGGTGGGGAGCATAGTGCACGTATCTCTGATTAATTCCTGACAGTGGTGACAGATTTGTGCCGGATGCCAAACACAGAGTTACCGAGTCACCCAGACTTTGCTGTGGCAAAAGGCATTGGCTAAACAAATAATGATATTTCATAACAATTGCTGTGACTCCAGTGTAACTGTGATTTGTGGCTGTGAAACGTCTCAATTCCAATGACCTCCACTGTGGCGGGGCTCCCAGCTGACCACATTATCCTCTCCGAGTCTGAGCTTCGGAACTGACCCCTGTTCTATTAATAGAACCTCTGTGGCCATCTGTTTTGGTTTGGTTTGGGTTTTGGCTTTTTGAGACCAGATCTCTGTAGGTAACCCTGGCTGTCCTGGAACTTACTATGTAGACCAGGCTGGCCTTCTACTCACAGGAATCCACCCATTTCCAGACACCACACCCCGGCTCTCAGAGGCTGTTTGTTAACTCAAGCATTTTCAGAATGTGCATTTCATCTCCTCTGTGTGCCAGGCACAAGCTTTCCCTGGGGATTGGAAGATGAACAAACTGTGAAAGAATTTACAGATCAGGGAGCCAGGTCAGAACAGAGCAGATACTTCCCTCTGCCTGAGAGGAGGCCTTTTTGAAATCTGCCCAAACTAGCAGTTTATAACACCCTTTTTTTTTTGGGGGGGGGGAGTCGGCTATTGCTGAATATGTTTGAAAGGCTCAGCCATGTGGGTAAATTTTTGAACCTTCAGTGAACCTTGTGCTCCCCGACACTGTCCTTGCATCCAGCTCTCAAGGGTCTTCTGTCCTCCAAATAACACCCGCTCTCCTCACCATGGCCTGTGATGATGACGATCTGGACCCCTCGGCTCCTCCAGACTCACAGCTCCTTTGTCTCTTACCGGCAGCCGGACACACTGATCCACGTTATGACCACAGAAAGCACGAATTAGGTTCCCCTGCCGTCTTCTCTCCGTAAGAGTTTCTGTTCCTGTGGCTTGCTTCCTTCTTGCAGGTCTGTGTTCAGAGGCCTTCTGGGGTCAGTCCCCGCCACTGTCCTGTCTCTAACACCCTTTGCTGTTTCTTGGCAGTTCCGAACACCACATGAAATCATATTAGATGTGTATTTCTTTTAATCATTTCACTTTAGTCAGATAACAGTGTAAGTTCTGTGGTAGAAGAACCTTAATTGTATTCCTCATAGGCATGTCCTCGGTGTCTAGAAAGGTACCTGGCTTGTTACATACACACAAAGGATGAACTGCAGTAGCCTGATCCCTTAACCTGCTACCTCTACTCCCCACCCTCACCTACGTCCCCCTTCATTTCTTTGAGACAGAGGCTTGCAATGTAGCCCAGGTGTGCTTGGAACTCAAGACTGCCCCCAACGGCAGGCATCACCTCCGTCTCTCAGGTGCTAGAATTACAGGTCTGTGATGAGCCTTCCCGCCTGGCTGTCCTGCCTCTTTTTCGGCCTTCAGTCTTATGTGCCCAATCTACCCATCTGCTCCCCTGGAGCTTTTCTAAAATTTCAGATTGGTCACAGTGCTTCCTCTGTGAGTGACTATTCTGTGTGATGACTCCCAGAGTGAGGTAAATAGGAATGGGCATGGCATAAAGGCTTTGAATATGATTGCTGTGCATAGCCTGTTATTATAGTGTTTATTTGTAATGTGTTTACATGTGAGACTACAACACTTTCTTATTCCATTTGGGAGTCTATAATACTGAGTATCTTTTTTTTGTTTTTGTTTTTTGGGGTTTGTTTTGTTTTGTTTTGTTTTTGTTTTTTGTTTTTTGTTTTTCAAGACAGGGTTTCTCTGTGTAGCATTGCGCCTGTCCTGGAACTCACTCTGTAGCCCAGGCTGGCCTCGAACTCACAGAGATCCGCCTGCCTCTGCCTCCTGAGTGCTGGGATTAAAAGCATGCACCACCACCGCCAGGCCTTTAATAATAATAGAGTTACTGTTCATATTTCTGGAGGCCAAGATGCCCCAAATCAAGGAATCTGTGGATTTGGTGTCTTGTAAGTAATTGCAAATTCCTTGTAAGTGGTGATGCTTTATGTGCCCTTACATAGTGGAAGGGCCAAATAGGAGATTAAAATCATTTTTCTTATTCTTATGTGGGACTCTAAGCCAGGACCTTGCATGTGCTAGGCAAGCACTCTGCCACCGAGTTACTGCCTTGGTCCTTGGGTCTCCTCTATAGGAGAACAGTTTCCAATCATGAAGCCTCTGCCCTCATGATAGCCATCTCCCAGAAGGCCTAGCTTCTTGCCGAGCTGGCATTGATGGTTCAGTTTCAGCACTTGAGTTGGGGTGGGCATCACATTCCGGAGCAGTTTCTCAGTTGCCTTTCTGTCCTGTTGGCACAGCCCAGACCACCAAGTGCTCCAAAGGAAGAGACTCTTACATTCAAGTTTGTACCTGGAGAACCTCGTGTAATATTACAATACAACATGAGTGTTGGCGTGAAGTTCGTTCGTTTCAATAGCCAAGAACTATTTATAAAGTTCCAGACTAGAATATGTATTAACTACTATATATGTTTTTTCAATCACTGAAGATACAGGAGCAAACCTAGTCATTGTTCTCAGGAAGTTAATATTCTGCTAAGGGAAAATGACCATAAACCAATAAACAACTAATTATACAATGTAAGGATTAGTAAAGATAAATGTCTTGCATAAGATGAAGGAACTCAATTTTCTTTTTTTCCCCTTGCATCTGTAATTGTGGTGTGTTATACATGAGTGTATTTACGTTCTTCTGTGTATGGATGCATATGAGTGTACATTAGTATCTTCCTTGATTACCCACCATATTGAAGCAAGGGCTCTGTCTGAACTTGGAGTTTTGGCTAGTCTGGCTGGTCAGTTTTGTTCTAAGGGTTCTCTGTCTCTTTTTCTCAGATTTATATTATATTATGCTGGAATTATATTATGGGATGGCATACCCACTCTGCTTTTTACATGGGTGCTGGGAACCCCAACTTGTCCAGATAATACTTTTCCAACTGAGCAATCTCCCAGCCCCAGGAACTCAATTTTCTTTTTTTTTTTTTTTTTTTTTTTTTTTTTTTTTTTTTTGGTTTTTCGAGACAGGGTTTCTCTGTGTAGCTTTGCGCCTTTCCTGGAGCTCACTTGGTAGCCCAGGCTGGCCTCGAACTCACAGAGATCCACCTGGCTCTGCCTCCCGAGTGCTGGGATTAAAGGCGTGCGCCACCACCGCCCGGCGGAACTCAATTTTCTAAGGGACTGTTCCTCTATGAAAAAATTATATCCAGAAATAAAAAAAAAATAGGTCTTGCTGGGTGTTTAGAACTTGAACTGTGGGCAGGTGTCAGGTGCAATGTGATCAGCTAACTCAGTCCAAAGAGGAAAGCCGTGTATCTAGGAAACAATGCCATTGTCAGGACTGAGGTGGAACAGCTCTGGATGACCAGCACAATAGAGGCAGTGAGCTCAGACTCTGGGCCCAAACCAAAATAACTTGAGTAGTATCAGGTCAAATACAAGACTCTGAATAAGAGTCTGCACGAGCTACCCATACATTAAACCTAAGGGCTACCACTGTTGAATACTAGACAAAGAATGTAAAAAGCGATAAATAAAACGTGAAGAAAAAAAAAGGAAACACAGTGTTGCCACTAACAAACAATGCACAGGCTAAATCTGAAAATTATGCACGGCCCAGCATTAGGAAGGTAGAGCCAGGCAGATCTCTGTGAGTTTGAGGCCAGCCTGGTCTACATAGTAAGATCTGAGCTAACCAAAGTTACACAGAGAGATCCTATCTCAAAGGAAGAAGACAGAAGTAAGCAGTAGACGAAGATTATGCAGGGAAGAGAAGAAATTTAATGGACTGGAAGACAGGTCTGAACAATGCAACTCAAGAGATACTGAAAAAAAAAAAGAAAAAGAAAAGAAAAAAGAAAGTAGATGTGAAACCCATGAACGCAGAATGAGTTTGAATTGAAATTATAGGCCACTGCATTCTCTACTTCTCTACTGCTATCATAACACACCATGACCAAGGCAACTTATAAAAGGAAAGGAAAGTTTGCTTTTGACTTACAGTTCCAGGAGGATCAGAGTCCATTATGGCAGAGCATCACTCACAGCAGCGTGTGGCAGGCACAGCATCACCTGACAGGCATAGCAGCAGGAGCGGAAGCAAGGGCTCACGCATCTTCAAGTGTAAGCACAAGCAGCGAGAGCAAACCGGAAGTAGGGCGAAGCCTTAAGCTCTCGAAGCTGAACCCCAGTGACATACTTCCTCCAACAAAGTTGTTTCTCCTAAACCTCCCCAAACAATGCCACCAACTGGAGACCGAGTGAGCCATGGGGGACAATCTCCTCCAAGATACAACCTCAATAAAAATAAAGGGAATATGAGATACTTTCTGAAAGATAATGGCTAGATTATTTTTCAGATAATGAAAGGCAGGATTGGTCATTGTTAATACGTTTTCCGTCAGCATAAGAAATACTTGAGATGGAAACCTTATGGGAAAGAAAAGATTTCTCTTGTCGCGTTGTTTCGGAGGTTCATGATCAGTTGGTTCTCCTGCCTTGGGGTGGTGATAAAGCAGTGCATGACTACAGGAACCTGTGGTGCCAAACTACTCACCTCGTGGCCAGAACGCACAAGAGGAGGCCACTGTCCAAACTACAGCACACAGTTACAGCGGTGCAGTGGAATCCATTAAGAGTCGATGTGTAATTCAACTGCAGAACAGCGAGGTCAGAGGATTTGAAAAGCACCAGGAGAGCACAGATAACTTCCAAGACATCATGACAGGTGAGCACAAAACAGACTTCTCAGCAGGAGAACCAAAACTGGGATTCAATAGAATTACATATACAGGTGTTCTCCGAGACAGGGTTTCTCTGTGTAGCTTTGCACCTTTCCTGGAACTCACTCTGTAGACCAGGCTGCCCTCAAATTCATAGAGATCCACCTGCCTCTGCCTCCGGAGTGAGGGGGTTTAAAGGTGTGTACCACCACACCCAGCAGAATAATATTTATTTCTTGTTGTTGAAAGAAAGTAACGACTAGCCTAGAAATGTGCACCCAAAAAACTACTTTTCTGGACTAAGAATGAAATAATAATGAAGATAAAAATTAGGTGTATATTTTTACCCTTTGAAAATTTTATGACTGTACATAATATATTTGGTCATTTTCTTTCTTTGGTTTGTTTCTTTGTTTTGTTTTGTTTGTTTGTTTTTAGCTTCTTCAAGACAGGGTTTTGCCAGCAGTGGTGGCCCACGCCTTTAATCCCAGCACTCAGGAGGCAGAGGCAGGCGGATCTCTGTGAGTTCGAGGCCAGCCTGGGCTACAGAGTGAGTTCCAGGACAGGCTTCAAAGCTACACAGAGAAACCCTGTCTCGAAAAGAAAAGAAAAAAAATGACAGGGTTTCTCTGTGTAACAGCCCTGGCTGTCCTGGAACTCCTTTTGTAGACCAGGCTGGCCTCTAACCTGCTTCTGCCTAGGATCAAAGGCATGGGCCACCACACCTGGCTGATCTGTGTTTTGCCTGCATGTATGTCTATGAAACACATGTGTGCCTGGCACCCACAAAAGTCAGAAGAGGGAGGTCAAATTATCTGGAACTGGAATATAAGAGATTGTGGGTCAACATGTGGGTGATGGGTATTGAACCCAGGTCCTCTGCATGAGCAACAAGTATTCTTTTGTTTTGTTTTGTTTGAAACAGTGTCTCACCATGTAGCCCTGGCTGCCCCGGAACTCACTCTGTAGACCAGGCTGGCTTCAAACTCACAGAGATGGGACTGCCTCTGCCTCCCGGGTGCTGGGATTAAAGGATGAGCCACCATGCCGGGCCCAACAAGTGTTCTTAACTACTGACTCATCTCTCCAGTCCCTTCTTGGCTTTTTGTGACCCACTGAATTTAATTAGTTACTTGCTGGAGCGTGGGTCAGCATACCAGTAGTCACTGTACTGAAAAATGATTCCTCTCCTCCAGCAACCATTAACTACCTATCCTTCCTTGGGATGGGGTGGGTCCTCATGAGCCCCTCCCCACCCAAGAAAGAATGTCGACGGGCACCATCTTTTGCAAGTCTTAGGCAGGTAGCCATAGGCGCTGTGAGTTCATGAGATACTGGCCATGTCATGAGCACAACAGCTGTTCCAGGCATTTCTCCCCATCCTCCAGCTTGTCCATTCTTTCTGTTTCCTCCTACGTGACGTTTTCTGAGCTTTAGAATATGTGATATAAATGTCCGATACAGGGCTGAGCATGCACTTATTCTCAGCAATTTGCCTAATTATAAGTGAATAAAAAAAAAAGACAAATAAGAAGGAGAGGAACAGACGTGACTGCTCCTAGGTACGGTGGAGGAGAAAGTTTATTGCAGATATGTGGGAGAGCATCGTCAAAGGCAGGGACATCTAGGGGAGTCCAGAGTGGACATGACCAGACTGAGCTGGGCCATGTGGGGAGAAGGGGAAGGGTAGGGAGAAAGAACCAGATGCAGCAGATGAGAGACCACAGGCCCAGAAGGAAGGGTAACCAAAATGTCTGGACTACATTGGAAAGAGCCTCTGGGGGAAGGGCTGCCCAGCCCTAGGGCTGGAGAATTCAGGGTAGAGGGCGGAGTTATACTGCGACCTATACCTGGTGACAGGTAGGGACTGAAGGATGCTGGGGGAACCTGGCAGCCAGGTCTGCTTTGATATGTTAAATAGACACCTCAGCTGTTTGTCCAGTGTTTGAAACATAACAATAAGTCTCCGTGCTAACCATCACTCCTCATTGTAAACAGAGTTTCTCTGAACCTTAGGTGCATTAATATAATAGTAAATATCTAGAAGGCAGTTTGACACTGTACCCTTTCAGCAAAACAACAGTAACAGGTTCCCCATGAGCTCCCCAGGCACACGCTTCGGCCAGGTATACAATATAAACACAGTATCGTTTGAGTTCCCTTCTGTGGAGCGGGTCTCAGATCCAGTTATAAAGCAGTTGGTTACCCCAAAACAACCATGCGTCCGTGGGCACATCTTGCCTAGCAGGTCAGTATTGTTGACAGAAAGGGTCACAGTGGGATAAGACAGTCGATGACATTTCACTTCCTCAGCAGCCTTAAAATCAGCCAGCAAGGAGGAGACATCCAGCTTCTGCTTCGTTTCAGTGTGTCCCTTGATCAAAACGTGCAGTGTCCCGCGGAAGGGATTTTTAACGGATCGTCTTAGATCCAAAAGAAAGCTTCAATCTCCAAGGAAGAATAGCAAATAAAGAAACTGAGGAATAACATTGTAATGGCAAACAAATATTGTTCTGTGAAAAAAAAATTGTCTAAATTATAAGGTCTTTTTTTTTTTCATATAAGACAAAATAATGAACAAAAAAAATCAAGTGGGAAGTGATCGGAATTTAAATGTTCTGAAGTTCTCAAAATTCTCTAAATATTAGCATTTTACATAGTCATAGTACAATGACCAAAGCTAGGAAATTATTGTTGCTGTATTATTAATTAATTAATTAATTAATTTTCAGCCCTTATTCAACTTTTACCAGTTGTCTCACTAATGGCCTTTGTGTAGCTCAGGGTCACCCATTGCATGTGTGGGTATAGTTGTTTGCACGGTGACCTTAGGGGCTTCTACACAGTGTGGGGTTTAAACATCGGAAACTTCTTTTCTCACAGTCACAGAGCCAGGATTTTATCTGAACGTTTTTTGGCTCCTCATCATAATAAAGGCACAGGAATTCAGCCTTTATTGTCTGTGTCCAAAGATCATATTCTTAATCTTTATATTGTTCTGTAAGGTCAAAGTATCAGAGTAACTCCTTTGCTTTATTGGTTTTTTTTTTTTTTTTTTTTTTTTTTTTTTTTTTTTTGTGTGTGTGTGTGTGTGTGTGTGTGTGTTTGGTTTTTCGAGACAGGGTTTCTCTATGTAGCTTTGCGCCTTTCCTGGAACTCACTTGGTAGACCAGGCTAGCCTTGAACTCACAGAGATTCACCTGGCTCTGCCTCCCGAGTGCTGGGATTAAAGGCGTGCGCCACCACCGCCGCTGCTGCCGCCGCTGCCGCCACCCCCCACCCCCGCTGCTTTATTGTTTTATTTGAAGCGGAGTGGTATCAGTTTCTCGGGTGCTGTTGAGCCACACTGGAGGAGGCTCTTCCCTGCCACAGCCTTGGCAGAACTCATTCTGGAGCCAGACTCTGAAACTAGGATCTTCACGGTCACTAGCAGCTCCTGGACCAGACCTCAGCCCTGTAACTAACACATCCGAAAGAATATTTACTATTATCGAGAGAGAGAGAGAGAGAGAGAGAGAGAGAGAGAGAGAGAGAGAGAGAGAGAGAGAGAGGTGGGGTGGTGGTGGTAATGTGTGCCTTTGAGTGTAAGAGGACAACTGAGTCAGTTTTCTCCTTCCATCTTTCTATGGGTTCTGGGAATCAGACTCTAATTAGACCGCTAAGCTGTGTGCCAAGCACTTGACCCCCTGAGCCACCCTGCCAGCCCTGTGTGTACATTTTATTTCACTAGTTCCATTCCCAGAAACCGAAAGGAGATCATTTTGTTTTGTTTTGGGATTTTTTGTTTGTTTGTTGTTTGTTTTTTGTTTTTCAAGACCGGGTTTGTCTGTGTAGTTTTGGTGCCTGTCCTGGCTCTCACTCTGTAGTCCAGGCTAGCCTCGAACTCACAGAGATCTGCCTGGCTCTGACTCCCAACCCTAACCCTGAGTGCTGAGATTAAAGGCGACCATCTTATCCGACCTCCTTTCTCTATTTGGATTCTCTGCAGGGAACAAGGAGGAAAATGCCCTTCCTCTTTGCTTTCAGCCTCTCCCTAGGCCAGAAGGAGAGCGGCATCGGATGTCTGAAAAGTCACAATTGAATGTCCTTGGGCACATGTAGCTCAAGGAAATCAATATTGTCAAGTTCTTGGCGTCTGCTGTGGGTCTTAGCTGGGTGTGGCTCATTGTGGCTTTGCACAACTCTCGGTCTCCTCGGGGGCCTGGAGGCCAACACACAGGCTTGAGCTACCAGAAATGAGAAGTTGTAACCAAAAGGACCAGCCAAAGCTGAGCTCAACATGTTTCGATGCGGGGCTAGGGAGACGCCTCGGTGATGCGATGATTCTCTAGAAATCGCTGGATGCATACCAGTGCTGCCAATAAGGCTTGTTTAAAATCTTCAAATATGCTAAAAGGTTGACGTGACAGAAATGGAAAAGTTTTCTCTCTTGTTATTCAGGGTCTCCTTTGGGGGTGGGGGATATACCTCAGGCTTCTAACCATTTCTTGTCAAAATCAGTAGGTTTAAAAGCAGCATGTGTCTCATCGACCGGAAATGGCTCAGGCATCCCCCCCACCCCCAGCTGGAAGAAAGTTCCAAAGGTTATGGGGGAAGCCTGGGAGGAGAATTGAGGAGGAAGCAGGGTAAGGCACAGCAGTCTACAGCTCTCGGAGAAAGGAGAATGGGGAGGCAGAGAAGACAGGGGGCAGAAAAAGAAACAAAAAACAGAAAAGAGAAAGGTCCAGGATTTTCTCTGAACAGAGAAAATCATAGAGGTGACTGAACTTTGATCTCTGGAGAGAACGTTAAAAACCACCAACAAGTAAGAACTCAGTAAAAGAAAATATCCACCCTGTAGCCACTGGTGACACCCGGGTGGACTGCTAGTGTACACATGTACACATACACACACATACACACACACACACACACACACACACACACGCACGCACGCACGCACGCACGCACGCACGCACGCACCCTCAAGATACAAGTCATAGGCAGCTGCAGGAATACCAGAAATATTTTATTAAGTGAACAAAAGTTCCAGCATGCTGTGAACTCGGTTGTAATTTTTTTCTAAAACACGCCTGTGAAATATTAATCGCATCTTGACTAATCTCACTGTGCTCCCCTCAGCAGGACAAGATATATATCGCTGAGAAAAATATGCTCCCACCATTTAACAAACGTAAAACCAGAGAGTAAATCATCCTAGCTCTCTAGTGACTAAACCAATGTGTAGCAGGCTTTCTTGGACCACCAGCCTCCAAATCATGACACAGAGACTTACTAATTATGCATGCTCGGCCTGAGCTTATGCTCATTTCTACCTAGCTCTTATAATTTAACCTGTTTCTCTTTACCTATGTTTTGCCTCGGGGCTTTTTACTTTTTCTTTTTTTAATCTTCCTGCTTCCTTATCTGGCTGGCTGGCCCCAGGCCTCTCTCTTCCTCATCTTTCCTCTCTTTCAAGCCTAGATTCCCCCTCCTACTTATTCTCTCTGCCCGCCAGACCCACCCATCCCTCTCCTGCCTAGCTATTGGCCTGTCAGCTTTTTACTAGCCCAATCAGGTGCCTTAGGCAGGCAATGTAAAACAGCAACACTTCTTTACATAATTAAACAAACGCAGCATAAACAAATGCAACACACCTTGACACAGTTAAAGTAATATTCTGTAACATAAATAAATGCAACACATCTTTACACAGTTAAAGTGATATTCCACAACGCCAATGCTAAGAGAAAAACAGATGATGAGGTTTGTTTGCCGGTGGGCCGGGAGAGCGGTGGGCAGAGGCATCAGAGGTGAAGTAATCTAATCTGGTGCCTCCTTAACCCATTCTCCCGAGACTTGTTTTCATCAGTACGTGGGATACTGAAGGAGCAGGCTTTTTGAGACGATGGCAAACACACATTGGAAAAAGCAGTCAGTGCCCAAGTCTCAAGGAAAATTCAGGAGTCTTACTCCAGGCCTCAGGATGCATCCCTTTCATCTCTGCTCTCCAGAGACTCAGGATTGCTTCAAGGGCAGCTCCTGTCTGAGGTGCCTAGCAAAACCGTCTCCAAAACAGAAGCAACTGTGTCTAAAGGCTGAGCCCTGATGGAGGTTTCTTCCGTTCTCCTGCTTCCAAGTATCTGACTCATTTTAAATCGGTTTAGGAGAGGGTGAAGAAGGACAATGTATTCTGAAGAACTTGATGCCATCTAGGGGTGCAAGAGTGGGTTTGTTTTCTCAACTGGTCAAAGAATTAAAAGGTGGGAAAGTTGGAAAGTCCATCAAAGCCAAAGTTTATTCAAAGAGGTCAGTTTTATTAGAGTTTAAAAGAAAAAAAAAAAACCCAGAGGGCAAGTCAAGTGCTATCTCAGTAGAGCCGGGAAGAGGAGAACAGGGAAGGGAAGTGGGGAGGGGGCGGACCACTTGAATTAAGAGGGCACAGAGGCCAGCCCTCTGGCAGCAGGCAGCCTCATGGTACAGAGGGATCTCTAGAAGAAGCAGCCCAAAGTGTTAGGGAAAGAAAGCATGCCTAGAGAAGACACAGAAGAAAATGGAAAACTGTGGTTTTCTGAGTCATTCAGAGCATCAGGCAGAATTACAAAGCTGCATGGCTATATCGTAAGAGCCCACGCTAGCGGCAGGAATTCTGGAGAGGAGAAGCATCTTATTAAATGAATAATTATCACACCTGTTTGTTTTTTTTTTTTAGCGGGCCTCAAAGGCATGGTTGTCAACCTGTGGGTCATAATCCTGAACCATCAGAAAACATGAATATTTATATTATGATTCATAACAGTAGCAAAATTACAGTCATGAAATATCAACAAAAATAATTTTATGGCTGGGGTCACCACAGCATCAGGAACTGTATTAAAGGGTCGCAGCATTAGGAAGGCTCACAACCTCTGCCTTAAAGTGAGCTCACCTACCTCACTGTGGGCCTGTCTTCATAAAGGTTGGTCACTGGGCCAGGAAATTGATTGGCATAACTGGATGAATTTCTGGATTTATGTATTTATCTTGTTGGGAGCTTGGAATGTTAGGTCTACACCAAGGCCAGGGAAATCCTTTTCATCCTCTTGACCAGAAGAAACTAGTTTTCCCTTACTGTTGCTACATCAAACTGATACCCTGAATGAAATGGCCCAAAAAAAAAAAAAAAAGGAAAGAAAGAAAGGAAGGAAGGAAGGAAAGAAGGAGGGAGGGAGGAAGGAAGGAAAGAGAAAGAAAGAAAGAAAGAAAGAAAGAAAGAAAGAAAGAAAGAAAGAGGAAAAGAAAAGTCTAAGATATTAATTTCATTTAAAAAAAAATTGGCTGGGCGGTGGTGGTGCATGCCTTTAATCTCAGCACTCGGGAGGCAGAGCCAGGTGAATCTGAGGCCAACCTGATCTACAGAGTGAGATCCAGTACAAGCACCAAAACTACACAGAGAAACATCTCAAAAAAAAAAAAAAAAAAAACACACCCCTCCCCCCAAAAAAATCAAACTGTACTCCAAAAACTTTGATTGCATCTATTAGTAAAAGGATCCAGACCAAGCTTGGGCAGGAGGACCTTCGCTTGCAAAGGATGCGCTTGGTGCCATCAGATGCAATATCCAGGTAATAAAATTTCCATCCAGTAAACATTTTTCTTTATAGGAAGCAGCTGTAAGCTATTTTGGGAATATAGATTGCTGATGAAATTCATTACCTCTTCGCTCTAGTTAAAGGATTCAGACTCCCCTCATCTGGTAAAGCTACAGTCCTTTCTAATCCTCCGAGGAGGAAGAAAACAAGGCCTTCCGAACAGGTGAAATTGCTATTATCGTTCTTTGTTTCAGTGAGGGGGCATTATGTATTCAGCTCCTCAATGCCGAACTCATGAATACAGCGCCTTTCTTCCTCACCAGGAATAAAACAATAGCTTAAGTCAATCTTCCCCTTCCTTTCGGGGGGAACGGTTCCTGCTCCCCAGGCCTGCTAAATGAACCGTGGAATAAATAGCTCCTTGGAAAGAACCTGTGGCCAAAGTGCAAGCAGTTTAACGTCTGCTGGCCTCTAAAAGCTCACAGCTGAGTGTGCAGTCACTGTTTGCAATCTACGGCCTTCAACTGTGGCTTCTCTGCACTGTACTAATGCACTACCATCGGTACTTAGAATTGATGCTCCCCCGGTAAGTCGCTTCTAACGCCACCCAGGCAGATGAATAATTTTTATTTGCCAGCATGAATTATGCCCCTGATGCAAGTCCTGAATCCACATTGTTAAACTCACATGGGTTCTCTCTGGCTTCCACATCACTCAGAGTAGCAACAAGGGGTTGCTTGATATCTTGACTTGATACCCCTGTTCCAGGCAAGAGCCAGACACCAAAAACTCCGGCTAGAACCATAACAGGTGACCACATCAGAGGACAGCTGCCTCTTCCAGCACCAGCCACCCAAGCGCCCATTAATACGAACAAAATCAAAGAGACACACGGCTTTTGGAATCGACTACATTCATGCTTCCCCCAGCTTTGTTAGCGAAATAAACTCTTACAAACTGTTTTCTCTTTCTGCACCTGGCACTCCCATCTGATGGTGTAACCTTTGCTTCCTTTTCTTACCTAACACAGAAATAGTTATTTCCTCTTTTTGTCTAACAGGAACTGTACACACACACACACACACACACACACACACACACACACACACACTTACTTTCCTGGAGTTAGAATAACTCAAGGACGAGGAAAGCAATATGAATATGAAAAGGTGGAGTCGCTCTCAAATCTCTACTGCACAGGAAGGTTCCTCTTCTGGGTCATTGGTCTGTACCCAGACAACATGGCTGCTGGCCTTCAGAGTTTCAGATGAAACCCTACCATCTACAGCTGGGGTGAGGGTGGGGCCGTGGGAGCCCGGAGGCGGCGTCAGGAAACAGGAAGTGGAGGTAGCTATGCTCTTCTTCCTGCTCTTATAATTTATGTTGGAGAGAGTCCCACTCTGAACGTAAGTGGAATCCAGACACTCCTGTTGTTGGCGCAGGAAAACAAACTCTCAACCATAAAGGGAGTAAGACAGAGTTTATTCCAGAGCCAAATTTGGGTGACCATGCCCCAGATTCCATGTTCCCAATAGGGAAGCAGTTGAATGAAGTTTAGCGGTAACAGATCAAGGAAAGTCACAAATCAAGGCAATTCAAAAATAGTCGGTGCATCCGTCAGAGTGGTGCTTACAGAAAGACGGGGGAGTCTCTCAGCTACAGGCCATAGACACTCCGATGGCATTCACTTTTTAGTTGGTAGGAACTAGAGGCTTGCTAAGTTAATAAAGTCTAACTTTTTTTTTTTAATCTGTTAGTCACAGGATGTTAGTTCCAACACTGGGGTGGGCAAGAAATCCAGGAGCAAAGAAATGATAGGTAAGCCACAGGATCAGCAACATTCCAAACTTTCCACATCCACTGAAGGTTTTGTCAACTGATCGGCCCACGGAGCTAGCATCTTTCCGTGCATTCTAGTTTCCGCTGTGGTTTTCGGGTGAGCAGTGAGGTGCATTTCCAGGAAGTCCGCTCACAGAGCCAAGGGGACGAGAATTGACACTGGAAGAGGAAACAGATGTCAAACCAAAGGGACAATCCTCATTACGACACGATGTTCTCAGCTCAGTTAGCCATTTGATGAGACCCTGCAGACCCACATTTTGGCTGGCGGATAGTGGATAGACCTTTAAAGTAAAAGCCAAGAGTTCTGCCACCCAAACTTGGTAAGAAGGTAATGAACTGATGAGCTTCTCCAGGGAGGAAGATGTTTCACAGATGTCCCCGCGTTACCAGATCCCGGAGCCAGGATTCTCATCATTGGAAGCATCAGGGATGAATAGCCAGTGGAACACCGGAGGAACCCAGGGGCAGGGGGCAACAGAGTATCACAGACCAGCTCTCTCTAGAGACAGAGGTGGGCAGGTCCACTGGAGTAGAAGGGACAGAAACTGAATCTTACAGTGAGTTAACAGAGTGGCCTTGTTTGGGAACACATAAGAGAGATACCACAGGGAACTTTTTAAGTACTTGTTTGTGTTTGGCTGGTTGGGCTGTTTTTCTGAAGCCTCTAGGGAAAACTGAGGGCCTGTTTGGATAAGGGCAAGGGCCAAGGAAACCAAGAGATTTTGTTAATTCTCTCCCTAAGTGTGGTCTTGCTCTCAGAGGCTAAGGTTTGATTCCAAATGCTCTTGACTATTTCTCTGTCATAGTACCGAAGGTGATAACACTGGTCCCTGGAATTCTTTGGCACAGAACTAATAAAATGTGCCGTAGATTTAAGGGAGCTATAACCCACCAAGTTGCTACCCAAAAAGATATTGTCAGGACTGCTGAGAAGTCTCATTCCACTGAAGGAAGTATGCCGGTTATTAGTTGTGGGGTATTATAAATTTGGTTCAGTGTTTGGTTTCCTTATCTTTTTATTCCTATGTATTTATTCCTTTGAGACTTAGTTCATCCTTTAGTGTTTGGCGGGAGACACTTTAAGGCTCGCATCTGGATTAATTCCCCTTTTTATGTTTTCTTCATTGTCATTCCATTTGTTTATGTGCATGTGTCTATGTCCCAGTGCGTATGTTGAGGTCAGAGGACAACTTACAGGAGACACGTCTCTCTTTCCACTCTGTGAGTCTCGGGAATCGAACTCAGGTTGTTGGGTGTGGTCACGTGTGCCTTTATCCATGAACCACCTCACTCGACTTGTTTACTTAACCTTTTTTTTTTTTTTTTTTTTTTACAGATTTATCTCTTTTATATGCATCAGTGTGAGTTCCTGCATGTATGTATTCCACATACATGGTATACATATATACTTGGAGATCGGAGGAGGGCTTGCATGCCCTGACACTAGAGTTATAAGCAAAGATGCTCACTGGTCCTCTGCAAAAACAGCAAATGTTCAAAGTTATTGAACCATCTGCCCAGCCCCAGCTCCGGAGTTTACTTTTTTTTTTTTTTTTTTTTTTTTCTGCGACAGGGTTTCACTTAATCTTACCATTATTAAACTACTTGGTCAGCCAGGCAGTGGTGGTGCACGCCTTTAATCCCAGCACTCGGGAGGCAGAGCCAGGAGGATCTCTGTGAGTTCGAGGTCAGCCTGGTCTGTCTACAGAGCAAGATCTAGGTCAGGCACCAAAGCTACACAGAGAAACCTTGTCTCAAAAAACAAACAAACAAACTACGTGGTATGCCAGCATCACCTATGTCTGCCTTTGCTGTCTTTTCCTTTTCTGCTTTTGATCCGCATCCCCAGACTCTTCTTCACCTCAGGTAGGGATCAGTTGGGGGGGGCTGGGGGGGTGAGGGGTTTGTTTCATTTGTTTTGGAGATAGAATCTCATTAGTTGACTCTGACTTGCCTCCAACTCATAGTAATCCTCCTGCCTCAGCCTCCCAAGTGCTTGAATCACAGACGTGTACTAATGATGCCAAGCGTGGGGAGCAGTTCCAATGCAGGCACACACTAGCTATAGATCCTTGACTCCAGCACTTGGGAGGTATAGACAAAAAGGCCAGGAGTGTGAGGTCATCCTCAGCCATGGTTGGCTAGTTTGAAACACTAAACAAAACAACAAATAGAAGAGTGAGAGAGAGAGAGACAGACAGACAGACCTATGTGGCTTTGGTCTGGGGATTCGTTACTTCCGGCAGGCTGCCATCATCCTTCTTCGTAAGGCTGCCCTTTGATGATATGGCTTCTTTGTTCCTCATTCTTCAATTCACCCCTATGCTGTGGGATGTTCTATATGGCAAATGTGTTAATATATAAAACACTGATTGGCCAATAGCCAGACAGGAAGTATAGGTGGGACTAACAGAGAGGAAAATTGAGGGAACAGGAAAGGAAGGGAGAGACTGCCTACAGCCCCAGCCAGGACAAGGAAGATGTAAGGTACCAGTAAGCTACGAGCCAAGTGGCAAAGTATAGATTAATAGAAATGGGCTAAATATAAGAGTAAGAGCTAGACAATGATAGGCCTGAGCTAATGGCCAAGCAGTTTAAATAATATAAGCATCTGTATGTTTATTTTATAAGTGGGCTAAGGGGCTGCCGGGGCTTGGCGGAACCCAGAGAGAAAACTCCAGTTACACCCCTATTCTGTTTATAAGAACTCATCCTAGCCTGTCAGCCATATAGACCCTTGAATGTATCTACAGCTGTGTAAAAACACAGTATTACTTTGCATTTGTAATTTACAGATTGAAAACATAAGCAAATAATCCTGAGAACAATACTAAACTGAAGGGGTTCAGAGTCCCTTCGCCCACATTCCCTGGACTCGACAGCTTCTTTGTTAGGAGTGAATTCATCAAAGTGAGAGAAACAACCTGTGCTCCTGGATGAGGAGGAGGTGTAGAACTCCGTGGGCTTCTGGAAGCATCCTACTCTTTTTTTTTACCCCCTCATGCACCATGATCTGCCTTCGACAGGCCAACAGTGCTAATCACGCACATCTCATGGGGTGATTTTTTACTCATAAGCTCAGCTGATCTTTGACCTGAAAGGAGACATTATTTTTACTCTAATGTTCTGGAAACATTATATGCCCCTTGTTATTTCTGTCCTCCAAAGGAGTTCACTACAGGACACGGTTGGATAAGTAGTCCGAGACAGCAGCTTGCTTTGCAAGGTGAGTAAAAACCCACGAGGACTTTGGGGGACAGTCTTTCTACATAATATTCTCTCTCTAATATTCCCCCCTCAGCAGCTGATGTTTAAAGCTAGCACCGTCAAATCACACTTCCTTGTGAAAGCCATCTATCCTTAATACCCTGATGTCTTGACTCCATAGGATCTCTTCGGCACTCTTTTTTTCCCCCCAGACAGGGTTTCTCTGTGTAGTTTTGGTGACTGTCCTGGATCTCCCTCTGTAGACCAGGCTGGCCTCAAACTCACAGAGATCCACCTGGCTCTGCCTCCCGAGTGCTGGGATTAAAGGCGTGTGCCACCGCCGCCCGGCTCTTCGGTACTCTTGACCTCTGTCCCATTGCTGGTCTATTTGTGAAGTTGTTTGCTGTCATGAGCGGCATCACAGAACCTATTACAGTCCTCGCTGATTATTGCTCATGCGGGGGAACATCATGGGTTGTTTTTGAGTGGATCTTATATTATCTGAGCATTCTTGCTAACTTCTCTTACCAGATCTATTGCCTTTCTTATAGATTATTGCCCTGGCCAGCGGGTTCTTCAACGGGGACCTGAAGGGAGGGCTGGCGAATGAGAGGGACAAGGGATACAAAGAATGAGAGCAAGACAGGATGTCTGACCAAGCTCTAAAATTTTATTTCCTCTTAAGGCATATATAGGCAGGGGCAAAGGGGGGTACAAACAGGGAGGGGACTTCAATCATGGGTTGTTCTGCCAGCAGGGAATGTTGCTATGGGGATTATCTATCTATTCTTACCTGACTGCCTAACTGCAGCGCGGTCACCTGATTTCTGAGAAGAGGTTCTGATGCTATGGAGACTTAAGCAAGACCTAGATCTAGAAAAAGAGGAGAGAAGACCAAATATGGTGGCATGTGTGTCAAGGGTCACTTAGGCTTATGGCTCCCATCAGATTATCTCATCTTCAAAAATGAAGTAAAAGAGGGAAGAGAGGTAAGGAGGAAGGGAGGAAAAGACAAAGTAAAGAGAGAGAGAGAGAAAGAGAGAGAGAGAGAGAGAGAGAGAGAGAGAGAGAGAGAGAGAGAGAGAGAGAGAGAAACTGTACTCTCTCTGAAATACAAGAGAATAAACCAACAGCATCTGTCAGCATTAGCAAGAGCCACAGCGAGCTGAACCTCGGTGGAGCATGTTCTAATAATCACTTTGTCGGTCAGTTTTTTTTTTTTTTTTTTTTTTTTTTTTGGTTTTTCGAGACAGGGTTTCTTTGCGTAGCTTTGCGCCTTTCCTGGAACTCACTCGGTAGCCCAGGCTGGCCTCGAACTCACAGAGATCCGCCTGGCTCTGCCTGCCGAGTGCTGGGGTTAAAGGCGTGCGCCACCACCGCCCGGCCACTTGGTCGGTTTTAATGGCACAGATAGTTTCTGCTTTGCATTTCAGTTATCAGTTTGTTCAATTCTGCCCAATACATCCCTATGTGAATTCCTTTGAGATATACGATCAAACTGGTTTTTTGGAATATGCCATGCTACCAAAGAGAGAAAGCACTTGTGTTCCTTTGCCTCGGCAAGCACAGAGGTAACCAGTGTTCTTCAGCCTGATTTCTCTTTTTGAACAGCTGTATTTAACCTCACAATATCCTCACCAGTATTCACAATGGGAAAAAAAATTTAAACCTGTGAGACCAAAATGAGCCATCTTAGAAATAAGACCAAAATGCTTTCACCCTAAAACTAAGGCCTAAGATTTCTCCTTTTGGGAATAGGCCTTTAGTTACTGAAACCAGTCAGTTCAGATTCCAGAAACCAGGAAGTGTAAAAGTACAGAGTCACAAGATAGTCACGAGGTAATGCCTGCCAGACTATGGAATGTCCTCTCCCTGGTTTCCAGGGTAACTGACCACAGAAATGCCCCCACCTGAGGGCAGCCAATGAGAAATGGTGGCGGGCAACCACTCCCTTAGAAGTAATTTCTAGAAGTCCCTAGAAGCGAGCCAATCAAAATTGTACCTGTACTAGCACCCCTAAATGATGTAACCTTGTGACTTTTCCCTTTAAAAACTGAGCTTGCAGACAGGCGGGCGCTTCCTCCAGCTTCCACTGCGTTGGATCTGTTGGACGAAGTCCCTGCCTAGGCTTGTATTGCTTTTGGATATCCACGATTAAACCTTGCTTTTGCATTCCGGCATGCTCGTCTTTGGTGGTCTCTCTGGGGGTCACGATCTGGGCACAACATTTGGGGGCCCGTCCGGGATCCCCAGAGACCCCCCGCCGGGACCCCTAAGAGCTCCGGAGGTCCATCTGCACCGATCGGTAAGAGCGCTCCGTTTTCTTGTCTTTGCTTTTCTTTTCTTATCTGAAGCCGGCGGTTGAATCTGACAGGCTCACCTTGGCGGATGCGCCTGTAAGGTGACCTGGAGGAGTTGGAAGACGTTCCAACCCCTCATCAGGACGCGGGGGTCCTCACAGGTCCCCCCGTCATAGGACGCCCGAGAGGGGTCCGTCTGTTAGGATGCCCGTGAGGGGTCCGTCTGTTTGGATCCATCTGGGGATCGGGAGACTCTGTTGAATTGTCCCTGTCCCATCTGTAGGTCTTTGGTATTATTGAGGCTCCCTCTCCGGACTCTCGTCTGTCTGCCTGGACCATCTGTAGGGCCCTTGTTCTTCCTT
Source organism: Peromyscus leucopus (assembly GCF_004664715.2). NCBI lineage: Eukaryota > Metazoa > Chordata > Mammalia > Rodentia > Cricetidae > Peromyscus > Peromyscus leucopus. The sequence goes on along the minus strand of NC_051078.1, from coordinate 19,297,869 downwards.
TTTGTCTGCCTATCTTGTTCATCAGTGTGATTTGTTAAATGTGTGAGAACTGTGGCCACATGTGTGAGTGTTTTATGCCTGAGCTTGTGTGTGCATTGGGACTTGTGGGCCAATTGCCAGTCGAAGGGATGGAGACCCCTTCGGTGGTTGAACTGGCACAGACTAACCTAACATTGCTTCCTTGCTCTCTCTGACCAGAGCACAGGCAGCAGGCAGCAGAAAGCTTGCGGCTGCACAGCTGCTACTTCAGGGACCCAGGGCACCGCTGAGAGGGCTAGGCGGCCCGTGAGCATCACGGGGCCTAGATGCAGCGGGTTCGGGCCCCAGCTCGCTCAAAAAGCTATGGAGTAGAGGCTTGGCTGCATGGGAACTAGGCATGGCTTTGTGCTAGAGTGGGCTGTGAGCATTGTGGGGCCCAGATATGGCCGGCAGGTTCTGGCTGGGCTCCTGTGTGGACATGGGGCAGAGCTGGCAGGAGCCAGCAGCAGCCTCAAGGAGCTCAGTGTGGGGGCTGGTGGAGAACTAACTGCCCCTCCAGGGTCACAGCTGAGGAGTGACCTACAGGTCTGTGGGCCCAGCCAGGGCGTGGAGTCACTTTCAGTCTGTCATTCTCGTGTTCTTGAAAATCTGAGGTTAACAGCAATCTTTTGTCTCCATGGTGCATGCCTTCCCCGTTCTCTTCCATGCTGTTGGGTGGGGCTCCCAAGGCCTGCCCTGGGGCTAAAACCTGATCAAGGTCTGGCTCCAAGAATGGAATGTCACCAACAGTTTCTTGTCTGCAGTACAGTGCTGATGCAAATTGAGAGTTATTCTGGTTATGGTGTATGCATGTATTTCTGTTCTTGTTTAAAATATTGTAACTTTACAATATAATTTAGAGTACTGAGGGAAATCACAAGAAAGATTTTGGTAAGAGTTTCTGTTTTGAAGGAAAAGAAAAAGTAGAATTTGTCTGGAGTAAATGTCTGAGGGATCAAAGGAACGGACTGAGGGTACATGGAAGGTTGTAGAAGGTCAGAGGGGATGTGATGTAAACTGTTTGTTATGGTTTCTTATACCTGCAAATACTGAATTTGAAAGTTGATTCCGGTTGGTTTTCATCTTAAGAATGGCTAATGATTCTGCAAACTGCTTATGTGTGTATGTATACAGGCATGTGACTTGAAAATGTAAGCAAGCTTTAACTGTATGTATGTATGTGTGTAACTTGGATCCAACTGTGTGTATGTGTGCAAGTAATTATTGTTTAGAAAAACGAGCTTTAAACAGCAACCACGTGGCTCCCTCCATCTTGGCTGGTGATCTCATGGGCAGCCATGTGGCTGGCAGCCATCTTTTACTATGGTTATAAAGATCTACTCGGGTTAACACCTAATACTTATGTCTTTACCAAGTGTTCAACTGCAAGTTTCTAGAGAATTTAAATAGATGGCAACATATGTTTATTTGATTAATATTAAAGCTGCACATCAATGCTTTTATTCACAGGAATATACCTTGCTCTGGCAGCCAAACTTTGCAACATAAAGGAATCATAAGAAACAGCTGAGGTTTGCAAATGTATGGCAGGACTAGAGTTCCAAAAAGAGTCTAGTTGCAGTGGTGGAAGACATTTGAGAGATCTCAGTCTTTTAAGAACAGTTTTTATAGTTAAAAACCAATGGCTTAAAAAATGTTTCTTCTTACCCAAGGTACGTTCAGGCTTAAGAATGTTGTATATTGATATTTTGTTTTGGTTTCCTCACTGAACCTGTATTTGATGCTAGAAGAGCTTCAACTTAAAAGCATTGTTTTTAGGCTACTTATTGTAGGCTGTTAGAGAACATAAATAATCAGTCATAAGTAATCAAGTTTTTTAACTGTAGTCAGGGTAAGTATTACAGGGATAAGTTTACTCATTTACTCAGTCCCTTGCATATGTTTTCAGGGTTGAGCTTGAAACAAGTAATTAGAAACAAAGTTTGTCTATTCAGATATACCTGGACAGCCCTCATACTTCAGAGATCTGCAGAATATGGCATTTAAATGTTGATCTAAAAAGCTTACTATATCAGACAGGCTTCCAGATCCTAGCAGTGACCCAAGGTCTCCAAAGAAGATTACGTATGAGGCACCACAACGTCTCTGCCTGAAATATGACAATGCTGACCACAGGGCAAGATGCCCCAGTGCAACGCCTGCCGCCAGGACCCAGCCCAGACTGTGGACAAGCAGTAGGACACTGGAATTGATTGCACCCTTTTGCCTGGTCAAGGTCAGTCTTCTGTGTCCCTATTCCACAGGAAAAATACTCTGCCTTATGGACCTGATGGCGGAAGAAGATTGATGCTGTTCTGACTGGTGCCTCCAACGCTGTGGAGACCTGGGTAGGGTTTGGTCCCTGTAATTTATAGGATTGGAAGCTTCTTGGTCTGCACTCAGATATAGTTTATCCTTCTCAGATCTCTGACAGTACTGATGGCCAGGCTAGCTCTAACTTTGTCAGCATGGCAGCATCAACCAGATCCTCATGCAAGGCTATAGCTTTCTTGTTAGCTCACTTTTAGGAAAATGTTCTAATATATAAAAGTTTAAGTAAGTCATAAAGGTTCAGATATGAGTCCAAAATGAGATAAGTTTCAGATTACTCTCCTGTTCTATGGTTCAGAGCTTAACATTTAGGAGCCCTGATGATCTGGTAGAGCAATGACTACTTACTATTCAGTCACAAGCTCAACATTTTGGATTTGTTTTAGATGTCATCTAAATATGTCTAAATGTAAACCTAAAAGTGCTTCTCATCAGGTCAAAAATCTCTGTCCAATTTATACCTGGCTTTCTGGACAGAAGGAAAATGCACAAGCTTTTAACCCAAATCTGTAGTTCTTGTTGGGACTCAAAGGTATGAGTCCACTTCTGCTGTTTTACAAGATACCCATTACCTGCTTTGTCTACAATATGGATTTCAGTACAGATTGGTAATACTAATGTATCTAAAACTTTTATGTCATTTTGTAAGTAGGCCTCAAAGGATCAAAAGAGCCATAAAAACCTAGACCCACTTCACAGAGGTTGAAAGGACCCCAGATAAGTATTCCCAAAGATGGTATTTTTCTTCTCTCCTGGTCTTGGGACTACTGCTTTTCCCATTACTAAGGGTATGGACCTAAGGGTTCCAAATAAGTTCATAAATTTTAACTTCTGTTCCTAGTTTAAATTTGTCTCAACAGATTTCTACTCAGCTGGCAGTCACCTCCAGGTTTCAGTCGCTGACTCCGCTGCTCCAGACGACTGTGTGCTCTAGACGACTGTGAGCTCCAGACTTGCTAAAAGCTGACGTGGACCAGCCTAGCTAACATGGTTCTTCCCTGTCCCTATGGGGTCAGGCAGCTACATGCTTCTGACCAATTCCCCCTTGCCCAGTCTTTGACTAGCTTTTCAGCCTTTTGGGGCCCCCTGATATCAGCGCCCCAATGCCAGCTCGAAGCAGTTCCAGAAGAGAACGTCACCCATGTTCCCTGTTCAGAAAAGGCTGAAATGCTGGGTCAAAAGAAAACTCCCTGGCATAGAGACAAGATGGCTAATTATACATGGCCATTATTAGAGAGGGATACTTAGGAGCTAACTGTCCAAAACCCATGATTGGGTTCCATTAGGCACATGAGAAGGGGGAAATGTGAGACCAAAATGAGCCATCTTAGAAATAAGACCAAAATGCTTTCACCCTAAAACTAAGGCCTAAGATTTCTCCTTTTGGGAATAGGCCTTTAGTTACTGAAACCAGTCAGTTCAGATTCCAGAAACCAGGAAGTGTAAAAGTACAGAGTCACAAGATAGTCACGAGGTAATGCCTGCCAGACTATGGAATGTCCTCTCCCTGGTTTCCAGGGTAACTGACCACAGAAATGCCCCCACCTGAGGGCAGCCAATGAGAAATGGTGGCGGGCAACCACTCCCTTAGAAGTAATTTCTAGAAGTCCCTAGAAGCGAGCCAATCAAAATTGTACCTGTACTAGCACCCCTAAATGATGTAACCTTGTGACTTTTCCCTTTAAAAACTGAGCTTGCAGACAGGCGGGCGCTTCCTCCAGCTTCCACTGCGTTGGATCTGTTGGACGAAGTCCCTGCCTAGGCTTGTATTGCTTTTGGATATCCACGATTAAACCTTGCTTTTGCATTCCGGCATGCTCGTCTTTGGTGGTCTCTCTGGGGGTCACGATCTGGGCACAACAAACCCACATATCAAATAGGAGGGGGGGGTGTGAATCTCCTGAGTGCTTTCTGGAATGGAGACTTCTCAAAACCGATCAACTCAGACTGACCATGGCTTCTGGATGATCCAGACTCACCGCTAAGAGATTAATTTCATCAAAACACACAAGTCATTTCCTGAACTGAACAAACTGTACGAAATCAAATTATGCTCTCTCCGGAAAAAAAAAAAATCTTGGAAAAGATTTCTATGTAAACAAGTTGGATATGACTCACAACCGTCATGAGAAATCTAGGTGCATTTAGAGGCAAGTTCTTGAAAATAATCAGTTTGGAAGGAGGGACAGGAGCTGGGTGATAGTTTAGCGGGTGAAGGGTCGGGCACATGGCTCACTGTCTAGCCAGCTCAGCCTAATTGGTAAGCCATAGACTTAGTGAGAAACTGTCTCAAAAACAAGGCAGACATCTCCCAAGGAATGACATCCAAGGTTTACATGCACATGCTTGAGTATGCGCACGCAAACACACACACACACACACACACACACACCAACATATACACACAGTCAGAAAGAAAAAAAAATGGAAGAACAAAGGAAGGAAGGAAAGAAGAAAAGGAGGAAGAGAGAGGAGGAAGAAAGGGGGAAGGGAGGGAGGAAGGAAAAACAAAATCACTTGGAATTGTTATGCCCAGATCATGGGGACTCCCAAAAGACCACCATGGAGACCGAGTCCGGCATGTAAAAGCAAAGAGCCTTTATTTCAAGCTCCAGAGCTCAGACCCTCTGTCTGTCTGACATAGTGGTGAGAGCAGAGAGACCTGAGCTCAGGTGGGGCAGAGTTTTTATCATAGCAGAGGTTGGGGTGAGGGGATTTCCAGGGTCCAGGACCCAGATTGGCTGACAATTGTCTAGGGGTATCAGTAAAACAAAAACAGGTGTGTGCTAGACTCAAGGACATCTGGCTACCTTATCTAATGGTTGCAATGTTTAGGATGTCAGGTACTTCCTCATCCCTGGGTGGATCCCTGGGTGGTGTTAGCTTAAGGCTTTTCCTGGATCTGGGTGTTGCCTGCCAGTAAGCCTGTCACAGAAGCTGTGTCTAGGCCCCTAAGCCTGTCATGGCTGCTGTGTGGTCAAGGTGTTTTGGGGACCCCTTCACAGAATCAAAATGCATTCCTAGAAAGTCCAAAACTCAGTTAAGCCATAAGTAATTTCTACCAAAAAAGTGGGTGGTACTTGGTGAAATTTAAGCAAATATACCTTAAACACTACCAAACAGATTCCTACATAAGGGTTTTCATAAGCTAAATGGAATTCAGAGATAAACTATACAATGGAAACGCAGCAACTGGCCCTTTTAGAGGGAACAGAATTCTCTGTGTCCATGGGGAGGAGGGAAGGACCAGTTTGCATAAATGTAATACCCACAGAAGAGGTGGCACACAGTATAAAATACAGTGGTTTATCAAAGGACTAATGTATAACAACAACACTCAGCTTGGTGAAGGCAATTCTCTGTTATTTTACCAGGAAAAGGATGGGGCAGAATGGAAATGTCTTCAAACCAATCAATAGAGTAGTGTGGTTTAATGTAAAGTTGGTTTTTTTTTTTTTTAACACAGCAGAACTGTCTGTGGTATTGCCAATTCATTGGAGACTGTACCTATGTCTAGATAACATACTCTGTGTCACAATCATAGGTACCACTTTGAGCAACTAACAGTGAGGTTATTCCCTCTTTCTCTGTTTGGATTTTTATTTTTTAAAACAGTCTATGTGTGTTGAAGCACACAGGTATATAACAGGTGTTCAAGCCTGGAAAGGCTTTGTGTTTTAAAATAAGATGACATGTCATTTAGGATTTTAAGCTATTGCTGGACACACTCATCATCACGGGGTTTGACTAAGGCATACAACTTACTCCAAATGAGCCACAGTTCTCTAGTCTAGACCAATTATTCTCACCCCCAAATCTGACTTTTAACTCCGCCAGATGCCATTTGACAAGAGATTCCCTCACTCTGGAAATCTTGCCAAGTGCACATCGTGTCGTCGTATAATTATGGCTTTCGAGTACTCAGTGTCTTATTATTAGCTCAAGCTAGCGCTCAGTTAGCCTACGTAATTACAGAGCCCTCAACAGAGAGCCCTGGCCTGGGGTGGGGGTAGGGGGGTGGGGATGTTCTCCTGTTATTTTTATCTACATCCGTTGACAGAATATGTAGTTATTACCAAGACTGTAAACTTTGAGAAAGTTTGCTATGCAAACTATGCTTGTGAATCCCTTTAGATCGGTCAACATCACGCTGTTACTTAGAGCTATCGTTCCAAACTGATGATGACCGAGTACTAATATTATTTGAATGACAGCTGAATGTTTTTGTTTGTTTTTCTTTTCTCTTGAGGGTGCCTGGTAGAAAGATGACAAGGGGGCAAGCAAGTCAAGAAATGTGAAGTTTTAAAGAATCGTCCTGCCGGGATGCTATGACTCATTACATTTCTACAGTGCCTGAGGCAGAGTCAGGCTTCAGCAAATCACAGGTCTTTGTCATCGTTATTACATTTGTATATTTCACAGCTTCGAACACCCTGACTTACAGGCATGGGTAAGCAACTGGCAACCCTGGGTGTGTTCTGAAGGACTAGGAATCTCCTATTGGGGCCCATGGAGTAAATCCTAAAGGAACCAGGGTGGAGATAAAGGCTGCAAATGTCCTGTCTAGATAGCTGTCTCTTGGTCACTTACACATCTTGGGGGGAGGGGCACACTTTGCTTGTGCATACAACTTGCTCTCAGATTTAAACTCATTGCAGGCTTAACCCAAAAATATGGCACCTAACAGAGACGTTCACTATCAATACTTAAGGAACTTGAATCTTCTAAACAAAATGTTTTGAACGCCATCATTTTACCTTCCCTTAGAGAAGTGTCATGAACAGCCAGCCGAGTTAATGCTCTTGTCTATATTTTTGCACACTTGTGAAATTCTGTGAAAGAAAAGAACTTTCTTTAATTGTGCAGCATATATTCCATTTTATTCCAAAGCACCCAATGGTTTAATTCAACGAAATGAATTTTAAGAAAGAAACTTCAATTTTAAAACTACTCATAATTTACAGCTTAACAATGTATATTTAAACCATCTGAAGATGAAAGCCCCGTCTGCTTTCCATCTCAAAATACATTTGAAAAGAATTTTCACTAGTGGGGTTGAAAGTTTATATGCTAACACAGATGAGAGAATTAGAATTGCTTTAATTCAATAAAAGCCTGGAGAGCAATGCCAAATAGATGCTTACTGGTATAATCAGCTAATAAAGTTATAGCGGGCTTTTATTTCATGTGGGTATTTTTTTTTTAGAGACTGGTTTAACCAATGAAACACACACACACACTTTCTGAATGCTAAGCCATTAGAGCCCATGGACACTAATAACCATTATGAACTGAGTGATGGGCTACATAAGCAAGGTGGAGGAACCTCTCCTGGCAGGCATCACGGAAGTACAGGAATGTTGGAACTGTGTGAGACCTCAGGGATCTACCCAGGCATGCCATTTACTAGCAAAGACACCAAGTTCAGAGAAACGGATCCAACGCAATACTACTCAGCCCATCTCTAAAGGTAAATCCTAGCAGCATACTAGTAGAATTATCCAAGAGTTGGTCTTGGATAATCTTTTAACTTGAATAAACAAATAACTCATAACTTACAAAAATATCCAGTGTTCACCTAGATACAGCACCAAATACTGCCCAACTATTTAAAAAGCCCATCATCCTGAGAATACTTGAGTTCAACCCATTCACTTAAGTTTATTGGAAATCTTGTACAGGAAACTCGTATCTTAGATGCTGTAAATGATTTTTTTTTGAAATTTACATTTTATTCCAAAAACATCTGAGCATTATGTAAGAGTTCAAGTTGCTAAAAATATCACTCTAAGGATTTTTTGTTTTGTTTTTACCTTTAAGAAAATTTGAAATGCAATGAGTCACAGAAAAATACTTTGAAATAGCTTAATTCGACATAGCATGGTAGAGGGAAGAAATACAGAGGAGAGCATCCACTGGTCCTCATAACAGGGCAGCTCACCACTTCCATGTATCCATCAGGACCCCTGTTCTCTGCTTCTCTGGGGAAGGGCTCGGTCTCTATTGAATGACTTTCATGTCCTTATAACTTCTCAGGACAATATCCTTCCTGACTAATCTGAATCATCAGGGTTGTGACCCTGCTAAGAGTTTTTAGATACCTTCACTTTTGTCAAATAACATAAAACACTAGAACAACGAAGTCACATTGTTTTTGGTGGGTCCAGGTTGTCATCCAAAGGAGGAAATGTTGAAGGCATTTATCAACAGGACAGGTGTCATAGTAGTCACTCAGAATTCTGTCTGTAGAAGGGCCAGGAGGAGCTCCCACTGCTGCTGTGCTCACCAGTACCTGAGAAGGCACATGAACCCAAGGGTAGGCTTGGAAAAGTGAGTCCTTGGCCTTATTCATCTGCACATCTTTCACATCTTAGGTGGTGTGTTGTTCGGTATCTTAACATTTTCTCATGGCCGTAGCTGGCAGCGTCTCTCTACCTCAGCCTTCCACTTAGATGCCGTAAATGATTTTAAGAACTAACCGCAGGAAGGAAGAACAAGGTTGGGAAGAAAAGGACCGTTCCTGTTAACCCCAAACTAGCTGTCATAACACTGTTTAAGCCTCTGTAAGCACTTCTGTGAGACTCTCTCTGTCCCTACCATTCAATGAGTAGTTCTTTGAGGCGGAGAACATATCTTTCTTTTCTTTTGTGAGACCAAAATGAGCCATCTTAGAAATAAGACCAAAATGCTTTCACCCTAAAATTGAGGCCTAAGTTTTCTCCTTTTGGGAATAGGCCATTAGTTACTGAAACCAGTCAATTCAGATTCCAGAAACCAGGAAGTGTAAAAATACAGAGTCACAAGATAGTCAGGAGGTAATGCCTGCCAGACTATGGAATGTCCTCTCCCTGGTTTCCAGGGTAACTGACCACAGAAATGCCCCCACCTGAGGGCAGCCAATGAGAAATGGTGGCGGGCAACCACTCCCTTAGAAGTAATTTCTAGAAGTCCCTAGAAGCGAGCCAATCAGAATTGTACCTGTACTAGCACCCCTAAATGATGTAACCTTGTGATTTTTCCCTTTAAAAACTGAGCTTGCAGACAGGTGGGCACTTCCTCCAGCCTCCAACTGCATTGGATGTATTGGACAAAGTCCCTGCCTAGGCTTGTATATCCAGAATTAAACCTGGTTTTTGCATTCTGGCATGCTCGTCTTTGGTGGTCTCTCTGAGGGTCATGATCTGGGCACAACACTTTTTGTTTTGTTTTGTTTGTTTGTTTTGTTTTTTTGAGACAAGTTTTCTCTGTGTAACAGCCCTAGCTATCCTGGAACTCACCCTGTAGCCCAGGCTGGCCTCAAACTCAGAGATCTGCCCACCTCTGCCTCCCGAATGCTGGGGTTAAAGGCGTGCGCCACCGCCGGCCTGGCTAGAGAACCTATCTTGTTTACTGATTTATCTCCCCGAGTTCTTTCCATAAATGGCATCTGTTTAGAAAATGCTTCTTGTATATAGCCTGACCTTTCACATACCACTTCAAATGTCACTGATGTGTGTCCAGCTAACCTTTGTATGAATAACAAGCGAACATGTAAAACAAGCATTTATGCAAGTGCCTTCCTATCACTTGAAGGAAAAACACACCGCAAAGACATTCATCATCTTTTTTTTTAAAAAAAACGTTGAGTATTTTTTATTGTGTATTCATATTTTTTCTCGGAGAGAGTTAAGTCTCATTTTGAAACATAGTCATCAGCGCATAGGCTGAAGCGATGCGCTGGGATTCAGTAGATGAGCTGGCAATCCCAGTTGAAGACGAATGTTTGGGCCCTGGGTGCTTTTGTTAAGTTGGACTCAGGTGAGAGGGGGAATTACTGAAAAGGTTAAGGAACGGAGAGGCTTCAGCTGAGGGCTCTAGTGCCGGAGATCTGTTGACGGGTATTTATTTAGTCTACTCAGAGGAGAACGTCGGGTGGGATTTGGATGTGATGTAGGGAGGCTCTGGAGAGTCAGCCAGAAGAAAAGACATAGAGGGCCCATGGGGTCCTCTACTCTTGGGGTGGAGATTCAGGCACTATTTGGAATATGAGTTCTGAATGTACGGGCCCTGCTCTTTCCTGGGTGTAAGTGCTTCGTGGCGTCTTCCCTGACTCCCCTAGTTACTTTAACAAAATGTTTCTCAACCTATAGGTCGTGACCCCTTTGGGGTTCAATGACCCTTTCACTGGGGTCACAATAACAGATATCATGTATATCAGTGATTTACATTACCATTCGTAACAGTAGCAAAATGACAGTTATGAAGTAGCAATGGAAATAATTTTATGGTTTGGGGTCACCACAATCTGAGGAACTGTATTAAAGGGTCGCAGCGTTAGGAAGGTTGAGGACCACCCCTTTACTACTAAAGCCTTGCCTGGCACTTGACATCTCTCCACCCACTCCTACCACCAAAAAATGTGACATCCTTTCACCTCATGCGGGATCCAGCTTCCTAGCAAAATGAATTTTCCAAATGCTTTCCAGCCCTCGGTCTAGTTTCATGTCTGGATGAAATATGTTAGTTAAGCAAATCTTTTTTCTGGACTTTGGTTTGATCAGATAGAGTAGCAAAAATAAAACCCACCAAAGTGGCTTACTATGAGGTAACCAATAACATACGTAAATCACTGAGCATAGGGACACATAGGGTTTCTGCTCCCTTGTGTGGTAGCTCAAACTCCTGTAATGGTGTCAACTACACCTCCCATAGACACCCAGGAACCTAGACTATGCTCTTTAAAAATCATCTGTTTTTGCTGGCCTTCCCTCCCCCACCGAAACTGCTACTGGACAGTATTGCTGCCCTGTGAACAGGAGGATCCCATTTCCTGCTCCAGCCCCTCCCAAGACACTGCTTCTTAATGACAAGTTCTATCCTGAAATAGCATGCCAGGGACTTTCAGTTTGCAAATGACAAAGCTAAAACTGCCTTCAAGTAGCTGATGGCCTGGGCTATGGAATCTGATTGGGATTCCTAAAAGTCTAACGCCCTGGACCAGTGACGCCAATGGACATTTTTAGAATAATATGTGAGCAGTGTCATGGTCTTACAATGAAACCAGTCCTGTTAAAGAACAGCTACTAAAATATTTTTAAAATGAAATTGTCACATAGCAGCATGTAAATGGTTTTGTTCTTTAGAGAAAGGGTCTCCTGGAGCTCAGACTGGCTTGGTCTCAGTGTGATGTCCTTGAACTTCTGATCCTCTGTTTCCACCTCCCATGTATTTGAGATTACAGGTGTTCGTTAGCACCCCTGGTCACTTATGTTTTGTTAAGACAGGGTCTCCAGAACATTTTTTTTTTTTTTTGGTTTTTTGAGAAAGGGTTTCTCTGTGTAGCTTTGCGCCTTTCCTGGAACTCGCTTTGGAGACCAGGCTGGCCTTGAACTCACAGAGATCCGCCTGGCTCTGCCTCCCGAGGGCTGGGATTAAAGGCATGTACTACCATGCTTGGCCTTCATTCACATTTTTAATTAATAACAATAAGCATGCCCAGTAACATCTGCAATGACAAAGTTATTCTGAACTCAGATGATATGTCAAGATTTCTGGTATTGCTGTGATGTGGTACAAAATTATCTTTGATTTTTGTTTTGTTTTTGAGGCAGAGTCTCAAGATGTGTCCCAGGCTTGAACTCACAATGATCTTCCTTTCTCAGCCTCTCAAGTACTGGAATTACAGGGATACACCACCTCATCTGACTTGTGAATTCTGTTGCAGGTCATCATAAAGATTGTTAATACTACTGTGGTTTGTGTCTCCTTTCTTTTCTGTCTTTTCCAGACAGGGTTTCTCTGTTTTACAGCCCTAGACATCCTGGAACTAGCTCTGTAGACCAAGGCCAGCCTTAAAGTCATAGAGATCTGCCTGCCTTGGCTTCCCAAGTGCTGGGATTAAAGGCATGCACTACCACCACCCGGCTTGCCTCCTTTCAATAATTGAAAGAAAATTAAATTTAGAGACAAGTAAAAATCAATCTTCCCCCCTTTTTAAGTTTTCAGATCCCTAAAACCTAACCTTAAATATCTGAGGCCCATGCCTCCCTCATGTACCCTCTAAAGACCTGCTGGAGAGATGGCTTAGGAGTTAAGAGTATGTGTTGCTCTTGCAGAGGACCCGGGTTCAGTTCCCAGCACCCACATGGTGGCTCACAACCATCCATAACAGTTGTAGGAGATCTGATGCCTTCTTCTGACCTCCATGGGCACTTTTTAAGACCTGTTTTTAGGCTCACTTGAGCCATTCCATAGAATAGGCCCAATTTCTGTGAGTCTGTGTAATTTCTGTAAGTCTTTCTTTTGGGACATCAGCCCCCAAATAATGACATGAAGACTTCTTATTAATTATGAAGGCTTTGCATGTAGATTAGGATTGTTCCCAACTAGCTCTTTTAATTTAAATTAACCCGCTTCTATTAATCTATGTTCTGTCATGTGGTTTTTTTAACCTCTCCTCCATTCTGTATGTCCAACTTCCTCCATGTCTCAATGGTGTCTCCTGCCATGCCAGATTCTAACCCTGAGTTCCTCTCTCTGCCCAGAAGTCCTGCCTTGTCTCTCCTGCCTAGCTATTGGCCATTCAGCTCTTCATTAAGGCAATCAGGTGCCTTAGGCAGGTGAGGCAAAACATAGACACATCTCCACACTCTGTAAACGCCTATCCCTGGCCCCTGTGTGCTGTGCATATGAAGCAAGCACTCTATCACTCCAGCTCCAAAGTTGAACTTTCCAATAATTTAAAAAAATCCTCAAAATAGTCTACTTCATGAAGTAATGAAATTTTCATGACTGAAAGCATTCCAAAGAAGTTAAATATCATTATTTACAAGCTATTTACAGAAGTAACAAGAAGAAAATTGGGGTTGCATTCATATGAACTATGATTCGAACCATGCTCTCTAGAGATGGAGCGCCTTCATTCACAGGCTCACTCTGTGCTAGGGGCAAGGCTGGGTGGCAGAGGTTCTCTTCTCCGTATCAATATAGGCTCCCCCCGCCTTTTTAAAAACTCATGATCAAACCAGGCATGGTGGTGCAGGCCTTTGAACCCAGCACTTGGGAGGCAGGGTCAGGTAGATTGGTAGATCCTTATGAGTTCAAGGCCAGCCAGGGCTACATAGTGAGACCCTGTCTGTACTAAATAAATAAATAAATAAATAAATAAATAAATAAATAAATAAATAAATAAATAAAATTCAAATCAAGATCTTCCAGGTCAAAGTGTAACAGATCCTATCTGTAAAATGGGATTAATAAATACTTATTTATAGGATCATTATTTGGACTTCTGAACTTCAAAAGACATGCGATTATGATTTATATTGGGTTGTCAAGGATAATGATTGTAAGGATTTTGTCCTTTATTACGTCACCAGCCTGCGACGGCGTCCCAGCCTAAAAAGCCGGCGGACCCTCTGTGCATCCTTTTCTCTTTCTGCTCTCTCTCTCTCCCTCTCTCCTCTCTCTCTCTCTCTCTCTCTCTCTCTCTCTCTCTCCCCCTCTCTCCCCCCCTCTCTCCCCCTCTCCCTCTCCCTCTCTCCCCCCTCTCTCCCCCTCTCCCCCTCCCCCCGTCCCTCTCTCTCCCTCTCCCTCTCCCCCCCGCAGTCTCTCCCTCTCTCTCCCCCCTCTCTCCCTCTCTCCCCCCTCCCTCTCTCTCTCTCTCCCTCTCTCCCTCTCTCTTCCAATAAAGCTCTAAAAAGGTAACTATGGCTCGTGATTCTTCTTTGACCCGCAGCATCCATGGGCATGGCCGCCGAGGGCAGCTGCCAGCTACGAGCGCCAGTGCTTAACCAACAATGATATTATAAGTATTTGAACTTTGTCACCTAATTTCTTCCTCACAAAAGTTTAAGGAAGTACGTTTTGTGGTCATCACGCCCATTCTGCAGGTGAGAAGACAGAGTCACCTAAGAGACTGACAGAACTGTCAAGGTTATAGCTGCACAATGGACCTGAAGCAAGGCAGGAGTCCGGAGTCCATGCTGGTAATCTCGGCTTGCTCTCAGACCTGCTACTAGCAACTGGGCTTTTTTTTTTAATGCATGGAAGATGACTCCTCTCTACAAGACACTTACTGTTCAGAAACAAAAATACAACAGTCTTGGTAAAACAGTGGTTTGGGGAGCCATATATTTCTACTCAGCCTGGTTTTGTTCTGCCTTCTGTGGTAAGTGGCCTACATCAAAGATGGCGGCCTGTCATCCTGATCTATGCTCTATCTATACCATGTGTTACTTGCCTCTGCAGGAAGGGAGCCTCTCACTCACTTCTTGAGTCTTCTGTCTTCATTTCCAACCCTGTTCTGGCTGCTAGGTGAGTCACCAGCAACTTTGCCAAGTCTGGAAGATTTGGCAGGGCTCCTCCTCCTCCTCCATCCCCACAAAGTGCAAAACTTCCAAAATAATAAAACCAGATTTTTCGATATCCATATCTGACAGTTTGATTCCAAACCAATATGTTCTTGTTACCATTTTTTTAAGTCATTAATGTTATTATTTTTCGTCTCGGGATTTTTTTTTCCTTCATAGTTGGTCACCAACAATGCACCCCAAGGAAGAAACCGAAACACCCACTCTTGGGGAGGCTTTTAAAACCTCCACTTTGGTTAGTGTGAGCCGCTCCTCTGGCCCACAGTGGACTCCAGGGTGGTGATTCACCAGCCACGATTTGTCATTTGCTATGTTCAAAGACAAAAACAAAATATTTATTTCTAGAGTTCCTTTTGTGAAATCGCCTGAATCGCTCACCTCTATCTCATGATATTTAAAAGGCTATTTTTAGTAATCAGATACCAACCTTTGTTAAAATTTTACTGAGTTAGATTTGACTAAAATAATGACCACACACGGCTCATCAGTATTTGCAAGGCACTGGGTTAAACACAGACCTCTCACTGTTCCTTACAAACCTTTACAAGGGGCGTCCTCTATGTGGTCCTCATTGTCTTGCAGATGAATACAGTAAACCCAGGGAGGGTTAGGCAGTTCACCAATGGCCAGCCGCTGGTGAGTGGCACTGTAATTTAAATCCACATTTGTCAGAATCCGGTGACTAAAATTCTCACTTAATCTCCTGTCTTCAGTGATCAGCAGCTCTTCTCAACAATGCAGCCGACCTCCGGCAAACACAGCTGAAGCGCGTTTGTGGGCCACACAGTAAATTGCTCAATCCCCATATTAAAGAAAGAACCTCAAGGCACATTTTCCTTTTCTTTAAATTCATTTATCAGATTATCCGTGGGCTTCACCTGGGGCATCTTCACAGGTGTGTGTGTGTGTGTGTGTGTGTGTGTGCGTGTGTGGTCACCTCCTTTCTTCTTCTCCATTGCCCTACCCTGCTATCCTCCTCTCCATCCTCCTCCAGGCCCCTCCGCACACAAAGGTAAGGCCATTTCCTCTTTTTAGCCTGAGTCTCAAATGTACAATTTCCAGGTCGAAGACAGGATTAAGCCTCTGTAAGGAAGCTGGCTGCTTCTGCAGAAAAAGCTTTTTCATAAATGGACCGTTCAGTGTCCTGTGAAAGTACAGGAAATGTGCAGGGCTCCAGACATGGAAACTGGACTTTATCAGCATTTTAGTACCATATATTTAAGAAGAACTGAAGGCCACTAGATTTTTGAGGAAACTCTTAACATATAAGACCAAGAGCAGGCCATTTTTGAGTCAACTCCAAGATAATTCCAGGAATGCAGAAAAGGCAAAGGCCAGAGAGAAATAAGGAATAAGATGCTCAGGGCCAGCAATATGGCTCCCCAGGTAAAATGCCAGTCCCATTTGCCAATGACCTGGGTTCAATCTCTGGAACCCACATGGTGGAATTAAAAACACACTCTGGAAAGTTGCCCTTTGACCCCTACAGCTGTTTCATGACACACGTGTGCATGTGCATTGTCTTAGTTTCTTTTTTTTTTTTTCTTTTTCTTTTTTTTTTTTTTGGTTTTTCGAGACAGGGTTTCTCTGTGTAGCTTTGTGCCTTTCTGGAACTCGCTTTGTAGCCCAGGCTGGCCTCGAACTCACAGAGATCCGCCTGGCTCTGCCTCCCGAGTGATGGGATTAAAGGCGTGCGCCACCACCGCCCGGCTCTGTCTTAGTTTCTATTGCTGTGAAAAGACACCATGACCACAGCATTTTTTTTTTCAGATTTTATTTATTTATTATGTATACAGTCCTCTGTCTGCATGTGTCCTTCCAGGCCAGAAGAGGGCACCAGATCTCATTACAGATGGTTGTCAGCCACCATGTGGTTGCTGGGAATTGAACTCAGGACCTCTGCAAGAGCAGTCAGTGCTCTTAACCATCTCTCCAGCCGCAACCACAGCAATTCTTAATGAATACATCCCCCTCTAAGCTGAGGACCAAACTCAGGGCCTTGTGCTTGCTAGGCAAGTGCTCTACCATTGAGCTAAATCCCCAACTCAGCAATTCTTATGAAGGAAATAATTAATTGGGTGGCTTACGGTTCAGAGGTTCAGTCCATTATCATCATGGTGGGACATTGCAGACATGGTACTGGAGAAGGAGCTGAGAATTCTACATCTTGATATACAAGCCACAGGAAGTGAACTGAGACATTGAGTATATCTTGAGTATAGGAAACTTCAAAGCAGCCCACCCCCACAATGACACACTTCCTCCAACAAGGTTACACCTACTCCAATGAAACCACACCTCCTAATAGAGCCAGTCCCAGTGAGCTTATGGGGGCCAGTTACATTCAAATTATCACACACACACAATAAATAAACACAGTTGGTTTTTGTTTTTAAAGGCAAGGTGTGAGGATGTAGTGGCACACGTCTTTAATTATGGAGCTTGGGATACTGAGGCAGGCAGAACGCTGTGAATTTTGAGATCGTTCTGGCCTATGTACTGAATTCCAGGATAGCCAGAACTATGTAGTGAGGCCCTGTCTTGAAAACAAAAACAAAAACAAAAACCAGCAAGAATAAGGTACTCATGAGATTGAAAGACATGAAGAAAGGGTGTGGGATCAGAATTCCTAGCAGCAACCACGGGGGGAACTAGAAGACAAACAGTTGAAACTTGAATATTCTGAAAGATAATTTCTAAGTAGGACTCTATGCCTGTCTAACGCTACATAAAAGACAAAGATTTTTCAACTGAGCAAGAACTCAGGGTAATTTACCTCCCATATGTCATTTCCCTCAATCTCCAAGGAGATGTTGGATGCCACTGAAGTAGGTAAACCAAGAAGAGAATGGGGACCCAGCACCAGAGAAAAAAACAAGGGGCATGCCAGGGTGGTGGCGAAGCTGAGGACCCGAGAAGCAGGTTGCACAGTGACAGTCCAGGCCTGGGCAGCAGACAGAAGCAATGGCAACAGGCCAACCGGGAGCTACAGGTGGCCACAGATGGCTGGGTATGTCAGAGAGGTTTCAGGAGCCAAAGCTGCTCCAGGAAAGAAAGGGAACCGTAGATGAATTTCTAAACGGTCTTATTAAACAAAAAACATGGAGCCAGTCATAGGGGTGAAAGCCCTAGATCAGGGAAATAGGGAAAGCCACCAGCCAACCTTACCTCACCAGCTCTGCAGCTTCCAAATGAGAGTTACTTCCGGTCTACCCATGCCTTTATTGCCTTGCTCTTCTGACCTTTCATTGGCTCTCTTAGTCCAGCTACCTCACTTCCTCTTCCTACACAACTCTGTCACTTCCTGTCTGTACAGACCTCAGGGTCTCTTTGGTTGGTACTGGGATTAAAGGCATGTGTCACCATGCTTGGCTCTGTTCCCTAGTATGACCTTAAACACACAGAGATCCTGCCTGCTAAGGGATTAAGGGCATGTAGTGCCTGACTTCTTGTTTACTTAAAACGGCTGGCCTTTTCCCCCTGATCTCCAGACAAGCTTTATTTATTAACATACAAATAAAATATCACCATAGGGAACCAATGCACATGTGGATGAGACAGGGTCATATTTATGTTCACAACAATGCAATTAACACTAATGTCATTTGAAATAGTAATATAACGAGATTTGAGGCCTGTTACCTGGAAGGGAACATGTGACCGCAAAGAGGAAGGAGGGGGAGATGGGTTTATAGCCTCATCTTTTGGAGGTTGTTTAGCATCAATTATGAGATGAATGTAAGAGTCAGACAGATGAGGGTCCAATTGCCAACTTCGTCACTGTGCTGGCTGGTTTTGTGTGTCAACTTGACACAAGCTGGAGTCATCAGAGAGGAAGGAGCCTCCGCTGAGATAATGCCTCCATGAGATCCAGCTTGTAAGGCCTTGCAATTGTGGGTGTTGCCATCCCTGGGCTGGCGGTCCTGGGTTCTCGAAGAAAGCAGGCTGAGCAAGCCATGAGGAGCAAGCCAGTCAGCAGCACCCCTCCATGGCCTCTGCATCAGCTCCTGCCTCCAGGATGCTGCCCTGCTTGAGTTCCTGTCCTGAGTTCCTTCGATAAAGAACAGCAATGTGGAAGGGTAAGGCAAATAAACCCTTTTCTCCTCCAATCATCATGGTCATGATGCTTGGTCGCAGCAATGGAAATCCTAACTAAGACAATTTGGCACTGGCGTAGCGGAGGTATTGCTGTGACAGACCTGACCATGTTCTGGGTGTAGAGAGCTCAGTGGACTATTTTGTTAAAGCCTGGAAGATGAGAATGTTGAGAGCAGTGCAGAGGATGAGGGCCTGGCTTCTGAAGTTTTAGAGGGAAATTGACTCCATCAGGGCCATTTGCTATTTTGAATTAAGATTCTGGGCAGCTGGGGCAAAAAAAGTCAGCTGTGATTAAGGAAAGACCAGTGCCACTGAAGTGAAACCCTTATCTTACTGGGACAATCAATGCCGGTCAGCTGGAGCTAAGAAATTAGTGGTGATTGAGAAGAAACCAGCTTCACACTGAGGTGAAATCTTTTTAGGAAGTGTTTCCTGAGAGCCCAGAGAAGCTGTGTTCCAGAGGTGGCCAAGGTTGTACTTCATGCTGGCAGCTGGGCTTGGTCATGTGTAGAAGTCACCCAGGTAATACTAGTTTTGAAGGGATGAAGGGGTCATGGAGAGTAGCCAAGACTTGGCACTGAGAGAGAGGCCAGGAGAGGCCATTGGTGAAGGTTCAGCCACAGTGGCCGTTGAAGGCCCAGGACTGAAGGGGTCAGGCAGAGAAGTTGAGGCGTGGCACCATGAAGAGAGCCTATGAGAAGTTACTGGTGAAAGTGCAGCCCGGTTGCAGCAGAGACCCCAGTGTTTTGGAGATGCCAGTACCATGGGATGACCACCAAGAACAGCATCGATGGAGTGGAGCCAGCTGGAGTCTAGAAGACAGGCTGTGTTTACTGCAGAGGGCAGAGCCAGAGGAGTGACCCAAGCCCTTTGGAGGAGCCCAGAACATTGTGAGTAGATCCCAGACACTGGACAGTTAGAATTTGGTTTTGCTTTGATTTGATTGTGCCCTGATTTTTCCCTCTTGAAATAAGTATTTTGTTTATTTTTCATTTTACTGGAGCCCACAATTGAGAGACTTTGAATTTTAAAAGACTTTAGATTTTAAAAAGAAATTGGCTATTTTAAAAGGATTGAAATTTTAATGCATTTGATTTTGCAAAGACTGTGGGACTTTTTAAAGCTATTTATGTTTTTAATTTGAGATCTTGGGGATGAATAAGAAAGGAAGGGTTGTGGCATAATAGTGATGTGTTTGTGTGTCCAGTTGACAAGGAGTCAGTTGTACTGGCTGGTTTTGTGTGTCAACTTGACACAAGCTAGAGTCGTCAGAGAGGAAAGAGCCTCAGTTGAGGAAATGCCCCCATGAGATCCAGCTGTAAGGCATTTTCTCATTTAGTAATCAATGGGGGAGGGGGGCAGCCCATGGTAGGTGGTGCCATCCCTGGGCTGGTGGTCCTGGGTTCTGTAAGAAAGCAGGCTGAGCAAACCAGGGAAAGCAAGGCAGTAAGCAGCTCTCCTCCGTGAGCTCTGCATCAGTTCCTGTCTCCAGGTTCCTGCTCTGTTTGAGTTCCTGTCCTGACTTCCTTCAGTGATGAACGGCAGTGTGCAAGTGGAATAAACCGTTTCCTCTCCAAGTGGCTCTTTGGTCATGGTGTTTGGTAACAGTAACGGAAACCCTGACTAGGACAGGCTCCGAGAGACAAGAATTAAGTATCCACAGATTTTTAGAAGTGATTCCAGGAAGAAGCGTGAGGACACGGGGAAGAGAGAATAAGAAGGAAGAGGGCTATTGAAGATGTCAATGAGCCTGGCCAAGTCCACTGGGGACCTTCTGAGAACCTGTGACCATGTTTTGGGATAATCCCTTCAGGGTACAGGGAAGTTGATCCCATTGATTGAAGATAGTATTGTCTTGTTAATCCCACTTGTTAAGACCACTACCACAGTTTAAAACCGAATTTGATTTTTTTTATTTTTCATTTTTTGGTTTTTTGAGACAGGGTTTCTCTGTAGCTTTGGAGCCTGTCCTGGACTAGCTCTGTAGACCAGGCTGGCCTCGAACTCACAGAGATCCACCTGCCTCTGTCTCCCGAGTGTTGGGATTACAGGCGTGTGCCACCACCGCCCGGCTAAAGTCAAATTTGAAATAAGCTTTAATTAAATAGTGGCCAGGTGGATGGGCTTTGGCCAGGTCCATACCCAGGTTTCTGGGAAAATGGCCCAGAATCACAGTTTGCAGTGGCTTAAGAAAGAAAACCCATAATTCATTGCCTTTCCCATCAGGTCCAATCAGGAGCAAGCATACATCCTGACATATCTCCAGCCTACATCCAATCAGGGGCAAGCATGCATCCTGATGTATTTCCTGCCTGTGAACCTCCCACCCACAGATGATCAAGCACATCTGGTACAGATGGGTCAAACAAACTTGTTTAGGGGAGTGAAAATGAGTGGCTTGTTATCTCCCCCAAACAATAGCCTCCAGCATTTCAGGAACTCTCTGTCCTTGGGCAAGGGGCTTGCAGATCAGAGGCATTTTTGTTTCATGGATCTCCTAGGCATAGTAGTTAAAACTTAAAGTATAACTTTGGCTCTCATAGTCTCACAGAGGCAAGCGCTTTAACTAACTCTTAGTGATTTCTTCTTGTTAGTATTCTGGTTTTTCCACTCTTCTCCCTCTTTAAAACATTGTTTATAACACAACTGGATCTCCAAATATATCTCCTCCCAATAGATTTTAATGACCACAAAACATTCCACTGAGCACCTCAGCAGGAGTCCAACGTCTTCTACTTGCAAGAAAGTTAAACTGTTTGCAGCTATTCATCACGACAGCTAACTTGGGTTGAACACACAACAGTTGGTGCCCAGGGAATCATCATTGCCTGTTCACTCATCTGGCCAGACACAGAGTTTATTTTTCCCTGAGACAGGGTTTCTCTGTGTAGTTTTGGAGCCTGTCCTGGATCTCGCTCTGTAGACCAGGCTGCCCTCGAACTCACAGAGCTCTGCCTGCCTCTGCCTCCCAAGTGCTGGGATTAAAGGCGTGCGCCTTCCCCAACCCCTCCCCTCTCCCCCCATTCTGGCTCAGACATAGAGTTTTATCGTTCATCACAGAGCCCTAGGTTTTGAAGGAAAGGCTAACAAAAAGAGGTAAAGTTGATGGAAATTCTCTAAACATGTGAAGCTTCATTTATTTTATGTCATGTTATTGTTTGCAGTGCTGGGATGTGAACCTATAGTCTTGCATACTGTAGGTAAGTTCTCTCTACCACTGAGCGGCACCCTTGGCCCCCCCCCAATGAACTTTGAACTTTTGAGTCATGATTTTTCAAAAAAACAAAAACAAACAAATAGACAAAAACCAAACTTTCTGTCATGACCATCAACCAGACAATAACACTTTTGAGGGAGATGGCTCCCTAGCCGTCTAGGCTTAATACTACTTATTCTTGCAGAGGACCTTACTTTGACTCCCAGAACCCACATGGTGGCTCACAACCATCTGTAACTCCAGTCCTGGGGACTCAGATGACCTCTTCTGACCTCTACAGGCATCAGGCACACACATGGTATATGTATATGTAGGCAAAACACTCGCATAAATAAGATAAATAAATCTAAACAATTTTTTTTAAAAAGAATGACATTGGAGAAGCAAATGTGGGTGTGGGTGGGTACACGATAGAGGGGTGCAGCCTCTTTTCTCTGTTGGAGCCTTCTGTCTGCATTGGTATGGGCAGCATTTTTTTTAAAGCTGAGGATTGAACCCAGGGCCTTGCACTTGCTAGGCAAGTGCTCTACCATTGAGCTAAATCCCCAACCCCCATTCATCTTAATAGAATCCTCTGCGGGCATTCTCTGCACTGTTTCAAATTAGCAAGGAAAAGAAGAGGTTGTAAGGGAGAGGAAACAAGATGAGGAAAACATTTTTCTCGCTTTCTGGTCACAGCATGAATTAGAAATACAGGAGGAGAGCCAGGCACGGTGGAACACACTTTTAGTTCCAGCACTAGGGAGACAGAGGCAGGTGGATCTCTGTGAGTTCAAGGCCAGCCTGGTCTACAGAGTGAGTTCCAGGACAGCCAGATATATGTAATAGAGAGACCTTGTATCCAAAAGGGAAAAAAGAGAGGAAAAAGTACAGGAGAAGAGTTTCGGGAAAGAGACTAAGGATGCAGCATCAGCCGCCTCCCTCTGCTGAAGTCCAGTGCTTGAGGTCAATGAAACCGCATCTACAGTGATCTGTACGTAATGAGCCATTCCAGAGCTGCATGCTGAAACACTCTAGAGCACTGGTTCTCAACCATCCTGACGCTGGAACCCTTTAACACAGTTTCTCACGCTGTGGTGGTCCCCAACCATAATGTTATTTCGTTGTTACTTCATAACGGTAATATTGCTACTGTGATGAATCACAATGTAAGTATCTGACATGTGACCCCTGAGGAAAGGTCATGGGATGGCACCCCACAGGTTGAGAAATGCTGCCTTAGAGGAAGGACTTTTGCTTTTGGACAATTTCTGCCTTAAACGGTTAAAAAGAAGCCTTTGGGGTGATGGAAATACTTCCTGTCTTGTTTTGGATATCATAACATGGGTGTAAAAAGTTGAACTTCACAGTTAACATTTCTGTGCATTTTATTGAATGTAAATTGTACCTCAAAGTTTTCCTGTTTGTGTAAATAGCAGACATTCATCCCAGAAAGCTTAAAAAATACAGATTCATACACACACACACACACACACACACACACACACACACACACACAGTGGAAATAGAGGGGCTGAAGAGACGTCTCAGTTCGTGAAGTTCGGAACTGAGTTCAAACCCCAGCACTCACATAGAAATCATGTGAGCTGTAATTCCTGCAAAGGGAGCAGGAAGGGCGGGCAGACACAGAGAAGCCCTGGGGCGCACTGACGAGCCAGCCCCGCTGAACTGACAAGGTGGGAGTCATTGAAGAAGACAGTTATGTCAACCTCCATCCTCTACATGCATGCATGCTCACAGGCATGTGCACCCACTCACCTAAACATACACACAGACACGCAGATATAGACACAGAGAAACACACACACACACAAACACACAGACACACACACAGATATAGACACAGAGAAACACACACACACACACACACACACACACACACACACGAAATGAGATTGCCAAGATTCTTTATAAACCAAAGATAATCAATCACTCCTGATATTTAGCTCTCCGGATTTTTATTCACCTGCCTGCTTAGTTACGGTATTACTAAGAAATCAGAGTGAGCACAATACAGATGTACAGTGTACAGATTCGGTCCCCACCCAAACACCCTGCAGCTTCAGCTTAGGTTCCAACCCCAACCATCCTATCAACATGCCTGTCAGGGAGCAGTTCCCCTGGGTTAGACATAAATATGCAAGTGGTATTGGAAATTGCCTGGACAGTGGATTTAGATATGGTTCGTGAAGTTCAGTGAACATAACGTTGTAAAGTTACTGAGTCATAGAAAATGGTTGACAGGCGAGGCCCTAGACCTGAGAGACAATGAGGGTGCTTCAAAGGAGAACAATTGGCTGATCAAAGATGAAAGGAAGGCCTCTGGAAAAAGATGGAGTTCTTTTGTAACAAAAGCTAGAGCATGGGACAGATGCAGAAGAGCCACACGGTTTCTTACCCCCCACCCCCCACCCAGCACGATTTCGCCCAATGAAGAAAATCAAAGTCACGTTTTGAAAATGAATTCTCAATCAAGCATCTTCAAAGCTGTTTTCTATGTCCAGTCTCTCAAGTGCAACCGTGCATGGGGATCACCGGGAACCCCACTCTGTTACGTCTGGGCGCAGACCCTCCATTCTGAATTTCTAACAAACTCCTAGAAAGGCAAAGTGGTCAGTCTCAGGACATGACTGAGTCGTAAAACTATATTATGGTCCTGAGAAGAACACTTTAAATGTCCTTTGTAGTAATTATTTTTGAGTATTAAGAAACAGCTACCACCGGGCGGTGGTGGCGCAGTCCTTTAATCCCAGCACTCAGGAAGCAAAGGCAGGTGGATCTCTGTGAGTTCGAGGCCAACCTGGTCAACAGAGCGAGATCCAGGAAAGGTGCATAGCTACAGAGAAACCCTGTCTAGAAAAACCAAAACAAACAAACAAAATGAAACAGCTACTTATGGTTCTAGTTATTTCTACTTAACTTCACTAGTCCTAAACAATATGCTGTTCTGAAATGCCGTGTGTGTGTGTGTGTGTGTGTGTGTGTGTGTGTGTGTGTGTTTCTTGGAATTAAACCTATGACCTCATCCAAATGAGGCAAATGTTCTACCACTGAGCTATATCCCTAGGCCTAATAGATGGCTCCCAGAAAAACAAACAAATGAAACAAAATAAAACTCAAGCCGGGCGGTGGTGGCGCACGCCTTTAATCCCAGCACAGCGGAGGCAGAGGCAGGCGGATCTCTGTGAGTTTGAGGCTAGCCTGGTCTCCAAAGCAAGTTCCAGGAAAGGCGCAAAGCTACACAGAGAAACCCTGTCTAGAAAAAAAAAAAAAAACTCAAATCACCTAGAGAGCTTATTTCCACCTGGACTGAACAGCCCCACCTCCTGAGCTTTCTGCTGGGGGAGGGGGTCTAAAATTGCATTTCCAGGTGGCATTCAGTGCTCTTATAGCATGAATGGCCGCAGCGACTTCAAGGGATTGGATTGTAAAAACGTAGACTTCATGTTCTACTTGTAATATTCGCAAAACAAAGGTACAGATCATAGGAGCAAGCAGGAAATGTGGAAGTATCTGAATGTGTGGAATTTATCAAACTCATAGGAGCAGCTCCCTCCACAGGGGCCTCAGCATTTCAGCACTGATATAGATATAGATATACATATACATATATATATATATATATGCACTACATCGACAGTCTCCAATGTTTTGATTGGGAAATCATTATTATTTTAAAAATATTTACATATGTATTGTAGAGGGTCCCCCAAACCGCTTGACCACACAGCTGCCATGACAGGCCTAGAGGCCCAGGCACAGCTTCTGTGACAGGCTTACTGGCAGGCAACACCCAGATCTAGGAAAAGCCATGAGCTGACACCACCCAGGGATCCACCCAGGGATGGGGAAGGACCTAACATCCCAAACATTCCAACCATTAGATAAGGTGGCCAGATGCCCCTGAGTCTAGCACACGCCTGTTTTTGTTTTACAGATGTCCCTAGACAATTGCCAGCCAATCTGGGTCCTGGACCCTGGAAATTCCCTCACCCCAATCTCTGCTATGATAAAAACCCTACCCTGCCTGGGCTCAGGGCTCTCTTCTCTCACTGCTGCATTGGATAGACCAAGCTCAGAGCTTGAAAACAAAGGCTCTTGGGCTGGAGAGATGGCTCAGAGGTTAAGAGCACTGACTTCTTTTCCAGAGGTCCTGAGTTCAATTCCCAGCAACCACATGGTGGCTCACAACCATCTGTAATGAGATCTGGCGCCCTCTTCTGGCCTGCAGCATATATGCTGTACACATAATAAATAAATAAATCTTAAAAAAAAGAAAGGCCGGGCGGTGGTGGCGCACCCCTTTAATCCCAGCACTCGGGAGGCAGAGGCAGGAGGATCTCTGAGTTCGAGGCCAGCCTGGGCTACAGAGTGAGTTCCAGGAAAGGCGCAAAGCTACACAGAGAAACCCTGTCTCGAAAAACAAAAAAAAAAAAAAACAAAAAAAAAGAAAGAAAGAAAATAAAGGCACTTTGCTTTTACATATGGGATTCCTTCTCTGTGGTGGTCTTTGGGGGGGGGGTCGCCACGATCTGAACATAACATGTATAGGCATTTTCATGTATATAGTTCTGTGTCCCACACATGTTCCCGGTACCCATGGAGGCTACAAGTGGGCACTCCCCTGGAAGTGGAGTTACAGATTGTTGTGAACTGTCATATAGGTCCTCTGAACCTGGGGCCCTAGGAGAGCAGGAATACTCTCAATCACTGAACTATTTCTCAGCCCCTAGAAAGTTATTTTATTGATTTTTTTTTCACAACATTAGAGAAAGTAATGACACAACATGGTTAGACCAGCTGGCTTTATTGGTGGATTTTTTTTCTTTTCTTTTTCTTTTTTTTCTTTTCTTTCTTTCTTTCTTTTTTCTTTTTTTCTTTTTTTTTTTTTTTTTTGGTCAGGATCTCACTCACTGTGCATCCTCAGCTGGTCTGGAACTCACAGCCATACAACGGACTCTGGGACTAAAACTGTGCTCCCTTTGAGGATCTGACTCTTGCCAGAAGCCATTTTTAGGTCTCAGTGGAGGATGCTATGATGGACGGAGCTCTGGATCCCTGTAGAGAGACTCTGAGATGGATTTCATCCAATAATGCAAGCCACTCACAATGGTGGAAGCCAAAATAATGTGGAGATCTAATAGCAACCTGGAATATTGGTTGTCTTGATATCTTTTTAAAGCTGTTTTTATTTTATTTTTTATTATGTGAAAATTTCAGCCAGGTGGCAGTGGCACATGTCTTTAATCCCAGCACTCTGGAGGCAGAGGCAGGCGGATCTCTGTGAGTTTAAGGTCAGCCTGGTCTACAGAGTGATTCCAGGACAGCCAGGGCTATGCAGAGAAACCATGTCTCAAAAAGAAAAAGAAAAAAAGAAAAGGAGAAGAAGAAGAAATGGAGTGTAGCCTCCCAGCATTCCAACATGTCTTTGTTAAGGCTGGAGCAGAATAAATATTCCTGAAATATTTCTTTTCTTTTTGTTTGTTTGTTTGTTTTTTGAGACAGGGTTTCTCTGTGTAGCCTGGGCTTTCCTGGGATTCCATCAGTAGACCAGGCTGGCCTTGAACTCAGAGATCAGCCTCCCTCTGCCTCTTAGTACTAGGATTAAAGGCAAGTACCACTACTGCCAGGCAAGGTTACTGATTTTTATAGGTTAGTTTTCTATCCTGGTACTTTGCTGAATGTATTTAACAGGAATTTTCTGGTGGAGACTTTGGGGTCTTTTATGTATAGAAGGAGCACATCATCATCAAATAAAGATATTTTGATGACTTCCTTTTCTATTTATATCTCCATCTATTGTCATATTGCTCTAGCTGAGACTTAAAGCACTGTACTGAACTAGAGTGGAAAGAGTGAACACCTTTGTCTTGTTACTGATTCTGTTCTACCGGGGAAACTCTTTAAACAGGAAGGCAAACAAATGGCTGAAGGAAGTCCCTGAAACTGACCAGATTCACTAGGCCCCTCACTACCAGAGTAAACAATGAAAGCTGAGAGCCCTTCTCAGAGGGAAGGAGCTGATCTGCAAAGAAGACTCTGAGACAGCTGCGTGGAAGAAACAGAAACCACCCGAGCTTCCTGGAAGAGGTTTAGACCAACTGAGTCACATGGAAAGGGTACTGTCCAACCTAAAGGCTGTGCAGTGTGCTCCAGGTTCCCAACTTTTGTTACCTGTGCTGAGGGGGGCCTTGGTGATACAGCTACCTTTGAGTTATTTCTGCTCCTGTAAGTAACCCCTCACCTGTATTCCTGTAAGTAATCCTAATAAAACTCATTGGTTCACCATGTTGGTGATATCCGTACTCTGGTCTGTCATGGGATCCCTATCTGGGGTGAGTGGATGTGTGTGTTCAAATCTTAGATGGTTTTTTAATAAAAAAAACAAACAAACCCAGAGCTAGATATTGGGATGAAAGCTAAAAGATCACAGAAGCAGAACAGCCAGACACTAGCTTACCTCTACAAAATCCTCAGCCTCAAGAGAGTGAGTTCCTGTTTCCTCATGCCTAACATATGTTTATGTGTCCTGCTATATTACTTCCTGGGATTCAAGGCATATGCCACCACTGCCTGACCTCTCTGTCTAATTTAGAGGCTGACTCTGTCCTTTGATCCCCAGGTAAACTTTATTGGGGTACATAATATATCACCACAGATGTGTGTGTTGCATCTCCCCAGGAAATTTTTTTTTTTGTCACACAACACTATGTTCATCAGAGAAATTGTTCTGTAATTTTCTTTTGTATGTGTGTATGTCCTTTATCTGACTTAGTTTGTTTTTGGATTTATGAAATAGGCTCTCATGTAGTGTAGACCATCTTTGAAATCACAGCATAGATAACTAGGATGTTCTTGTACTTCTAATCCTCCTATCTATACCTTCCAAGTGCAAGGATTACACATAGTAATACTCAACTCACAAGATAGGGTCTTGGTATGTAGCACAGGCTGGCCCGTAATTTACTTCTGGTCATAAACTACTGGAACTAATGTGATGGATCCCTCATGGTCACACCATCTAGATCTGCCTCTGCTTAGTTGTGTTTTCTGTCTCCCACCTTGAAACCCATTTTCTTTATTTAAAAAAAGAAAGGTGCACAACTGGTTAAACTTTCTCTACCATCTGCCAGCACTGTATCATTGCCTGTTCTAAACATAGTTTTTTAAAAAAAAGTAAGTCTGGAATTGTTTTTGTTATCTATAACCCCAGCTGATTCTGTACTTTTTTTTTTTTTTTTTTTTTTTTTTTTTTTGGTTTTTTCGAGACAGGGTTTCTCTGTGTAGCTTTGCGCCTTTCCTGGAGCTCACTTGGTAGCCCAGGCTGGCCTCGAACTCACAGAGATCCGCCTGCCTCTGCCTCCCGAGTGCTGGGATTAAAGGCGTGCGCCACCACGCCCGGCGAAACAGAAGTGAATTTTTTTTTTTTTTTTTTTTTTTGGTTTTTCGAGACAGGGTTTCTCTGTGTAGCTTTGCGCCTTTCCTGGAGCTCACTTGGTAGCCCAGGCTGGCCTCGAACTCACAGAGATTCGCCTGCCTCTGCCTCCCGAGTGCTGGGATTAAAGGCGTGCGCCACCAACGCCCGGCGATTCTGTACTTTTATTTTCTGCAAAAAGAAAAAAAAAAGACCATCTGTTCTTTGTTGCGTATGACTTTGTATCATGACCGTTTATCTCACTAGAGCCCACTCTCTCTGGTTATGTATGTCTGTGATCGTTTTTTCCTTTTTTTATCAGCCTCATAAGTGATTGTGATTCTGTGGAACTCCTGTTTCCCTGGGTGGTAGAATACAGGGACTCACACACAAGTTGTGGTGGACTGAATGAGAATGTCCCACACAGGCTCATGTTTGAACGCTTGGTCCCTAGTTGGTGGAACTTTTGGGAAGGATTAGGAGGTGTGGCCTTGTTGGAAGAGTTGGGTCACTGGGGGGGGGGCGGGCTTTGAGGTTTGAAGTCTCCAACCATTCCCAGTGTGCTCTCTGCCTCCTACTTGTGGGTCAAGATGTGAGATCTCGGCCATTCCTGCCACCATGCCTTTGCTGTGCCATTTGTCATGGTCTCAAACCCTCTAGAACCAAAAGCTCAGTTAAACACCTTCTGTTATAAGTTGACCTTCTTCGCGGTGTTTTAATCGCAGCAATAGAAAAGTAACCAACATGAACATCACCACAGCTACCACCTGTATTCTGCCACATATGTCTCCTACTTTGGAACCATCTGATAATTTTTGTGCCCAGATCTAAGGATTTTATGTAATCAATTGACACTACCTGCCCCCAGCCACTTCTAATAATGCCCAGCATCACAGTGATGTGTCCACTCTAAAGAGCCCTGGAGATAGAGTGTAAAAATCCCTCCTACTCTTAAAGCTGGTGCCTCTGATGCAGTAGTAAGGGTGGGTTCTTGTTTCCATAGCCTTCAGGGCTGGTCTCCACCACAGACCCATTGAATGTTCAAGTGGAGTGTTGGGGCACAGCAGTTTTTGGACACTTAGGTGTCTCGAGGCCATGCTGTACCCGAGTGAGATCAGGCTTTCACTTGAAAAAAAAAATGTTATCATCCTTAGGTAAATGACGTAATGGGACTGTTTTGTGATCATAATATCTTACATAGTCTGAAATGGAACATATCCTCCCAGCATTCCAACATGTCTTTTTAAAGGCTAGAGCTGTTAAGGCCTAAGAGAAGTCCCACAGAAGACCACCAGTCACATATGCAATCAACAAGAGCATTTA
Source organism: Peromyscus leucopus (assembly GCF_004664715.2). NCBI lineage: Eukaryota > Metazoa > Chordata > Mammalia > Rodentia > Cricetidae > Peromyscus > Peromyscus leucopus. The sequence goes on along the minus strand of NC_051078.1, from coordinate 19,267,118 downwards.
ATAAAAAAAAAATTCCATCATGCTGAGGTCAAACCATCCAACAAAGTGGCAAAATGGCAACCCCGAGAGAAGCTCACAGTCTCCTTTTAAACAGGATTAGGGGCGGGGCTGGAGAGATGGCTCAGTAGTTAAGAGCACTGCCTGCTCTTCCAGAGGACCTGGGTTCATTTCCCAGCACCCACATGACAGCTCACAACTGTCTGTAACTCCAGTTCCAGGGAACCTGACACCCATGGCAAAAAACACCAATGCACATAAAATAAAGTTTTTTTTTAAAAAAATAAACAGGATTAGGGGAATTCCAGGTGTGGTTAAGTGTACTCTGAAGTGATTGGGTGTAGATCCTTACGGGTACAGGGATCATTTTATGATTTGCTCATGACATCTGGTCAGCAATTATGATTGCAATGTCAGGGGTTTGTTTGACTGAAAATAGCAAGAACAGTTTCTGCTTGGGGCCTGGTAGGACCCTGATTGACTACCAGACTGGACATACTTCCTGAGGGTCTGGTTGAAGCCAGACATGAGTCATCATAGGATGGTGGCATAATATGGGGTTGAGGTCTTAGCAAACTGGCTCCTGGTGGGTGCAGGGGGCGGGGAGCAGGATTGGCTCTGTTAGGTTCAGTCCTATTATTAGAGGAGATGGCCATTTCAGAGCAGAGAGTAAATATTCCTGAAATATTCCTCCCTGCCCCCCACTCTGAGACAGGGTTTCCCTGTGTAGCTCTTGCTGTCCTAGAACTCATTCTGTAGACCAGGCTGGCCTTGAACTCACAGAGATCCACCCGCCTCTGCCCCGCAAGTGCTGGGATTAAAGGTGTGCGCTACCACTGACAGACTGAAATATTCCTTTCTTACTCCTTCCTTCTAGTCAGCTATTGGGCCAAACTTAACAACCCCATCTTCTCTTCCAGGGAACTTCTCTCCCAGTCTGTGCACAGTAATGAGTTGGGGGTGGGGTAGGTGTGGGGTAGTACACAAGCCACTTCACAGGCAGACATGTTGGAATGGTGACCAATGGTGATCACCATGTACAGTGAAACCAGATTGCTGGCATCCTGGACTGCCTCAGGATTCCACCTCTCTCGCCGTCTCCAGGTTCTGAATGTTTTCCCTATTTTGTGAAGTTGGCCATAGGACCATACCTTGAGAGGGCCAGGCAAATATCATAACAGGCTGCTCAGTCTTGTCTCAGAGATCAGGCCTCAATTTCAGTTTCCTGAGACTAAACAAGCAGTTTCTGAGAAAGCCAAGAACCAAGGATAGTCAATCTCTAACACGCTGCCCCACAGCAAGGACAAGGAGGCCTGGCCAGCCCTGAGCCACAGTCAGCAAGCTCAAGGTAATAACCAAATATGGACAAAGCCTGGGATTTATCCAGGTCTGCCCAGAAATGGAAAGCTGTGGCCCTGACCAGGCCCTTCTAGCCCTGCCAATTAGAACATACTAACTAATATGATTGCCACTTGCTGAAGCCAATCATATCTAAAATGACCTAACTGCCTTAGGGCCTCCCCTTGACTGTGCTTAAAAGGAGCCTGCAAGCTCTTCTCAGGGTTATCACCATTCTGCCTTTGTGTAGGATGGTCGGCCCCAGGATACTGGAATCTTTCTCGAGATAATACATGCTCTTGCTGACTGCATAGGTGGGTGATGGTCTTTTGTCTTTCTCCAGGACCCTAACACGCTATCTTTGCTTGGAGCTCCTAGACAATCCTGTTCTGCAGCTTTTGAAGATGGCGTCTGCTGTTTCCGCATGCCTCCTCAGGAACATCGCTTCCTCCGTCAGTCCTGCCTTTTCCTACATCATCAGCTTCTCCTCTCTCCCTCGGGTCCTTCCAACAGACACATTTCTCCTGCTTATGGGATGCAGGGGGTGGGGTGGGGTGGGGGGCTGGAGTTGTAGCTCAGCTTTAGAGCTACAGCTAGCACACAGGATTCTGTGAGTTAGATCCCCAGACCAAACAAACATTCCCAAACGGTAATGGCACACCTAGAATCTTTGAGGTGGAGACAGGAGAATAATGAATTGGAGGACAGCCTGCCTGCACAGGGAGAATTTGTCACAAAGTTTCTCTTGATGCAACTAATTAGCTATGCACTGCCTCATTTTATTTCAAAGCACACGGAAACTGATGTTTTTAATTCAGTATTTTCAGTTTCCAAACTCTTTTCATTCATTCATTCTTCTTTACTTTTCTGTTTCGAGCCCTGGTCTGGAGTCCACCCCTGGCTTTATGCTGTGCCTCATGCCCTGTGGGCAAGCACTCGACCAACTGACTCACATCCTGAGCCCACTGGCTGTTTTTTGAGTGGACACTGGTAGGGCTTTTTCACTGGTGTGCCTCTGGTGTGTTTAACTGCTTGTGTGGAAACATCTGTGTAACAAGGTTCTAGGTCGGTTCTTACATATCTTGTCTTTTCTTTATCTGGTGTTGACCCACTACCTTCCATGAAATCTTCCTGCATCTGGAAGCCTCCCACCTCATTGCCTACAGCTTCCCAGGACCCAGTCTCTCTTGCTCATCACCTTCACGGGTTTATCAACTTTCTGACATCTAAGATAGTGTTTTAGTTAGGGTTTCTGTTGCTGTGATAAGACACCATGACCGAAAGCAACTTGGAGAGGAAAGAGGTTATTTTTCAGCATTAAAGAGTTTAGCCCATCTTTGAGGACGTCAGGACAGGAACCCAACCAAACAGGGCAGAAACCTGGATGCAGGAGCTGATGGAGAGGCCATGGAGGGGAGCTGCTGCTTATCTGCTTGCACAGTGGCTTGTTCAGTCTGCATAAAAAGTTTCCCGGATCACCACTGGAGAAATGGCACCACCCACAGTGAGCTGGACCCTCCCACATCAATCATCAATCAAGAACATGCACCACAGAGTGTCCCATAGGCCGATCTTTTTTTGGTTTTTCGAGACAGGGTTTCTCTGTGTAGCTTTGCGCCTTTCCTGGATCTCACTCTGTAGCCCAGGCTGGCCTCAAACTCACAGAGATCCGCCTGGCTCTGCCTCCCGAGTGCTGGGATTAAAGGCGTGCACCACCACCGCCTGGCTCCAGAGGCCGATCTTGGGGCAGTTTCTCAGATGAAGTTCCCTCTTCCCAAATGACTCTGTATTAGGTCCCCTGGACGTACAACTAGCCAGTAAAGGAAACTACCTAACCCATCACCTCAACTGCTCTTGTCTAATGCCCATCCTCAGTAAGGCCTTCTCTAATAATGACAAATAAAATTAAGACAATCCCTTACCCTCAGCAACCTCTCTTCTCCTTCCCTGACCTGCTCCAGGCTTGCTCACATCACTGTCTGAACTTATTAGTGTAGCTGTTTACTCTCCACCCATCCCTCGAGCAGAATAGGGCAACGAATGAAGGATTTAAGAAGAAAGTTTTAGATTTAAAATTTTTATTTAATGTGTCTGAGTGTTTTGCCTGCATGTATATATGTGCTCTGCATGTAGGCCTGGTGCATACTGAGGCTAGAAAATGCCATCATGCAATTTGCAGGCAAATGGATGGAACTAGAAAAAATCATCCCAAGTGAGGTAACCCAAACCCAGAAAGACAGTCATGGTATGTACTCACTCATAGGTGGATTCTAGATATAAAATAAAGAACAATCAGACCACAACCCATAGAACCATAGAGGCTATATATATAGCATGGAGGTCCCTAGGATGACTGTGGCTTATAATAAATTTCAGTTTTACTCAATTATTGAAAAAAAATAGCCAAATGAATGGAAACACATGAACTATGAACCAAAGGCTGAGGGGCCCCCAACTGGATCAGGCCCTCTAAATAGGTGAGACAGTTGATTGGCTTGATCAGTTTGGGAGCCAACTAGGCAGTGGGACCAAGTCCTGTGCTCATTGCATGAGTTGGCTGTTTGAAACCTGGAGCTTATGCAGGGACGCTTGGCTCAGTCTGGGAGGAAGGGACTGGACCTGCCTGGACTGAGTCTACCAGGTTGATCTCAGTCCTCCAGGGAGGACTTGTCCTGGAGGAGGTGGGAATGGGGGGTAAGCTGGGAGTAAGAGGAGGGGGTAGGAGGGGGGAGAATAGGGGAACGCATGGCTGATATGTAGAACTGAATGGTATTGTAAAATAATATATATATTTTACAATATATAAAGAAAATGCCATCATGCCAGGCAGTGGTGGCACACGCCTTTAATCCCAGCACTCGGGAGGCAGAGCCAGGTAGATCTCTGTGAGTTCGAGGCTAGCCTGGTCTACAAAGTGAGTTCCAGGAAAGGCGCAAAGCTACACAGAGAAACCCTGTCTCGAAACCCCCGCCCCCCCAAAAAAAATTCCATCAAAGCCCATGGAACTAGACTCCTAGGTGGTTGTGAGCCATCACGTGAGTGCTGAGAACCAAACGGAGGTCCTCCGTGAGAGGAACAAGTACTCTTAACTGCTTAGCTATTTCTTCAGCCCCTAAAGCATTGTTCCCCATTATTATTATTTACCATTTCACACTTAAAACTCGAAACAAGCCTACTTGTAGTAGTCCCTTAGTAAATCATCTCGAGTTCTTCTCTTAGTGCTTCAGTCTTTCCTTCACGGAATTGTTCCTTCTCTGTCCCTCCCCCTGGTTCAGCTAGTGCCCTCTTTCTCCTTCGCTTCATCAGGCGTATTCCTGTATGTTCTTGCTCTGGGTCCTTACCCAGCTCACTTAACGGGTATAGGGCTGGGTTCCTAATACTACAAGCCCCTCAACGGACTGTGAAGCCCTAGACTTAATCCAATAGTTGAAACAGGGAAAGAGTTATTCTCTAATGACATTGCTAACGTGGTGGGATCTCTGAGCCGTTGGAGATCGATCACCTGGTCACCGTGAGAGCAAATAATTCCCCCTGAAGTAGAGAACTACTGATTTCTGCTGACTTCATTTGTAAACCTGGATCCAGCTGTGCCTGAGTTGGGTTGTATTTTGTTGTTGTTTTGTTGTTTGTTTGGTTTTTTTTTTTTTTTTTTTTTTTTTTGAGAGAGGGTTTCTCTGTGTAGCTTTGGAGCCTGTCCTGATCTCACTCTGTAGACCAGGCTGGCCTAAAACTCACAGAGATCCACCTGGCTCTGCCTCCCGAGTGCTGGGATTAAAGGCGTGCACCACCACCACCCAGCCGGTTTTAATTCTAGTTCCTGCCAGTCGCCACTAAGAGAATACAAGGGAGACCAGATTCTACTTCCGGTGTCCAACTCTATATAACACGGCTGCTCTTCCTTGCGACGGTTGCAGCTTCTGTAACTTCAGCAGCCCATCCTTTTCCTGGTTGGTAGAAGGCAAAGGATTGGAGGACAAACACTGCCTCGTTTGCCTCTTGGTCTTTCCAGAAATGAAATCATCAGGGAGGCAAGTAACGATTAGATTACGTTCTTGTCTTCCAGTGGGATAAAACTTTGTCAACAGACATTGTGGTCGCTGTTCCTCTTCCCTGACTTGTGTCTGTTCTGGGTTCATAGCTGGAGTGAAGAAGGAGGCTCTTGGTCATCATCCTGTGGGGTAGCATGCAGCCTGTCACCTGCCTGCCCCTGTCCTTAACCTGATTTTCATGACCCCTGTCTTTGGGTCTCCAGATATTCTTACAGGTGAGATTTATAAAGTCAGGAAATGATCGGTTTATGTGTTATGTGGGGAACTGAGTCAGGATCTCATTTATCCCAAGTTGACCGCAAACTTGTTATATAGCTGAAGATGACCTTGAACTCCAGTTCTTCCTGCTTGCATCTCCCAAGTGCTGGGATTACAGACATGTGCCCCCATGTCTGGTGGGAAACTCACATTGAGTTCAACCAAATGCCTAGAACTATTTCAGCAGCTATGGACATAAAGATGAAAGCTTATTTTGTTGTCTATTCTGTTCTTTAATAGCTGGATTAATGAATAAGTGGGTACAATGGTATATAGAGCTACTTGGATATACATTGATGTACATGGAAATGTAAAGATACTTTCATAGGCATTTCCTTTGAATAAGATTTCTCTTTCTGTTGACACATGTTAATCTACTTTAGCAAGTCTGAATGGTAGGTTAACAGGGACTTCCATTTACACAAATTACCGACATTATATGTAATAATTTCTGTTGTCACTATTTTAATCTGTAATATTTGCATGGATAGGAACGGAGTCTGCTCAAGTTGGCTTAAATAGAGCAGAGTTACAATGCAGTTATAATGAAAATACTGTCACAGCGATCCAAGAATGCTCACAAATAACTGTTGGGATAGACGAGCCGAGGGGAGCTCTACATTGCCAGCATGTCTGGGAAACTGAGCAGCAGGAATTCACTAACCGTGATCCGTTCGCATAATCATGAATTAGCATGACTCCGTGGTATGCTACCAGACTGCTGCCCTCTCTTGTCACGGGCTCTTCTTGACTCAAGCAGCCCAGAAGAGCGTGGATACTGTTACAGGCAATTGGTGCTCCACGTGCAAAGGTTACTGGGGTCGTACAGACAAGGGGGGTTCACGGGCACCTGAAGCCTCATCTGAAGGGACTCTGGCTAGCTCGAGCATGGCGAACATGGTTCTGGCAGGCCTTGCCCTTCTCCCCCATTCCCCTCTGCTTTGCTAACAACTTTTAGATTACATCCCTAAAACTAGCCGTGAAGGTCTGTTCCCTTATTTGCTTACTTCCTCCTCCTGAGACTACCAAGGTCCAGCTATCAACAGATTGAAGTGAAGCAATCAGAAGCCCCCTTTGGCTCACCTAATTAACATGCCCAATTAAAATCAAACACCTCATCCTAACACAGGGTTTCCCCTTTATCTTTATAAACTGCCGTTTTCCTATGGGCCACATCTGTTGTCTGTCTCCTCGCTATCCAGAGGCAGTCCTTTGTTCCCCTCCAGGACAAATAAATACCCCTGCCCCCTGTCTCTTGTTCCCCTCCCCTCCTCCCTCATCCTCTGTCTCCTGCCTTTGTTTCTCATTCCCTGCCCTCTGTCCCTCTGAGGCGAATAAATCTCCTTTGTGCCAAGAGCTTGGTCTTGGCCATCCTGAGCCGATACTAATCCTTTGATCATTGATAGGCAGTTATCAATTGTTGCCATATGGGACTATGGATCCATATCCCCTGCAGTCTCTGACTCTCCACATATTGGAGATCCTGACTGAAATTTCTTCATGTTTAAATGAGATCCAATAGAACCCAATGATAATAACTCTGAGTTAACTTCAATGGCTTTGAATAAAACCTGGAAGGGGGAAACCCTCTGTAGGCCAATACAGAGAAGAGCTAGCATGATAGATTGGACTGCTTCCGCTGAGAAAAGCAAGCTCACAAAGTGGGCCCAGCTGGCCTCTGGGATGGCAGGTTTCAGAAGGGTTCCCACCATCCTCAGCCTGCTAAGAGCAACTGGCCACTTGCCTTCCTTCTGGGAGTCTAGAGTGTGGGTCTTTGTAGATGTCTGGCAGAGGCTGCTTGCGTTCCTGAGTCCCCCCAGTAACACTCAGGACATGGAGTCTCTACTGAGCTTCCTGGTTGTCAGCATTTCCCAAAGGCTGTCTCAGTCATTAGTGGGGCAATTGAGTACATCCTGTGTGACTCATGGGCGGGGACCTCTGCACCTGGTTTTCCGTGTACCTTGTTCCTGGTGCCTCTTCTTTTGCTGATTTTGCCATGGCCATACAGTTTGTAAGCAATGTAAGTCTCTGCGTGTTTACTTGGGTCTGAGCAGCTGCAGGAGCTGGGTGGACACAGGAAAACTTCAGCTACAACCATACACTGAATCCTGAGTACTACCACACACTGAGTTCTGAGTACTTCCACCCTGAGTCCTGAGTAATGCCACCCTGCATGCTGAGTACTGCCATGTGCAGAGTCCTGCAGCCCTGTCTAGTGATCGACCCAGACTGGGGTAGTCATGGGAACCCCTCCAAACAAAGCTGGACAAAATATATCTTCGAGCCATATCCAACCCACAGAGTTATTACTTCAGTCTCTAACATAAGAATTGATCACGACAAGATGGCCACCACCCGTTAAGAAAACACCTTTGCATTCCTTGTCTCCCTTATCACAGCAGCTCTGCACTATGGCTGTGGCTGGTAGAGTTTTTGTTTCATGTTGAGATTGGGTCCCTATCCCAGGCTGTCCTCTAGCTCCCTGAGTAGCCAAGGATGGCCTTAAATTCCTGATTCTCCTGCCTCCAACTCCCGAGTGCGGGGATTACAGGTGTGGGCCACCACGCCTGGTGACGCAGTGCCCAGGATAGCAGTCCAGGGCCTCATGCATGCAAATAAATACTCTGTCGACTGAGTACGTCCCCAGGCCGTTAGTTTGGGGTGGGTTTTTTGTGTGCAGTGTGGACATTTTTATAAGCACATTGTGTAGTGAGAAAGTGGAGAGCCTAAGCTTGAATAAATTAGGTACCCTGTAAGTAGAGGAGATGCAACTCACAGCTAAACCCCAATTTTATTTCATATTGCGTCTCCATGAAATTGCATTTCCTCCCTCACTTTAAGACCCCAGAAGTGCCTTGTTTTCCCCTTTCCTACATAGAGCATCTTCTCTCTGGAGCAAAAGCACTCTTATCTCCCCTATTCCTTGTATAGTTTGCTTTTCTCTAATTCTGTTTCTGTCCACCTTTCCTATGGACCATGAATGAGATTTTCTGAACCAGGAGAAAAAGAAAAGAAGGAGGTTGAACTGCACGATGTAAAGGCGGCACAGTCCTGTCCCTGGCCCGCCCCTTCATGGAAACTCCGCAGGGCCAATAACAGACCAGCAATGATGTAAGGGAGGCATAAAGCTGGGCTGGGACCACGTCTGACAGGCCATGTGACAGTTCGTGTCCCTCTGCCCACGGTAGTGTTCGCACTCCGAGAATAATCACTTCAGGAAGAGCCACGTGGTTTGAAGCAGGATCCCATCCAGTGTTTGAGGGGCAATGGTATAGTTCAAACATCAGGATAAGACATTAAAAAGTAGCAAGTAGCTAAGGCCCTGGTTGGGGTTAGGAACAGAGCCACATTCTCAGGAAGAATTGTCATGTAAACCTTGATGCTAGGTAGAAGTTTAAGATCTGAGAGTCTGCTGGGTGGTGGTGGTGGTGGTGGTGGTGATGGTGGTAGTGGTGGTGGTGGTAATGGCGGCGGCGGCGTAGGCCTTTAGGCATATGCCTTTAATCCCAGCACTCAGGAAATAGGCGGGCAGATCACTGAGTTCTAGGCCAGCCTGATCTACATAGCAAGTTTCAGGACAGCCAGAGCTACACAGTGAGACCCTGTCTCAAACAAATGTGCATGCATGCATGCACATACACAAATAAAATGGAGAGTAAAAAAACTTATGTTATCACAGTCCCCCAAGATTACAGAGTCATGTAGGAAGAATAAGTTAGCTGGATTGCTAAACAAGTCCCTGAGATTCCTGATTGCCTTACAAAAGATGAAGCTTATATGTGTAGAGCAGTGAAAGATCTCCCAGCTCCATCTTCTCACAGCCTAACATCTTAAACAAATGACCTTCCAGCTCAGTGGTTCTCAACCTTCCTAATGCTGTGGCTCTTTAACACAGTTCCTCATGTTGTGGTGACCCCCAACAATAAAATTATTTTTGTTGCTAATATTATTTTGCTACTATTATGAATTATAAGGTAAATATCTGTGTTTTCTGATGGTCTCAGGAGACCCCTGTGAAAAGATCATTTGATTTCTACAGGGGTCGTGATCCATAGGTTGAGAACCGCCATTCTAGGTAATGCTAAAACTGTGCTCACAAATTTGAAAGGCTTTTTAAAAAAATCTGTGTCTGAACAGGGTTGAAATCATTGAGACCGACATTTCTTAGCAAAAGAAGATAAACAGAGTTGCCATTTCTACAAACTCTTGAGGTTATATATGTATTAAAAAAATAACCACACGCCAGAAGGGGATGATGGTGCATGGCTATAATCCCAGCACGTGGGAGGCCGAGACAGGAGGATCAAAACGGCAGCCTTAGCAACAGAATACGTGAGTTTGAGGCCGTTCTGGGTTACATGAGAGGCTATTAAAAAAATAATAATAATAATAAAATCAGGTTACCAATGTAAAGGATTGTTTTCGTATGGGTCTATTTTACGAACATTTTGATACGCAGTGACCTCTGAATTATAAACACCAGGTTTGCAAGCATCTCCTTCGCTTCTGCGTCCGCATGGGTTCATTTCCTGCTACGTGCACCTCAGGGTCATGGGGTAGTGTCAAAATGACTGACTCCTGCTGACCGCTCGCTCTGTATTCAGTACCGCTGCATTTGCATGTTTGTAGCCACCTATAAAGTACGCATTATTTTTATATCTGTTCTTTGGGAGGAATCCAAAGCACGGGAAGGTCCCACTCAGCTTCTCGTCGTGCCGAAAGTGCCCCTCACTTCAAGCAGTGGACGATGTAGGAAGACAAACATAAACACAGTTGGGGTGCCGGGTTTTCAACAAAAGAGGGCTGGGATTTGACCGGCTTTTAGGTCCTCCTATTGTTTGGGTTGGCATCGAAGCGGCTCTGGTGCCACCTGTTGGCCATCATGGGGAACTGCCTGACTTTCCCTGTAATGGTTCTTATTTTATTTAGCAAGATTCTTGCCCTAGACGTCATTTAACTCTAGTTTTTCAGTGTCCGTCTTATTCCATAAAGCACTTGACATGTATTATTTATAGCTGAGAGATGGATGGCCATAATATTGATCTATGGTAGAACACTCCAATTTATAGTCCAGTTTTTTTTTAACTTTCTTTTTATTTATCCCCATGTCTTTCACATCATGCATCTTAATCCCGTTCATCTCCTCATCCCTGCGTATCCACCATCTGCCCTTGCAACCCCCCTGCCAAAATAAAATAAGATTTCAAGAGAAGAAAAAAAAATCTCATCATAAACGCTGTAGTGCTACACAGTGGATCACATACCATATATCCTTTTTGTCCGTATATCTTTCTTTGCAAGCGTTCACGGCAGAGTCATTGTTCTGGTTCGAGGCCTCTGGCTTCTGCTACACGATTGATGCTGGACCCTCACTGCGACTCCCCTTGGACATCCTGTGTTGTAGAGATCCTGCAGCTTTGGGTCTGCAGGACTGGCCCCTTCCCGTGCTCCAACAGATGGGGTGGATGTCGGGGTGGGCCAAATCATAACCCTGGTTCTGGGCTTCAGTAGTTGCAGGGTTGGTCAGCCTGCGAACTCTCCCCTGTCCTCACCACCAGGGGGAGCTCTCCTGCATGGTCCCGGCTAGTTCACCCTATGCAACAGTGAGTAAGATACAGGGCAGGTTCTCCCGATTTCACGCCGTCAGGGTTGACTCACCCACACCTGCATTATCAGGGCCAGCGCTACTATGTTGCTGGGTGAGGTGTTGTTCTCCTAGCTGCTGCAGCTGGTGAGGGGCATGGGCAGCTCTCCCACTCTTATAATCTCAGGGCCTCCTCTCCCAACTGCCACAGGCAGTGTGGGGCTGGAGAGGAGGTGGCATCTCTCTCTTGTCCACACCACCATAGGGCATGAGGGATGAGGCCAGCTCCTCCAAGCTCACCCGCCGCTTCACCTGCACCCCTGTCTAGAGGGTCGACTCTACTGTGCTGCTCAGGCAAGGTGCAGGGCCGCTTTCCCGCGGGCTGCAGCTGGTAAGGGGGGAGGGTCCGTTCCCCCCCCCCCCCCCCGCCGCCTGCCGCTGGCAATGAGGATCAAGGGCTGGGAGGGGCTTCCACACCGAGCCAGCTCTCCCACGCTCACACCTTCCGGACTGGTTCCCCTGCGCCTCCGCTGTCAGGGTTGGCCCCACACTGCCACCCCCAAGTGGGGTGCAGGGCCTGCCCTCCCAAGTCCTGCAGCTGGTGAGGGGCAGGGACGGCTCTCCCACCAGCCGCAGGCAGCGGCAGGCAGGAGGAGGGGAGGGGATCTCTCCCTTGCCCCCTGCCACCCTAGAGCAGATGAGGGGTGGGGCCAGATTTCCCACCCTCAGGTTCTCATCCCTGCATCCCCGTCCACGGGGGCAGCTCTACTGGGCAAGTATTGAATTGTGCTATTGAATCAAATGCCCAGTCCCTGAACCATGGAGTTTTGTCTTTTATTATTCATTTTATTTATTTATTTATTTATTTATTTATTTATTTATTTATTTATTTATTCATTCATTCATTCATTTATTCATTCATTTATTCATTTATTGACATAGAGTTTCTCTGTCTAGCCCTGGTTGTCCTGACTGTCCACTCTATAGACCGGGCTGGCCTCCAACTCAGAGATCCACCTGCCTCTGCTTCCCAAGTGCTGGGAATTAAAGGTGTGTGCCACCATGCCTGGCTTTTGTCTTTTATTTTTAGAGACAGGGTGTTTTAATTCAGGCTGGCCTCAAACTCACTTGAGGTGACCTTGAAACCCTGATCCTCTGGCTTCCATCTCCCAAGGGCTGGGATGATTGACATGTGTCCCTATGCCCAGGTTATATACCCCTGGGGAGCCAACCCAGGGCCTTATGCATGTCAGGCACCGATGTCTACCCACTGAGCCGCATCCCCAGCTCCCTACCCCACATTTTCAATTGACTGTTCTTTGTTCAAGAGACAGGATCTAGCTACGGAGTGCTGGTTGGCCTGGAACTTACTCTGCACACCAAACTGGCCTTGAATCTGGAACTGCTCAGTGAATTCCAACAGAAAAGGCTCCAACAGGGCTTCTCTATTTTGGTCCAAGGTCCAGAGAAGGTTTTTAGGGGTCAGAGAGAGTAGGGAATGTTCTCCCCCTTTTCCCCACCCAGCTTTGTTCCAGGCTCTGTAGCACCAACCCTCAAGCAATGTTGTAATAACAAAGACAGCCAAGCTGGAGACTAAAAACCCCAAGGGAACCATTTGTTATGACACCAAGGGGTTGTGGTCCCAGGAGTGCCTAGGAATCCCTATTGCTATACACACATGCACCAAGTTAAAATGTAATTTTAGAGCATGCGCTCTAGAGCATATGTTTGTGTGTTCTGTTTACAGGTATGCATGTGTATCACGTATGTGCCTGATATTGGAGGCGGTCAAAAGAGTATACCCCAGAGTTAGAATTACTGATGGGGCCAGGCGGTGGTGGCACATGCCTTTAATTCCAGCACTTGGGAGGCAGAGGCAGGCGGATCTCTGTGAGGTCGAGGCCAGCCTGGGCTACCAAGTGAGTCCCAGAAAAGGCGCAAAGCTACACAGAGAAACCCGATCTCGAAAAACAAAACAAAACAAAAAATCAGAGAGAGGGAGAGAATGAATGTTGGGTGGGTAGGGTCCGAGAGCAGGATCTGGGAAGAGGGGAGAGAAAAGAATATAATTAAAACATAGCGTATAAAATTCTCAACAAGCAAACAAAAGCATTAGTGGGGATGGGGAGAACGCTAGCCTAGGCTAGCCTCAAACTCATGACCTTCCTGCTTCAGCATACCGAGAGCTGAGAGTACCAGCATGGCCTCCACATCTGGATGTCCCAAGGGATTTTTACAACTTTTGACGTAAGATTTTTTTTGTTTAAATATTTATTTTATGTATTTGTGTGAATGCTGAGTGTATGTATTTCAAGAACCATATGTATGCAGTGCCTAAGGAGGCCAGAAGAGGGCACCCAATCTCTGGGAACTGGAGTTCCAGATGACTGTGAGCTGCTTCAGGACTTCTGGGAACCAAACCTGGCTCATCTGGAACTATATAGCAAGTGCTCTTAGCTACTGAACTGTGTCTCTATACTGAAGATATGCTTTTGATGTACTTCTAAAGCCAGTGGAGTTTAAAATTTTATTTATTTTTATTTTAGGCGCATTGGTGTTTTGCCTCATGTCTCTCTGTGTGAGGGTGTCAGAAGCCTGGGAACTGGATTTACACACAGTTGTGAGCTGCCAAGCTGGGAACTGAACCTTCTGGAAGGACATCCAGTGCTCTTAACTGCTGAGCCAGCTCTCCAGACCCACAGCAGTGGATTTTGTGTGTAGGGGGAGGGTGTTGTTGGTAAATGGCATGCCGATTGTACCAGAGGATGCTAAACCCACAACTTATTTTCAGTTGAGAATTTCTTCCTCACTTAAATTGGGCAGTTAGAGACAGGGTGATATAGTGTATCGCTTTGCCTTCTGTTCACATCAAATACCTCATTCCAAAATCTGGTATCGTAAATAAGATGTTAATTAAGTTCAGTAAAAAAAAGATTTTCAAGCCAGGCGGTGGTGGTGCATGCCTTTAATCCCAGCACTCTGGAGGCAGAGGCAGGGGGATCTCTGTGATTTCGAGGCCAGCCTGGGCTACCAAGCCAGTTCCAGGAAAGGCGCAAAGCTACACAGAGAAACCCTGTCTCGAAACCACCCTCCCCCCAAAAAAAAGATTTTCTTCAAGATGTCAGAAATTTCTTAAATTCAGTCTTTCACATGCGGTTTAATTTTAGAAATTGGTTTTGAGATCAACAGGAAGAATTTGAAGTTGTTTCAGTTACTAGGGCGGACCCTCAGTATGGATGAGGAACTGATATGCCAGCGACTACCTGGAGCACAGTACGGGTGGTGGGGGTCCGAGGAAATGAGGTTGCCTAGCTGCAGAAACCAATTTAAAGATGCTGTATCTTCTTAGCACAGTGGTTCTTAATCTTCCTAATGCTGCAACCCTTTAATACAGCACCTCATGTTGTGCTGACCCCCAACTGTAAAATTATTTTCATTGCTACTTCATAACTGTAATTTTGCTACTGTGATGAATCATAAGGTAAATATCTATGGTTTCCAATGGTCTTAGGCAAGTCCTGCAAAAAGATCATCCTACCCCCAACAGGTCGAGACCCACAGTCTGAGAACTGCTGGTCTAGATGAAAAGGAGATCATTGAAGCATTTAAAAGGGGAGACAATGTAGCAGATTTATGTTTTTAAGATAATGCTACCCCCGGTGGTGTTGAGAACACAGAGTCCAGTCAAGAGGCTATTGGAGTCATCATGGGGCAATACTACAGCTAAGAGTCAGTCAGGATTAGACAATGGGTTAGAACGTGGAAGGTGAGAAAAGAGAATTATCAAGGATGCTTTTCCAGTTTCTGGATGAGCAGCTGAGAGGTTGGAAGATCATAGACCTGAGGAGAAAAGACAGAAGTTTGGATTAGCCATTTTCAAGTTTGGCTGTCTCAACCAGGCATGGTGGTGCATGCCTTTAATCCTAGCGCTCAGCAGGCAGAGGCAGGCAGATCTCTGTGAGTTTGAAGCCAGCCCGGTCTACAGAGTGAGTTCCAGAACAGCCAGGGCTGTTACACTGAGAACAAAGCAAAAGAAAAAAAAAAGTGAGGAGTGGAGGGTGGGGAGGAGGGAGGGTGTCTCCATGAATGAAAACATCCAAGAGGACAGAGGACAGCAGGACAGACTCCTTGAGACCCCCCCCCCCCCAAGATGTTTGCTGGAAAGAAAAGGGAACCAGATGTTGCTTCTCTGCCCCTCTCTTTGTGTGTTTGTGTGTGTGTGTGTGTGTGTGTGTGTGTGTGTGTGTGTGTGTGCGCGCGCGTGCTTAAGCATCTTTAAGTTCAGCACGGCACAAATAAAGGGGCTTTTGCTTACTTGTGAGGTCGCCACGACAGCTGTGCCACCTGGTGGACAGTCGTGGAAAAAAACCACAAAGGAACAGAAACATCAATGCCAAGTGAAGCCACACGAGTCTCTCCAGTAGCTTTCATTTATATCTAAACCACATCAAAGCATCCAGCTTTTAAAATACTTTCCAGGGTCTGAGAGGTGGCTCCAAGGGTAAAAGCCTGAAAACCTGATCCCTGGAACTCACATCAAAAGCTAGTTACGATACAATGTACCAACCACGTGGGAGCTCCCAGACCAGCTAGCCCGAAATACACTGCACAGCAACAAACAAGAGAGACCTTGCCTCAAAACAAAGGTGGAAGACAAAGAAGCAACCCCCCAAACTTGCCCTCGGATCAAGTCCCCATGTGCACCATGGCATGCATGTTCTCTGTCTCTCTCTGTCTCTCTCTGTGTCTCTCTGTCTCTGTCTCTGTCTCTCTCTCTCTCTCTCTCTCTCACACACACACACACACACACACACACACACACACACACGCACACACTAAATACATAGATACACAAACACAGGCTGGGAGATGTAGGTCAGTTGATAGAATGCATGCCTAGCATGCTTGAAGCCCCAGGCTCTGTCCCCAGCCCTCATAAACCAGATGACTTGAAAGTGCACATCTGTAATCCCAACACTGGGAAGGTAGAGGCAGGGTGATCAGGAGTTTAAGGACATCTTTGCTGGTACAATGAGTATGAAGCCAGTTGGAGATATGTGAGTCTGCCCCAAGCCTCTCCTCTCTTGTGCTCCCTCCCCTCCCCTCCCCTTCTCTCCCCTCCCCTCCCCTCCCCTCCCCTCATTCTCCTCATCTGCCCCAGCATGCCCCTCCTCTGTTAGTTGCTGCGTTGAGACAGGATCTCACTCTGTAGCCCTGGCTGGTCTAGAACTTACTATGTAGACTAAACCGGCTTCACACTCATGGAGACACACCTGCCTCTGCTTCCCGAGGGCTCTTTTCCCAAGTGCCCAACCGCTTTTCTCTCTGTCAACTAAAGAAAAAGAAAAGGAATGACAATATAGAAAGCTCAATTCTCTTTATTTAAGGACATATTTCCAAATGTGGAGAATAAAGGAACCTTTTAAGAAATAATATTTGGGTACATATTTTAATGCTTTTAGTCGGGGGATCCCAGAGAATAAATTAACATCATTCATGACTAAAACCATCGCGTAAAAGCAAGATTTCAGTCTAGTGAGATGGATCAGTAAGTGAAGGTACTTTCTACCACGCTGACAGCCAGACTGATTTCTAATATCCACAAGGTGGAAGAAGAGATTTGACACCCAGCTGCTCCTTGGCCATCACAGGAGCACTGTGATATGGGCAACCCCCCGACACACACACAACAAAAAGTAGTATGATTTCTCATCTTTGTAGGGTTTTAGAAGAATGTTAACAGTTCTAGCATTCATATTTCTGATGACAGTGAGTGTCAGCTCAGAGGTATAACGAAAGCACATTATGTTATCCAACTCTGAAAGTTCTGTATATGTTTAATGGAGAGATGTGTACCCTGAGACCCAGCTGGTCTACAGGAATTTTTACTGCATCTGTCTGGCCGCTCAGAAAGAGCCTCTCTAATGCTTTTGAGGGCAGTGTAATGAGATCATCCTTATGTTTGGTTTTGTCTCCTCAAAGGGACCTATGCTACAAACCTGAGGGAATTCATGCTTCAAAAATCCAGCTCTTTTATTAACACAAAAGAAAACTCGCCAAGCCTCCAACAAGTGGGTCTTTGTATTCCGCTCTCCGCTGCGTCATCTTCAGAAACAGGTTTTTCAGACCTCATGGGGTCCATAAACTCTCTGACCAAAGAAAGTGCAGCTCTTCTCTTTCTAAAACAGGAATGAAAGGGTCTGTTCCATGTCTCCTGAGGTGCATGACAGAGAAAGGTATTTCAGTGAGGACGCTAAAGATCCCGTTATCGCTTTCACTGGCCAGAGTGATAATGTGCTATAATTGTGCAAATGGAATGAAGAGAGTGGCGTGCTGTTAGAAATGGGATTTGGGGGCAAAGGAGACAATATTGGATATGTGTAATATTGGACATGCCATGGTGGCTCTGTACACCTCTAACCCCAGAACTCAGGAGCCACAGATCTGAGTCCAACCTGGTTTCCACACTGAGTTCCAGGCCAGTAAGGGTTGCTGGGAAATGGTTGTTCAGCGGGTACAGTGCTTGCCTAATATACACGAAGCCCCGTCAAGATCCCTAGCCACCGTATGAACTACGTATGGCACATCTGTAATCCCAGCATTCTAGAGGAGGAGGCAAAGATTTGGAAGTTCTAGGTCATCCTCACCTACATAGGTAGTTCAAGGCTAGTCTGGGCTACATGAGACTCATCTAAAAAAAGTTACTAAGAGAAAAATACATTAAATCTTATATTATTAAATGTTAAATCCCTCCCTCTCCCGGGATTACAAGTTCCATGAAGTCAGGAACTGTGTCTCTTGTGACTACTGTAACTAGCATACAATAATGACATCATACCTAGCATATAATAGTGACGTCATAAACATCTGTTGAATGAACAAGTAGAATGCAGATATAAAATATGACCTGTGTGTATTATATCTAATGCAGGTCCATTTCAATTTGATTCTAGGCATCCTGGGTTACTCAAATGCTATCTTGGGATTTTGTTGTTTGGGTTTCTTTGTTGGCTTGTTGTTTTTTTTTTTTTGAGATGGGATCTCATGTAGTCCAGGCTAGACTCAAACTTGCCATGTCACTGAGGCTGGCATTGAACTTCTGATCTTCTGAACTCTGCCATGCTCCCCTGTGCTGGGCTTACAGGTGTGCACTGGGCTTCCCTGGTATTTTTATTGGGAATTGTATGAAGGCAATTAGAAAAGCCTATTCTGTTACCTTATGATCAACAATGTGTGCACTGAATACTTGGGTTTGCCACCCAATTCATACACTAAGGTTGTATGTAACCCGCAGTGTGACAGTATTTGGGGAAGGAGTTCTGGGGAAACAATTAGAGTTGCGTGGATGGCTGTCAGGATGTGATTAGTGATTTTACATACAAATATACACACATATTTTACATATATACATATGCATTATACACATATACATGTTTTACATATATATGGAGCCTAGGTCAAGAGCCTAGCTCGCTCTCGCTCTGTCTCTCTTTCTCTCTCTCTCTCTCTCTCTCTCTCTCTCTCTCGCTCTCTCGCTCTCTCGCTCTCTCGCTCTCGCTCTGTCTGTCTCTCTGTGTCTCTGTATCTCTCTGTCTCTGTCTCTCTCTCAAAAGGCTCTGTGAGCACCGAGGTCAGAAACAGCATCTACAGTCCCAGGGTGGGGGTGGGAATCCCAATGCCTTCACCAGAAACTAACCATACAGCCATCGCGATCTCAGATTTCTGCCCTCTGGGACCATGATAAAGTTCTCCTCTGTCGTTCAAGCCACCCACCCTGCTATACTTTGTTCCGGTCCCCTAACATCCTCCCAGCATTCCTCTATGTAAGAGGCTGAGCTCGGCGCAGTCAGGAACTTACCATTTCTGAGGATCCTTGTCCAGCACTGAGGAGGGAGAACAATTTGCCCGCGCCGTTTTGGAGACTACCTGTGTGGATCCTCTTCAGGGACTGGTTGGCCGGCATTGCTGGTGACGAGTTACCTCCCGCTTCGTTTTACAAGAATAAGGGTCCAGAAATAGACACAAGTGTGCCAGAGATAATGTAGATTGACTTATAAATAATCTTCCATCTGAAAAACCACATGTTGTTGAGATGGATCATCAGGGGAAGCATCTGCCTTACATGTGTTATGGACCAGAGCTTAGATCCCTGAATCCCATGTAATAGCCAGGTGGCCATGGCAGTCGGCCTGTATTACCAAAGTATGAGAAATATACAGAGAATGCCAGAGAAAGCTTGCTAGACATGCTAGCCCTAAACTAACACTGAGTTCTGGGTTCAGTGAGAGACCCTGCATCAAACCTCCACATGCACACACAAACACATGTGAACGTGCATACCACATACACAGACATATGCAAAAAAAAAAAATCCCACATGATTATATACATCATAGCCAACATGTATAATAACCTTGTTGGTCAACATCCCCAATTGTCTGCCTCTGAAGGTTGAGTTAATCTGATTTGCGGTTTCTCTTTACTCTGTTGCTACACTAGTCTTTACTAGTGTATCACAGCCACACTATGATTTCCATATTTTGTATGTTTTTTAAGACAAGGTCCCGTGTCGCCTAAGTTTGTCTCAAATCACTACGTAGCTGAGTATGGCCTTGATCTTCTGATCCCTCTGCCTCTGCTTCCTGAGTGCTGGGATTACAGGTGTGTGCCATTATATTTAATTTTGCCCGGTAGTGGGGATTATGCTTTGTGCGTAGTAGGCGAGGACTCTCCAGCTGAGCTTATTCCCAAACCTAGTTTTGCCTTTCTTCAGGTCTGGCAAGCCATCGAAGCGTTCCCGACTTACACAAATCCTGCCAGTCCTTAAAGTTCACCTCATGTCTGAGACTTCCTCCGACGCTTCCTTTGGTAACCGTGAAATTACACGGCTCGGATATCTTTGCTATATAATATGTCACGCCCGCAATTCTGAACATAAAGTGTTTAACGGTATCATCCTTAGCTGCCGCATAAGGGAACATTTACTCAAGTTACCCAGAAAATGTCACAAGTCCAGAAAGACCCTTCCTAGGGGTCCTCTCATTATCACAGCTCAGTGGTCAAAGAAAAAATAATTCTAAATGGAAGATTGTGAACCGGGGACACCCAGGTTGGAGGAACCAAGCCACAGTTACCCCACCATTCTCAGCTTCAAGCAGTGGCATCCGGTACTTCTACAGCACAACAGGGAAGGTAGTTTATTCCCCCAGGGGGTCCTGTCCTACACACAGAGGTAAAGGAGGGAGATGTGGGAAAGCATTTTGTAAGGGACGGACCTCATTCGGCAGGCACCAGGCAGTGCACGTGGTGCGGGTGTCTTGGCTCTGGCTCATTGTCCTGGCTGTTTTGGAGTCTCTACCTATGACATTAATCTCCAAGATTCCTTCTCCTCCCTCTTCCTTCCTGACAAAGTGATCGGACTTCATTGGTGAGACTCGCTGTGAAGGGGTTTGCTGCTGTTCATCTCATTTCTTTTTCAGTGCTGGAGAGATCAAACCCAGGGCCTGACACTCGCTCTGTAAATGCTCTCTACCACTGGGGCATGCCCCCAGTCCTCATCTGTCTAAATGTATGGTGGCTTCAAAGGACTTTGACTAGCTTTCTGTTACTTTATTATCATTGGCTTCATCATCATCATCATCATCATCATCATCATCATCATTTTGGTTTTTTGAGACAGGGTTTCTCTGTGTAGTTTTGGTGCCTGTCCTGGATCTCGCTCTGTAGACCAGGCTGACCTCGAATTTACAGAGATCCACCTGGTTCTGTCTCCAGAGTGCTGGGATTATGGGTGTGGGCCACCACCGCCCAGCATTCTTCTATATTATTTTTATCATCATTTTGAGACATGGCCTCTAGATCAAGTTGGCCTTGAAGCCAAAGATGACCTTGAATTGTTGATCTTCCTGCCTCTGCTTCCCAATGCTGAGATTGCAGGTGTGGACCACAATGGTTATTTTATGCATTGTTCAGGATCAAACCCAGGGCTTTGTGCATGGCAGATAAGTACTATACCAAGTGAGTTACATGCCTCATTCCAGTATGTTGTCAATCTTATTTCGCCTCCTTTTTTCCTTTTCTTTTTTGAGTCTGGGCTAGCCTGGAACTTGCTCTATAAACTAGGCTGGGCTCAAACTCACCTCTAGAGATCCACCTGCTTTTGCCTCTTGGGTGTTGGGATTAAAGGCATGCAGCATGGCTAATGTTTGTTCTTTCTAAAGGGTGACTTCACTGGCATTTATTTTGTTAGTTAGTACCTCTCTTAGTAAAGAAATTAATTACTTCTCTTAGAGAAGCAAAGGAATTACCAGTCATGGGGAAAGCAGTTTCCTGGGGAACCCCTGAGAACCAGCCTTTCCTGAAATAGTTCTTTTGAGTAGACAGCACAGGAGTCCCCCAACACAGTCACATAATTAAGATCAAGTGTTGTGTCAACAGACATTTTTTTCTTTTTCATTCTGTGGAAAAAAATAGGCTAGGAAGGTAAATAGTGACAGAGAGGAAAAATAGGGCTTGGACACCCTTCCGGAAGAACCTCGTTCAGATCTCATTCCAACACTTCCTGGTTGACCCTGGGAAGTTGGATAACCTCTTTATGCCCTGTCTTAGTCAGGGTTACTATTGCTGTGATGAAACACCATGACCAAAAGCAACTTGGAGAGGAAAGGGTTTATTTGGTTTACATATCCTGAATCAGTGCAATGAAGGAAGCCTAGGCAGGATCCTGGAGGCAGGAGCTGATGCAGAGGCCATGGAGGGGTGCTGCTGCCTGGCTTGCTCTCCATGGCTTGCTCAGCCCGCCCTCTTATACATTCCAAGATCCACCCAGGGGTGGAATCACCCACTATAGGCTGGGTCCTCCCCCATCAACCACTAATTAAGAAAATGCCCAGCAGGCTCGCCTACAGCCTGATCATAGGAGGCAATTTCTCAATTTCTTAGATGATTCCAGCTTGTGTCAGGCTGACATAAAACTAGCCAGCACACACCCCATAAAACTTGTTCATGAGAGATCAGAGAATGGAACCAAACCCCGTTAGGAATCTTCTCAAACATGGCCCAGGAATCCCAAACTGCCTTTGGAGGAATGCTGTCTTCTGACACCATAAATCTGCAGCGAAGTATCCTGTGCTCTGACCCTTTGGTCAGGACCCAGCTTTGATTGAGCAGGACTGCTCTTATTTGGATGGCTTGGATTTGCATGCTCCCCCTACCCCCTCCACTTTGCATGGTCAAGATTGCCCAACTGGAAATTCTGTGTACAGTAACTCAAGCTCACCTCTCAGAACTGCACACCAGGTCATGTGACCTGACCTTTGCATGCGCTTTACATGCCAGGAAGAAAGCCACCCTAGCTGTGAAGGTACTTCTCTCCAGTGCAGAGTCCCTCCTCCAGCCCTCAGGGGAGGAAGCTGTACTCTAGTTAGTCTGCCCCGCTTTCCTCTTTGTGGTGCACTTAAAACCTGCTTTTCTTATAGCAATAGAGCCTTTTAAAGGTGACTTGCTATTATGGTAGAGAGGAAGGGATTGGAGGGTGGTGTCAGGTCCAAAGGAAACGCCAATTACCTGGATTTCTGATGGTTCAAAAGCCAACATTCTTCAGGAACTTGTGCTGCCTGTCTACCAAAGAAGTCATTTCCCTTCCCATAGCAACAGGGACACATGGCTCTCCAATTAACGCAGACCTACGGCATCTATTAGCATAACAATGTCCATGCTAGCCTCAAGGTTCCCTCAATCCCTACTCACAAGTACTTGTTTTTACAGACCCCATGCCAGTCTCCTGGCCCTTCCCTCCCCCCAGCTACTCACAGTCCTTATAACCCTTGCTATTCCTTTTCTGCTATTCTCTATACCCTGCTCTTCTATCCTCTCTCACAGATGGCCTGGGCCATGTCCAGTCTGCTGGCCATGTTCAGTTTACTTCTTTCTCTCTCTGCTCTGGGCTCTTCCAGGTGCCTCTGGCTGTTCTCTCTCTCATAGACAACAACAAAACCCTCCCCTGCCTGCATACTATGGAGCGGTCCTGTCTTCAGTTCACTCAGGTGGCAAGTAAGTTGACCCTTTAGACTAGGAGAGGAAGAAGAGTTTGTTGGGGGGCTATTCTCAGTTTTGCACAGCCATTATCAGGGTGTGTACATCTTCAGTTGTGAGTGGGGGGTCGTCGCCCACAACATTCCCTGGCTAGTCATTCAGGATTCCATGCTTGGGAGAATTCCTGGTGGGGGTTAAAGACTGCTATTTCTCGTCCCTTCGTGGGCTTCCCTCCACCAATTTCTCTCGTGAAAATCAAGATAATATCTGAGGTTCGAAGAAGGTTAATTAACATAAAATATATGAAATGTTAGCACCAATGACACAGCCATGCAGTAAATATTTACCACTTTGGAAGAGCTATCTTTGTGATAGCTCTAGATGACTGCTAAATTTGTATAGAGAGAAACTACGGAGAAAATACAAAGGTGAGTAGTGTTTTTTTTTTTTTAATCCCCTTGACATTTATATTGCAAATAAACACGATCTTTTTTTTTTTTTTTTTTTTTTTTTAAGACGATGTCTCCTGTTGCCCAGATTGCCAGGATGATTTTGAACTCTTGGTCTTCCTGTCTCTACCTTTCCAGTGCTGGGATACACAAGCCTGAACCTGCATGCTTGGTTTATGTGGGCCTAAAGATCAAACCCAGCTAGAAGGGGGCTTCATGTATGCTAAGCAGAAACTCCGTCCACTGACTACATCCCTGGCCTTGTAAGGCAAATCTTCTATTGTCTGTGAGGATATAGTTCTCACAAATGTTATAAATAATGTATACATTTCCTCCTTCAATATAACCACTTGAATGTCCAGCAGGCAGAGAACTGAATTCACCAAGTTCCTTTTCTGGCTTCCTGATTTCTGTTACTGGCATCACCACCTCCCAGAAACTGTTACTGCTTGAAACAGTAATTATTTTTGACCTACAACTTCCGTCTTATCACCTACTGATCTTTAACATTGTTCTCAAAACTTGCCCCCACCCATCCCCATGTCTCCGGCTACTACCCACCCTCGTTCAGGACTCCAACTTGGTTTTCTCGCTTCAGCTTTCTTTCTTTCCCCATCAAATTTTATCTGGAATGCAGTTGCCAACTAAATCCAAGCAGAACCCTTTGAGCATGTTTCACCACGCTATCTCTTTATCCACACAGATATCTCCAGTAGCTCCCACTGATTGTCTAAGATTATCCGATGCCTCCTTGAAATGTCAGTTGGAAAAGGAAGACAGACAAGGAAATCATCGACTTAAGACAGTCCAGGCTTTTAGAGGGGGTGGCTGCTGCAGAGGTCTCTCTGAAAGAATCATAATCTGTTTACTTAGCTAGGGTACTTACAGGACAGAAGCGGGGGCAGGAAAGAAGGTTAAATTTTTCCTATTTTGGCTGGAGTTTGGTGGTTTCTAGGAGTAACTGGCGTGGAGTCAGTTAAAGAACGTCAGGTGATCCGCAAACGTCTTTCCTGGCTGGCCATTACTCGGGGTTCACAGGGCAATCCAGCATCTAGAGAAACAAGTTAATTAATTTCCAGAAATTAAACCACTTGTGGTTACTGGAATTGGCACAATGCTACCAAAGTGGAATTTTACAAAACAACATGGTTCTGGCTAACACTTCTATGAGAGGGCCTTACACAACTCCCACACACACCCAGGGACTTTCTGAAATAGGCATCATTTTATAGCTAGCCCAGGCTGGCCCCAAACTTGAGCTTCTTCCAGCCTCATAATATTCTTTCTTTCTTTTTTTTTTTTTAAATGTTATTTATTTATTTATTTAGTATACAGAAGAGGGATGCCAGATCTCATTACAGATGGTTGTGAGCCACCATGTGGTTGCTGGGAATTGAACTCCGGATCTCTGGAAGAGCAGTCGGTGCTCTTAACCTCTGAGCCATCTCTCCAGCCCCATATTCATTCTTTCTTTCTTTCTTTCTTTCTTTCTTTCTTTCTTTCTTTCTTTCTTTCTTTCTTTCTTTCTTTCTTTCCTTCCTTCCTTCCTTCCTTCCTTCCTTCATTTATTTATTTATTGGTTTTTCAAGACAGGGTTTCTCTGTGTAGCTTTGTGCCTTTCCTGGAACTCACTCTTTAGACCAGGCTGGCCTTGAACTCACAGAGATCCGCCTGCCTCTGCCTCCCTGTGCTGGGATTAAAGGTATGCACCACTGTACTTGGGGTATCTATCTATCTATCCATCCATCTATCTATCTACACATATTTTTTTAAGGGAAGAAAAATTTAGTTTGGTTTTGAGGGGGTATAGTACATGGGGGGGGGGTGCGCAGAGAGGCAGATCGCCCCCTCCATTCTAACAAGAATGTGCATCAGGGATCATTCAACTCTTCATATTTCAGAATAGCAAGAAGCAGAGAAAAGAGAGGTAGGTATGGTGGTCTGTGTCTTGGGAGGCTGAAGCCAGAGGATTGCTATGGGTTCATGACTAGCCTGGGTCGCAGAGTGAGATTCTGTCTCAAAGAAACAAACAAAAACCAAACAGGACATAAAAATAGGCTCCTATGGGCAGGACTTCTGGGCAGGAAGAATAAATGGTAGGAGAAATTTAGGCTCAAAAGGAAGGGGGGGAAAAAGAGGTGAGAGAGGGACACCTGGGTCCCGCTGGCAGACACAGAGGAAGCGGGAAAGTAAGACATACAGACTAAAAGAAAGGTCAAAAGCCCCGAGGCAAAGTGTAGATGGAAAGAAACAGGTTGAATAAAGTTAAAAGCGGTAGTGGGACAAGCCTAAGCTAAGGCTGAACATTCATAATTAATAATAAGTCTCTGTGTCTTTATCTGGGAGCTGGTTGGTGGACAAAAGAAAATCCCAACTACAAATGGTGCCCAATGTGGGGCCCAGATTTCCACATAGGGTCTGAGAAAGCTGAAAAACAAACAAAAAACAAATATGGTTCCTTTTTTTTTTTTTTTTTCAAGACAGGGTTTCTCTGTGTAGCTTTGTCCTGGATCTCTCTCTGTGTAGACCAGGCTGGCCTCGAATTCACAGAGATCCGCCTGGCTCTGCCTCCCGAGTGCTGGGACCACCACGGGTCCAAATACGGTTCCTTTGAGAGGTGCTGCTGTGTGGTAGAACACTTGAGCAGCCAGCATGATAAGTAGAAACAGCAAGCTGAGTACAAACACCTGCCACAGTGTGGGCACTAACTTCCTGGAGCTGGGGCCGTTCAGTGCAGCTGTGGTTAAATGCAGCTCTTAGCCAGGCCTGTAGGCTTAAGGCTCAGCTCTCACCGAGCCAAGGAGAGGGCGGAGCCAACCACGAGAGCCACACAGCAGAGGGCCTAGCTGCCACTTAGCAGTTTGAGGTTTGGCTCAAGAGGTCAGAAGATACTACAGGTGCATAGAAAAACAAGTCCAGACCAGAAAAACCCTTTAAACAGGCTACAATGTACATAGTGCTTAAGAAAGAAAGAAAAAATGGGTATAAACAGGGAAAAAAATAGTTTAAAAAAATTAAGTAAAGTCTTTAAAGAAAGAGTAAAGTAATATACAAAGAATAAGCCATATAAAAATAGGAAATACATGGGGAGTCTGGATTCTGTATGGTGTTTTGTTGACTTTGAATTTTTTGAATGCTTATGAGTGAACAGCAGTGGCTGAGAGACATGGGATTGTAAAAGGAATTGCTGAATTAATTAACCAGCCTAGATACTTTAGGGATGTCTTAACTTTAAAATGGAATTCAGAAAATATATTGTGTTAAGGGAGAGGTTATACTTTTGTTTCCACAGGAAATGAAAGGCTGTGGATTCCTTCAAAATTAATAGAGACCAGATTTGACTGGGGGAGACCCCCTAAAAACTTGGCTATAGGCATAAAAACTAGAAAAACTACAAGACAGGTGATGTATATACTGATCCCTCGACATGGGGACAGCTCTGAGACTGGATGAGACATGATGAATTTTGTTGATAATAGAGTCCTCATGACTTATTATTACATGCCATCCTTTGAGATGGATGCCCATCAGATAGAGGTTTGGTTATAGAGTCCAAACAAACTTATAAAGTTGACAGATGTCTTTTATCTGCTCAAACATAAAAACAAAAAAATTATCTTTGGCTGGTTTGTGTACAATGCACAGTCCATACTTATGTTAATACAGATATATATGTTACCTTTGAAAGTTTGTGTGTTTTCAGAGCAAAGGAACCAGAAACCAATGAAAATGGGTGGCCCAGATGATCCAGCCTTTCAGAGTGTCTCTGTTGCAGTTTCCACAGAGTTCTGAATTCAGAACAACTTCAAGGCTGCTAGCTGAGATGGTCTAGCCCCACACACTGTTCTAGCCAGGACTTCAGAAAAGCCTTGTGCTTTCCCATTACACAAAGACTAGACAACAAATGTTATAGCTAGTTTTCTTAGGACTTGACCATTATCTCAATTTTCTCAGGGTCCCCTGGGGATGTCGTTGGCCCCAAACAACAGGAAACAGTCTAGAGAACATAACACCCACATTCCCAAGAGGTGAGTGTTTGGTTTTTGGTCATTCAGTGGGTTATGGATGTTTGTCATCATTTAGTGAGGATATAGGAATGTAGGATAAAAAGACAACTATTCATCTCAATTATTTTACATTGGTGTGGATTTTTGTATTGACACAAATTTAAGGTTATTTTTGTTATACCATATATATGTTTCTACTGTTGTTTAAGGTATCATACCTATGCAGCCCATTTAAAAATGTAATATAAAGTTCTAGTCCTTGAGAGCTATTATTACAAACTGTTTAGAATAATTAGGAAATGCAGGTTAGTAGTTAGTCATCTATAGCAACCAAACTTGTAGTCATGTTAAGTATGTTTTCAAGGTTGAACAGATCTATTTTTAGATAGACAGATGTTCTTCAAATGCTTCAGAATGTGGCATTTAGGATGCTTAATAACCTAAGGCTTTTCATGACAGTGAGACAACTATGTCAGCACCAATCTACTTCATAAAAGGATGGTGGGCATAGAAGAACCTCCATATGGAGTTCACTTTCACTGTGGCAAAGCTGGACATTTGGGTAAGAAAGTACCCTTGCCCTGACTGCTGACAGTATGCTGTATAAATTGGACAAGCAGGACACAAAGGAAAAGGACTACCAAACTTTGCCAGGACAAGGTGGGATAGTCCTTCAAAATTCCTGCTTCATAGGAAAGTCTGTCAGATATTCTAGGCCTGTAGGCTGAAGATGGATGCCCCAATGTTGCAGAAGAACTTTGGGTGACTGTCCAGGCAGCTAGCTGTTTCTGCCATTTCTATAGTTTTGCTTGCTCTGCACTTCCTGTTTACTCAGGTAACATTGTATCCTTCTCAGGTCTCTGATGGAGTTGAAGATGAGACAGTTATAGTTTTCCTTGTTACCAAATTTAGAAAAGAAACTTACATAAGAGATATAAAATTTAGGATGTTAGGAAACATAAAAGTTTAAATTACTTATCTAAAAAAATGTTTTGAGGTCTAAAAAGATAATTTTGGGCTGGTGGTACAAGTTAGGATAGAAAGTAAATTAGGTGCACAACTTTGGACTCACCAAGATAGGATAGATAATGGAGTATTTAATCTAAATTTTCCAAATGCAAATGGACTGGATACTGTAAATATATTTCTTTCTTGATAATTGTTCTTATTGTATATAGTCTTACTATGTTAAAGCTAAAATTTTTCTTTTTATTTAGACAAAAAAGGGAAATGTTGAATATTTGGTTAACTATGCAAAGATGTGTTTCTGTTTTACCTTGCCTGCCTAAGGCACCTGATTGGTCTAATAAAAAGATGAATGGCCAATAGCGAGGGAGGAGGTATAAGTGGGACTTCCAGGCAGGGAGAGTAAGTAGAAGAAGGAATTTAGGCTGGAAAGGAAGGAAGGAAGAAAAAGAGAGTGCAGGGGGACTCCAGGGGCCAGACAGACAGACATGGAGGAAGCAGGAAAGTAGGACATACAGAATGAAAGAAAAATAAAAAGCCCCAGGGCAAAACGTCGGTGAATAGAAACAGGTTAAATTAAGTTAAAAGAGATAGTGGGACAAGCCTAAGCTAAGGCTGAGCACTCATAATTAATAATAAGTCTCTGTGTCTTTATTTGGGAGTTGGTTGGTGGACAAAAGAAAATCCCAACTACAGGCTCACCTAGATTTTTGGAAGAAAGCAGTCAATAACAGTTTCAAGGTTTTTTGGAGTGGCCTGAGATTCTAGCAGTTGAATTTCTTGCCAGGTGGTCATCTCCACAGGCAGGCCACATCACAGCAGCTTGCTTCTCCAAGGTCGACGTGAATGTGAGCATCTGCTGGTGAGATGGATTCTTAAGTGATGCGACTGTCCATCACATGGCCAGATGCTGTGATGTAATCCCAGGGGTAGTTTTACCACCTTGGTCACAGTCTTTGGGTTGAAATCAATTCCGGTTCTACCCAGACTCAGGGAGAGGGCTTAAAGAAAGTTCTTAGTCCCTAAATCAAGGGATCATGGAGAGTTATCTTCAGGGGTGTCTGCCACACTTACCCACAGGGGAAGGAAACTAATGCATAAATGTTCCTCTCTCCTTTATTCACGCAGCCAATTCTTGGTGAACTCTACTGCATGGTTTATATACTTATTCATTTGGCCTACTGAGACTAGAGCAGTGTATACGAGTGTGTATGTGTGTTGTGTGCAAATGTGTACATGTTTGTGTGTGCTGGTGTACACACCTGTTTGTGCACATCAGTTTGACATCAGGTGCCTCCCTCTACTGCTCTTCATCTTTAGACAGGGTTATCTCATGGAACCTAGCTAGGGCTCACTGATTGGCTAACCTAACCGGCCTGAGAAGCCTTGGGATCCTCCCATGTGTGGCCCTCGATCCTGGGATTGCAGGTACACACCACGACCCCTGTCCTTTTACTTGGACTCTGGGGATCTGAACTCAGTTCCTCAGGCTTGCACAGAAAGCAGTTCTCTGCTGATCGACCTCTCCAGCCAGGTTGTATCTCTACATACTTGATTGAAGTAGCTCATGCTGTAGGGAGAGAACTTCACCAAGTATGAGTTTGGCAGCTCTTGACAGTTCAAAACAGAGTAGCAATAATAGTGGATGTAAAAGAGAAAACTATTAAAGAGTGTTTATCACAAACCACAAATGCTTATAACCTGGGCGCATGGGAAGTCTTCGCTACACAGTGAGTTCAGTGCCAGGCTGGGCTATGTGAGACTATGTGTCAAAAAAAGGCAACAATAATAGCCGGGCGGTGGTGGCGCACGCCTTTAATCCCAGCACTCGGGAGGCAGAGCCAGGCGGATCTCTGTGAGTTCAAGGCCAGCCTGGGCTACAGAGTGAGTTCCAGGAAAAGGCGCAAAGATACACAGAGAAACCCTGTCTCGGAAAAAAAAAAAAAAAAAAAAAGGCAACAACAAAAAGAAAATATTACCATAAAACCCACCAGCTATCTCAGTTTTCTGTTGTGCTGGATACTTTTGTTTCAACTTGACACCAGCTAAAGCCATCAGAGAGGAAGGAGCCTTGTGGGAGCCGGTTTTTTCAGGTTCCTCATGGCTTTACCCAACAGGTCCACATAGAGGATGATTAGGACCACAGGCCTGAGTGCAGGTGTCTGAGATGGTCTGCACTTGGCTGTGCTGGGGGAGGAGGTCTTTTGCTCCACTCCTTGGCGTCTCTATAAATACCCTGGGGCAGAAACAATCAGGGCCCGTTGGAATAGGTTCCAGGCCCTCTTGAGGCTATCCTGTATTTTCTATCTGTTTATCTCCACAATCCAAATCCTTCCATCTAATATTTCCTGCTGCTCGCACTCAAGAAAACTCTGGGGAACTGTGGGGGTGGTGGGTAAACGCGCCGCAGAGCCTCAATGGACAAAATGGCTCCGTAAGATCCAACTGTAAGGCATTTTCTTAATTAGTCATTGATATGGGGAGGGTCCAGCGCGTGGTGGGTGGTGCCACCACAGACTGGTGGTCCTGGGTTCTATAAGAAAGCAGGCTGAGCAAGCCATGAGGAGCAAGCCAGTAAGCAGCTCCCCTCCATGGCCTCTGCGTCAGCTCCTGCCTCCAGGTTCCTATCCTGCATGAGTTCCTGCCCTGCCTACTTTAGAGGATGAACTGTTACACGGAACTGTGAGCAAAGGAAACCCTTTCCTCCCCAAGTTGTTTCTGGTCATGGTGTTTCATCACATCTATAGGAACTTTACCCAAGACATCTGTGTTTCCAAAATGCCTGCCCCCCTCAAATGTCTGAGTAACTGTGGCTGTCTCCAGCCAGGTGAAATGAAATGACCCTAAGGTCCTAAATTCAGAGGTCGGGACTATGAAGAAACGGATAGCATGACACTTGAGAAAGGAAAGCCGTTGGGTGCTTAAGAAAAAGACCTGAGTCAGAGTCAGCTGGACACCATGTCAAACTGGTGAGTGACGCTGATGTTTCAGAAATGTTCCCTTGAGCTTAGCACTGGCTTCATGGTCAGAGCTCTCATTTTCTTTCCCTAGAGTTGACATGGTGCTCTTCACAATGACTGAAGACAGGTGGTGATCACAGGTCTTAGCCAAGCGCTCGCATGGCATTTCACAACATCCTCGTGAGATGAGGTGCTATTATTAGTGTCCCGAAGCACGGGACAACGATCAGCCTCAGTTAGGATGTTGAGTAACTTGCCCGAAGTCACACAGCTTGTAAATGACCGAGCTGAGATCCCGGCTTATGGCTGATGAGTCAGAAGTCTGAGCTTTTAACCCCAGCTTTATACTACTGCTTTGGGGGTGGGGGGGTCAAGCTAGGGAAACCTGATGGCTGATATAGACATGCATATTATATATAAACTGTATTATGTGTATAGATGTATGTGTGTTGAAAGGCATCTGAGAGTTTTTGTATTTCATTCACTCTGAAGCCCAGGCCAGACTCAAACTTGTGATCCTTCTGCCTCAGTTTCCCCAGTAGCTGGGATTATAGGCCGGTGGCACCAGGTCTAGGTCCATATCTCATTTTACTCTCAAACTACTGAATTTAAACATTATTTTTTTTTACTAGAAAATTCGATCTTGTCTGCAGACAGAGAGCAGACAGGTGGGTACTTGAGGGTGGGAGAGGCCTGAACGACAGAATAAAGGAATTACAACATGGCAGGTAGAAACTTTGGGGGTGATGAGTGTGCTCACTGTATGTTGATTGTCAGGATGGTTTCTCAGTGCATATCAAGGCTGTCAGATTATAAACTTGAAATATATGCCAGTTCTTTTTTTTTTTTTTAAGATTTATTTATTTATTATATGCAGTCCTCTGTCTGCATGTATGCCTGCAGGCCAGAAGAGGGCACCAGATCTCATTACAGATGGTTGTGAGCCACCATGTGGTTGCTGGGACTCGAACTCAGGACCTCTGGAAGAACAGCCAGTGCTCTTAACCACTGAGCCATCTCTCCAGCCCTATATGCAGGTTCTTTAGTGTCAGTTCTACCCATTTTTCAATAAGGCAGCATTAGGTATCAAAAGAAGCTCAAAGGCCCAAACATGCACACGGTGCACATACATGCAGGCGAACACTCACACAGGGAAAAGGAGTCTAAAAAAGAAAAAGAGAAAGTTAACAATCTTGTCCAAGATTATCTGCAGAGATGCAAGCAGATACAGCATAATAATCTGTTTTTGGTTTTTTTGTTTGTTTGCTTGTTTGTTTAGACAGTATCTCATTATGTAGCCTTGGCTGGCCTGAAACTTGCTATGTAGACCAGGCTGGCTCCGAAACGATGGCGCTCCACCTGCCTCTGACTCCTGGGTGCTAGGATTAAGGACGTGCACCATCATACCAACCACACCACAATATGCTTTTTAAGATTATTGAACAAAGCCCCTGGAGTCGGATCTCACCTGCCATCCTGTTCAGGAGGCTGAGGCAGGAGGGTGGCTGTGAATCTGACACTAGTTTAGGTTACGTGGTAAGTTCCTGGCGGGTTTGGGTTACAGAGGAACACTCTGTCTCAAAACAAAACAAACAAAAATAACAATACTTCCAGGCCAGACAGTGTGTGCCTATAATCCTTAAATTTGGAAGGTAGGGGAAGGAAGATCAGAACTTCAATCAAGGCTGTCCTCTCTCTGCTACTCAGGCAGTTTTGAGGTCAACTTAATAATATGTGGGACCCTGTCTCTAAACAACAACAACAACACACACACACACACACACACACACACACACACACACACACTTTTAAACTTAGGGTAAGAGGAACCCTTATTCACTGCTGGTGAGAGGACAGAATATACAGTCATTATAGAAATCAATTTGGAGGTTCCTCAAAACACGAAAACAGAACTGCATATGGCCCATCTGTTCTGTTCCTGGCATACCACTCAGAGAACCCCATATCTTGCCACAGACGCACTTGTATAACCATCTTGCCTGCTGCTCTGTTTACTACACTAAGGAAATGGAACCAAACTAGATGTCTTTCAACAGATGAGTGGATAATGAAAATCTGGTTTTTTTTTGTGTGTGTGTGTGTGTGTAATATTATTCAACTCTAAAGAAAAATGAAATCACGCAGTTTGCAGAAAAATCAATGGACCTAGAATATATAGTAGTAAGTGAGGTCACCCAATCTCAGAAAGAAAAATAAAAAAGACACATGTTCTCACTCAAACATGGATCTTAGCTTATAGTGTGTGTGTATAGTGTGTGTGTGTGTGTGTGTGTGTGTGTGTGTGTGTGTGTGTGTGTGTGTAGATGCCTGTAAGTTTGGATATAGTATAATATTTAAAAAAGAGACCAAGAAAGGAAAATAGCCATGAAAGATGATATAAAGTTATTGTTTTCCTCTCTCTCTCTCTCTCTCTCTCTCTCTCTCTCTCTCTCTCTCTCTCTCTCTCTCTCTCTTTGTGGTAGATAAGTACATAAAATGTAGCTGAGCTGATCATCCAAGTATAAAACCCTAAGTGAAGCTCCCGGGCTTCAGAACGTCCATTCTAACTGTATTGAAGGCCACTGAGATGTACAGAGGTTAGCCTGGCCAAATGTTTGAGTAGCTGCCTTGCTCGAGCTGGGTGGTGTTTCTATTTGTGAATTCATTACAACAAAGTGATTTTTTATTATAAAAACTTCGCAAATTTGCTTATATTCTTTGTACAGGGGCCATGCTAATCTGTTTTGTTTCACTTTTAGCAAATGCGCTGTCAAAGTCATCGCCCAACATAGCTTTTGTTTGTTTGTTTTAAAACATGGGTTTTCATTCTATGTACACGTATTTGACCTGAGTGTTTGTGCACCACGTGCTTGCCTGGTGCCCCCGGAGGCCAGAAGAGGGCATCAGACGTCCTAGATCTGGAGTTAGAGATGGTTGTGAGCTACCACGTGGATCCTCGGAATCGAGCCCAGGTCTTCTGGAAGAGCAGCCAGTGCTCTTAACCACTGAGCCATCTTTCCATCCCCTCAACATATTTTTAAAAAGGTAAATACATCTCTTCAGAATCTTATCTTTATGACACTTAATCCATCTATTGAGAATTTTTAAAAAGGAATTCTGTAATTATATGGCCAGCAGGGGGCAACTAAATACTTGGAAATGGCACCCTGTGCAAGGGTAAAAAAAAAGTTAAAATTGGGATTGTCTGTTGGCATTGTGCTGTGCGAGACAGCTGAATGCCTCTTAAAATGGTAATTAACACCTAGTCACACATTCACACTTCCAATTTGTGAAAATAATTAAGCACTCTTAAGCAGACAGATTATAAAACCACATGCTAAGGCCTGTCTGTGCTACACTGTTTGGGTTTTTGGTATTCATATGTGTCTATCTTGTTTTTAATTTTTATTATAAAAACATGGACGAGGGTTTTAAGACATGATGACTATAAGGCAAATCAGAATCATGGTGGGCTATTAAACCCATTTCCATCTACAAACACAAAAATTCTGAAAATAGAATGTCATCCAGTGTGAGACGTGCTGTCCATTTGCCCGCAGGGCTCTGATGCACCCTCAGACTGGCCACCTCTCCGAAGCCCAAATGGGAGCCTGCCAGAGCTCTCTCCCTGATAGTTACACACCGTTCAGGATAGGACATTGAGAGATGATGGGAAGACAGTGGATTGAGGCGCCCTTCCCCCATGCGCTTATCCTTCCATGGCACCTATTCACCACACTGTGGGAACTTCTTCAGCCCATTTCCAGCTCCGCCAGTGAGAAACTAGTCTGTCTGTCTGTCTATCTATCTATCTATCTATCTATCTATCTATCTATCTATCCATCCATCATCCATCCATTTATTTATTTATTTATTTATTTATTTATTTATTTATTTATGTCAATTTGCTTTTGCCTAGTCCTGTATTTGAGCATAAACTCTAAAAATGGCCTAGGAACCAAATCATGGTTTTTTTTTTTTCCCCCGGGGGGTGGGGTGGGGTGGGTGGAGGGGTGGGGGGTGAGGGGGGTGGGGGGTGGGGTGGGGTGGGGGGGTTTCGGGACAGGGTTTCTCTGTAGCTTTGGAGCCTGTCCTGGACTAGTTCTGTAGACCAGGCTGGTCTCGAGCTCACAGAGATCTGCCTCTGGAGTACTGGGATTACAGGCATGTGCCACCACCACCTGGCTCATGTTTTTATACTGTTAAGATCACTACACAGCCAGGCAGTGGTGGTGGTGCACACCTTTAATCCCAGCATTCGGGAGGCAGAGGCAAGTGGATCTCTGTGAGTTTGAGGCCAGCCTGGGCTACCAAGTGAGTTCCAGGAAAGGCGCAAAGCTACACAGAGAAACCCTGTCTTGAAAACAAACAAACAAAAAAGATCACTACATAATGCCACTCAACCTTCAAAAGCCACGGAAGGGGACACTTTCTGTAACAAAGGGCGTGTGGTTTAAGTTCAGCTTTTTGCTGTTTGACCACTGTACAATCTGCATGACATGTGACCCCCACAGCCACAACTGAAACGTAACTGCTGGCTTCTCTTCCTCCTTGTGAGACCAAGAGTTGTGCCCTTGTATCATCTGCTGTATGCCTTTGTGCCTCTGTTAGCATGCTGAAGGTACGTTAGTCCTTTACAACAAAAGATGTCAAGTTGTTTCTCTCCCGAAGTGATCACAGCCTGCAGGTGACTCTCCCATCTCAGGGAGTGGAGTCTCCTGCACTCACAGAGCCCTTTGAGCCCTCCGGCACTTGGGGGAGCCGACCTAGTCACACATTCCTTCACACGTTGAATTTGTGAAAATAACTGAAAGCACTCTTCTAAGAAAACAGATTCTAAAACCACGTTCTGAGGTCTATTTGGACTGGAGTTTGGGGGTTGGAATTTCAGTAATTCACTCTTCTAAGAGAACATTATAAAACCACATTCCAAGGTCTATTTGGACTAGAGTTTTGGGGTTGGGCTTTCAGTGTTTTATATCTTTATAATGGATTAGTTTATTTTTTAACTTCCTGTATTATAAGAAGAATATTAATAAAGATAGGCTTCTTTCGGTAGAGTATTCTAGGGCTGTCCTGCATTTCACTAGGTATTCTAAAATTAAGGAAATGGAGAGACTTCTGCTACAAGTAGTGCCTTACTTAAAATGATTCAGCTTAATGATTTTATACTCCTCACTGGTGTGAAAGGGACCTTCATCCAGTAGGAACCATACTTGACTATCATGTGGGAGGCTCTGGCCTTAGCCCTCAGCCCCACAGAAACAAAACAAACCCATGCTCCAGGTTTTGAATTTTGATTTTTTTTCCCCCTTAGTGAGATGTAGAACAGTACTGGCCTGTGTTACCAAGTGGCCATGGGGGTATGTAACAGAAACTCTCCATACCCTGCTAAGTAATAATGACCAGCAGGTTAGGTGTATTACATATGTACTTCCAACTTAAGATGTTTCCAACTTAATCTCTACCCGGAAATAACCCTACTGGATCAGAGCTGGAGAGACGGTTCCGTGGTTAACAGCACATGGTGTGTTTGGAAGAGACCCAAGTTCAGTTCCCAGCACCCACATCAGGGGGCTCACAAGTGCTTGGAAAAAATAAATCTTGAAAAAAGGGAAGTTTCTGAATAAATTTCTAGCCTTCTTCGAGGAGGCTAATTTTATGTCCTTATTAGCGCATGACACACAATGAGTTTCATTATGATAGTTCCATACATGCCCATAATGCACTTGGCTCATATTCACCCCATCACCCTCTCTTCCTCCCTCCCACCACTACTCCCACTTATCTCCTTCCTCTCTACTCAGCTTGTCCCCTTGGAACTTCCATGTCCCCACACCCCACCCCCAGCCCTAGTGGGTTCCTTTAAGCAGTGCTTACAGGAGCATTGGTGAGGGCATGTTTACAGTAGTATGGGCACCTTCCCGATGGGTATACCACAGGAGAAAATATTTCTGTCTTAGCAACCATTAACTGCCTAAAGACCCACCCGGGGTGTGTGTGTGTGTGCAGACCTTGTAAGCCCCTCTGCTTACACCATAGGCCCAGTCATGTGCAGGTCTTACCGTGGGTATTCACAATTACTGTTGTCTAAGAGCGCTACAACCACACCATTGCCCGGAAAGTTCCACAATTCCCCACCCCCACCCCTTACCCCCCATCCTTTGGCTTGTACTACATAGAGACTAATTTTTAAGCCTTTCCATAGAAACGAAACCAATAAAATGTATAAATGTAGCTGTTTAGAGATGAATATTTATTTTATGGAATTCGTACACGTGACTGTGGTGACCTGGTAGGGTTTCGGTTTGAGGCAAAGATCCTAGCAGATGCTCTTCCAGCTCAGAGAAGGCTCGTCTTTGATGTAATAAGACCTTCAGCCAACTGGAGGAGGTCCAGTCACATTATGAAGAGCACTCAGCTCTACCCAAAGTCCACTCATTTAAATGTTAATCTCTTCCAAAAGCACCATCACAGAAACATCCTGAATAATGTTTAACCAAATATCTGGGCAACATGACCCAGCCAGCTCGGTATACAAAATTAATCATCACAGTTGTCCTACTTGTTGATAAACAGTCAAAAAAAAAAAAAAAAAAAAAAAAAAATTGGAAACGATCTTCCGTGGTGAGAATATCCAAGCCTGATCTAGGTTTGATTGCAATACTAGAACAAAGGATATCCAGCAAGTGTGTGCTGACTTTTAAACTGCACGTGAATCTGGCACCGTGGCTCGCTAGGTGAATGAACATGCCTGCTGCCAAGCCTTGTACCCTGAATTTGATCCCTGGGACCTACATGGAAGGAAGAGAGAGCACATTGTCTTCTGACTTCCACATGTGCACTGTGGCGCGCGCGCGCGCGCGCACACACACACACACACACACACACACGTACGTGTGCGCGCATGCACGTGTGATATGAACTGAATTTATATGACTGAGTTAATTTCCCTGGGGGTTTCTGGGTTCTGCCAGGCTTCCGGTGTGGTGCTGGTGGAAAAAGACAAGGTAGGATGTAGGGAAAGTTCTAGTTGGATTGTGCAGCTTCCCCGACTGGCTCCCCAGCTAACCCTGTATGCAGTTTGGATGAGTTATTTGGCTTTGATGTAGCTCTCCGTTTCTTCTCC
This sequence comes from Peromyscus leucopus, assembly GCF_004664715.2. Taxonomy (NCBI): domain Eukaryota; kingdom Metazoa; phylum Chordata; class Mammalia; order Rodentia; family Cricetidae; genus Peromyscus; species Peromyscus leucopus. The sequence continues at coordinate 19,228,348 of NC_051078.1, read as the reverse complement.
TGTACAAAGAGAACCATCCCGGCTGCTTGCGGTACATTTTGCTCTGTTAAGCGGCGTTCGCTGCTCTTCCCCGTGTGGACATGCAGTGGGGTGGCATTTTTCGGTGGCCCTGCAAGCTGATGACGTAACCTGATTGGGCAAATGCTGTAGAACTGGCTTGTATCAGTCAGGTTCGGTGTCCATACTGGCGATCCCAGCACTTAGGAGGATGGAGGCAGAAGGATCAAGAGTTCATGATGGTCCGGCTCAGCTTCTTGGGTTTTCCAGGTCATGTACTACTGTTTCATGAGATGCTGTTTCAAAAAACAAAAGCAAAAACAAATATGGCTTCCCGCCCCCCCCCCCAAAAGAAAACAACCAAGGAAAGAATTGACATGTGTCACTTTCAAGATGAGTGAAAGGCCACTATGAGTTCCCAAGGGCTTTCTTCTTGTCTTCTCTTACCTTGCCAAGTGATTCCTGTGAAGATGGCTGCGCTAGCTGGGCATGGAGGTTTATCCATTGACTCCCAGAGCATGGGAGGGAAATGTAGATGGATCTCTGTGACTTCCTGGCTAGCCTGGCTTCCATCTAGAGTTCCAAGCCAACTAGGACTACATAGTAAGACCCACCCTGTTTCAAAAAAAAAAAAAAATTTAGTAGGGGCTGGTGAGATGGCTCAGTGGATAAATGCATATGCTGGGTAAGCCTGACAACCTGGGTTCAATTCCCACGACCCAAGGAGAGGTAGAAAGAGAGAACCAAGTCCATGAAGTTGTCCTTTGGCCCTTACATGTGCCCTGTGTTACAAACACCCCCACACATATTATGCACACACACAATAATCATAAAAAATTCAATCAACCAATCAATTGAATTAAAAAATTCAGAGGGAGGCAGAGCCAGGCGGATCTCTGTGAGTTCGAGGCCAGCCTGGGCTACCAAGTGAGTCCCAGGAAAGGCGCAAAGCTACACAGAGAAACCCTGTCTCGAAAAACCAAAAAAAAAAAAAAAAAAAAAAAAAATCAGAAGTCGGGCATGAAGGCGCACACTTGCAATACCACCTGCTTGGGAGGCTGAGGCAAGAGGATTGCCACATTCAAGGCCAGACTGGGCATCTCAGCAAGATCCTGTTTCAAAATGAAATACAGAGAAATGAGGAAGGTCTAGAGATGTTAGCTAAGTGATAAGAGTGCTTACTTACCAGGAAGAAGGCCTTGAGTTAAACTCTCAGTATAAGGAAAAAATTTTTCATGGGTCTTAGGAGGCTGGGGCGATGACTCAGTGGATAATCCTACTTCAAACAGTGAGGATGGGACCCATGAGTTGGCTCAGCAGGTAAAGCCCTTGCTTCGCAAGCCTTATAACCTCATTGGTTACTCCCTAATTGGTTATTGATCGTTGGTCTCAATTCCCCAACCCAAGGAAAGGCGGAAAGAGAGAACCCAATCCATAATATTGTCCTCTGACCTCCACACATGTGGAGGTAGCACATGTGTGTGCGCTCACACATGTGTGCTCACACATGTATATCACACATGCACACACATATGCACACACACACACATGCGCACGCGCGCGCGCGCGCACACACACACACACACACACACACACACACATACCACAGCAGTAATAGCTCTTGTCATGTATCTTAAGTGTAATCTGAGTTCAAATAGGAAGGTAAATCAGAGAAAGTGGAGAAGAAGAAGGAAGAGGAGGAGGAAGATGAAAGGGACGTCACTGGGCGGGGCTCCAGCTCAGAGGCAAAGTGCTTGCCTGACTTAGGGGGGCCCTGGTGTTCAACCCATAGTGCCATCACGACCGCCACGGCAAAAACCATAAAACCAAAAACCAAACCCAAACAGAAAAAAATCTTATTACCCTTACTGATAAAGCTTCTTGAACCACATGAACCCAATGTACAACCAGAACCGTTTTTATTTTTTTATTTTTTATTTTTTTTGGTTTTTTTGAGACAGGGTTTCTCTGTGTAGCTTTGCGCCTTTCCTGGAACTCACTTGGTAGCCCAGGCTGGCCTCGAACTCACAAAGATCCGCCTGCCTCTGCCTCCCAAGTGCCAGAACCGTTTTTAAAAAATTAGTTCTCCTGAAGAACAACTGGGAGTTGGGTGTGATGGTACATGCCTTTGGTCCTAGTACTCCGGCAGCAGAAGCAGGAGGATTACTGCGAGTTCCAGACCAGCTTAGCCTGCATAACAAAAGCAAAATTCAGAAAGGAAGGAAGGAAGGGAGGGAGGGAGGAAGGAAGGAAGGAAGGAAGAAAGGAAGGAAGAAAGGAAGGAAGAAAGGAAGGAAGAAAGGAAGAAAGAAAGGAAGAAAGAAAGGAAGAAAGAAAGGAAGAAAGAAAGGAAGGCAGAAAGGAAGGCAGAAAGGAAGGCAGAAAGGAAGGCAGAAAGAAAGGCAGAAAGAAAGGCAGAAAGAAAGAGGAAAAGAAAGAGGGAAAGAAAGAGGGAAAGAAAGAGGGAAAGAAAGAGGGAAAGAAAGAAGGAAAGAAAGAAGGAAAGAAAGAAGGAAAGAAAGAAAAAGAGAGAAAGACAGAGAAAAGAAATAAAGGAGGGAGGGAGAGAAGAAGGAAGGAAGGACGGACGAACGAATAAATGGGAGGTGACTATCAACTCAGATGTCAGATAGACTTGTGTAGGGTCAACTTGTTTCATGGGTGTTGTCAATAATAGAAAGGATGAGAATTGGATCTCAGGTTACTTTAGTATTATTTCATTTTGAAACAGCCTGCCTCCATCTTGGGCTAAAGCTGTAGCAGGAATCGTAGAGAGTCTTTTTGTTTTTTTTTTTTTTTTGGTTTTTCGAGACAGGGTTTCTCTGCGTAGCTTTGCGCCTTTCCTGGAACTCACTTGGTAGCCCAGGCTGGCCTCAAACTCACAGAGATCCGCCTGTCTCTGCCTCCCGAGTGCTGGGATTAAAGGCGTGCGCCACCACCGCCCGGCTCTCGTAGAGAGTCTTATTAATAAAATCAAACCTGTGAGCCAGGTATTGGGGTGAAGCTGGTAGATCAGAGATACAGAACAAGCCACAGCTACCTCACCTCGCCGGATCCTCAGCTGGTCTTGTTTCCTCAGACTGGAGGCCTCTGAGTCCTCATCCGGAATGGGTCTCAGCTGAACTGCTCAAAAGCCTGAAGCTTAACCAGCCAAATGCTTCTAGTTTCTGGTCCTCATGCCTTATATACCTTTCTGCTTTCTACCATCACTCCCTGGGATTAAAGGCTGGCTTTCTGAGATTAAAGGCATGTGTCACCATGCTTGGTTGTATCCTTGAACACATGGATTTCTGCCTCTGGAATGCTAGGAGTAAAGGCGTGTGCTATCACTGCCTATCTTAAGTATCTAGTGGCTTTACTGTTCTCTGACCCCAGATAAGTTTATTAGGGTACACAATATTTTGGGGAACACAGTACCACCACAGGCTTGAAAACCATCTTATAGCCAAGACAAACTAGGTTCATTACTTTTTATGACTAAATCTCTGTTTCTCAAATAGTGGGCTATGCACACCTGTGACCTTAACTACAAATGGTTCTGTGCTGCCTCTTCCAGGAAACGGCAACTGTGCCTTTGTTTAAAAACGTTGTTATCATCACCTTGCAACCCTACCTTTGTTTCAGGAGGTTGTTATGACTACTGTTGTTATGACCACCTTGTTACGTTCTGTGTCTGTAATCCTGCCTATATGCCTGCCAAATCCCCCAACTGGAAACCCCTACCCCGAGCTATAAAACCCTTATCCTCCCCATGTCTGATGCTGACCTCTTGAACACCTTAGAGGGAAGCAGCTCATGCACATGAATAAAAAAAAAAAAAAGCTTGCTTTAATTGCTTGCTTGAATTAATTTGGCCATGATGATTTGGGTCAGTGGTCTTTCTCCTTGAATCTTTGGGATTAACATTGGAAGTCGAGACTGACACCTGATAACACAATTTATTATGGGTAAGCAAATTTGAAAGAGACAACAAGAAAGGGGGTGGGTCTTATCTTCTCCCCTAATTATTAGTTGAAATCCTCCTATTTGGGAAAGGCAGTGGAAAGAAACATGGGATTACTGTTCCTTACAGTCATGTAAGAGCCAGGTAGGGAAGCCATGAGGGAGAAGAGGTGGCTTGCTGTAACACCAATGGATGAATCATTGCTGTTATGATGTAAATGCTTATCTTCCTCCTCTATCCATATGTTCGAATCCTCACACACACCCCAGAATGGTGACTGACACTAGGAGCCATGTCTTTGGGAGGTGACTGGATGATGTAGGCAAAGCCTTCGTAAATGAGATTGGTATCCTTATGAAGCAGGCCGAGAGACATGCCCTCACTTGGGAAACTGGGAAGACAGCTACTTATGAGGTAGTGGGTCCTCTGAGATGTGAATCTGCTGATGCCTTGATCTCAGACTTTCCAGCTTTCAGAACTATCAGAAATAAGTTTCTGCAACCAAAGCCATCCAACCACCAGACCCCAGGGGGTGGCATTTGTGACAGCAGCCCCAACATGCTGAGACAATTGTAATATTTTAGAAACTTTTTATGTTATGGCTATGTTTTTAGTACATGTAAGATAGATTTTTTTATGACATACTAAAAATTAAACTTAAGAATTTAGTTTATTTCGCACATTTACTTATTTGTCATTTGTGTGTATGGGTGTTTTTCCTTGCATGTCTGTACATCACACGCACGCACGCAATGCCCATGGAGGTCAGAAGAGCCCTAGAACTGGTTATAAATGGTTGTGAACCACTGTGTGGGAATCAAACCCAGGCCCCAGGTTCAATTCCCAGTACCAGACAAAGGGAAGGGAAGGAGGAGGGAGGAATACAAACCCCATGTTGGCCAGATCCTCATTTTTTTTGACATTGTGGCTGAATTTACCCCCTTCTCCTCTCCCCCTCCACCCCTCTTGATTCCTCCCTCCCTCCTCTCCTCCCTTTCTCTTTAACAGGTCTCTTTTTTCTGTGACGTGAATGGCATTGAATCATAGATCAGAATTGATTGACTGGCTTGCTGCGTCGTAAAGGATTTGAACTCCCAGACAAAAGCTAAACAGATCTTAGTTCTAATCCTGCCCCTGCCACTGGCTACATTTCTCTCCTGCAGCCGTTAACTGTCTAGGAGGGGCAGGACCTCTCAAGGCCCCTCCCCTTTCTACAGCGGAATGTTAATAGGCCCTGTCTTGTTCCAGTCTTGTGCAGGTAATTGCATCAGCTCAGAGTTCAAGAGTTCAACGGACCGCATTCCACAGCACTCCACCTCTGGCTCTTAAATTCTTTCCACACCCTCTTCTTCAGTGTTTCCTAGATCTTGGGGAGGGTAATATAGATGTTCTCTCTATGGATGAGCATTTCCTAGTCACTTATTCTAGGCTCTGACTCTTTACATTCTCTTTGGTAACCCCTGCCCACTACAAAAAGAAGCAAAGCTGATAGCAGTACTAGTCTCTCTCTCTCTCTCTCTCTCTCTCTCTCTCTCTCTCTCTCTCTCTCTCTCTCTCTCTCTCTCTCTCACACACACACACACACACACACACACATATGAGACATTATGAACGGCACATTGTATCTCAACAGCAATACTTTCCCTGATAGGAAGGGCTTATGATCTCTCAGCCATGGGGGCTTTTGACCAGGATTACAGTAGCAGTCATGAATCCTCTTCTGCAGAGCAGACTTCAGATCTAGTGAAAAAGTGATTGGTTACTCCCCAACCCATCATGCCCCTCTTGTACCAATGGGCGCATTTTCTGCGGCTGGTCAGTAGTGTGATACACAGAGTCCACAGCTGAGTAAGATATTGATGACAGTTCTCCCCAGAAGCTTGAACAGCACCTATGGGTACTATGGAAGCTAATCAGCAGGGAGGAAACTTCTACCTCAGTTCTAGCTTGTCCGTCTAACCATCAAGGTATCTTAAGCAATATGAAGTATGGCTCAGGGGTTAAGAGCACTGGCTGCCCATCTAGAAGACCCGGGTTCAATTCCCAGCACCCACATGGCAGCTCACAACTGTCTGTAACTCCAAGGTCTGGTGCCCTCACACAGACATGCAGGCAAAACACCAATGCACATAAAGTAAATAAATAAACACCCTTTGTTTGTTTGTTTGTTCTTGTTTTTTGAGACAGGGTTTCTCTGTGTATCTCTCTGGCTGTCCTGGAATTTGCTCTGTAGACCAGGCTGGCCTCGAATTCACAGAGATCTGCCTGGCTTTGTCTCCCGAGTGCTAGGATTAAAGGCGTGCATCACCGCTGCCACCACCCATGGGGGGGGGTTGACCTTTGATTTTTACATTTGAGAAAGGACAAGTGAGGTGATATAACTAGCAAGTGGCAGGGGCAGGATTAGAACTAAGATCTGTTTAGCTTTTGTCTGGGAGTTCAACTCCTTTACAACGTAGCAAGCCAGTCAATCAATTCTGTATTACCCGAGTGTGGTGGCACATACCTATCATCCCAGCCCTCATCTGGGAGGCTAAGGAAGGAATCTGGGGAGTATGAGGCCAGCATGAGCTATATAGTGAAACATTATCTAAAAAAAAAAAATTACATTAATGAACGTCATGATATTGAAAGGTTTTTAAAGAGATTTTCTTTGGAGCGTACTAACTCCCAACAGCTTCTGGGTTAGCACTCTGTCACTTAACCCGACAGGGACATCCATGCATAAAACCAAAGTGCAATCAAAGTACAGTTCTTGTCAAATATTAGCACTGGAAAAAAGAAAACATTAACTGAATACTTTTTTTTTTCCTCTTTCAAACAGCAGTAACTGTTCCAAAAGTCTAAGCTTGCACTTGATTTTTTTTTTTTGCTACCTTTTATGAACTTGACAGCTGTGCATTTGGAATCTGTTCAAATTCTATTTGTAGCCAAGTCACGTGAACAGAAGAGTCTGTACATCTGTTTCTTCACGTCGCTAGAGTAATCTGTATTTGTAGATCGCCTTATATAATTTTGAACATGTTCGTGTGTTCACTTACCATAGTTCTTTTGCAATGGTTGTGCGCTTTATTTTTTTTTTAAGGTATGATAAGGGGGCAATGCTTTTTATAGTTTTATATTTGGTTAAAGATAAAAGAAAATAATATGCATTAATTATGGTGTATACCCATGTGACTGACCTCCATGTACAGAAAAAAAAAATTGACATACCCTCTCCCCCAAGGGATCCAAGAAACAACACACACACACACACACACACGCACACGCACACGCACACGCACACGCACACACACACACACACACAAATCATATATATCTAGGTTGGAGAAGTATCTTAGTTGGCTAACATGCATGAGGCCCTGGGTTTTGTCCCCAGCACCGTTTAGAACAGATATGGTGGCACATTCTTGCAAATCCATCTCTTGGGAGATGGAGGCAGGAGAATCAGGAGATCAAGGTCATCATCTGCCACTTAGTAAGCTTGAGGCCACCTTGGGCTACCTGAGACTCTCTCTCAACAAACAAGCATCCAACCATGTATCATCACCACATGTAGTTTCTTGATATCATCCCATTCCTAAGCATATGAAAACTTGCCTGATTATTTCTTTTCTTTTTTTGGTTTTTCGAGACAGGGTTTCTCTGTGTAGCTTTGCACCTGTCCTGGAACTCACTCTGTAGCCCAGGCTGGCCTCGAGCTCATAGAGATCTGCCTGCCTTTGCTTCCCAAGTGCTGGGATTAAAGGTGTGCGCCACCACCACCTGGCCCCGATGATTTCTATTTGCCCTGCCTTTTGTTGTTATTTCGAGACAGTGTCTTGTGTGGCCCAGGCTGCTCTCGAACTCACTGAGTGGCAGAGGATGACCTTGAACTCTTGATCATGCCACCTCCACTTCTCGAGTGCTGGAATTACAGGAGAGCGTCATCATAGTTGGCCATCAATGTCTTTTTCATAATTGTTTTTGTTTGTTTTATTTTCTCTTTCTATTTTTTTTCTGAAATAACATTTTAATCTGTAGTCCAAGCTGGTTTACAACTCGCTGTGTAGCTCGGGCTGGCCTCAAACTCCAGGTAATCCTCCTGCCTCAGTCTTCTAAGTGATAACCTTCTAGGTTTGAGCTGCCATTCATGACTGAAAAGCAGTTTGTTTGAATCAGAATCTAATTAAAAGTCCATCCACTGCATTTGGTTGACAGTTAATAGTGCTTTTTCTCCCCCTGCCTCTGCCTCTCAAGTGCTGGGATTACAAGTATGTACCACCCTCCTGGTGTAGGAGCTGGAGGTCACATTTGCATGTTATACAAATACTCTGCCAGCTGAGTTATGTCTTCAGCCCTATAGGGTTTTTTGTCTTTTTCTTTTTCTCCCCGCCGCCCAATAGAGTCTCATATGTAGCACAAGCTGGCCCAGAATTTGCTATGTAGATCAGTATGGACTTACATTTACAGTGATCTTTCTGTTTTTAATCTCAAGCACTGGTGATACAGATGTATGTGCACCTGTCATATTTTTAATTAATAAAGGTCATTTCTCCATTGACCTTTCTTTTCCCTCAGTTTAGATATATTCAAATGGTATACTTTAGCAATTTAAGAAAGTAAAGGCAGCTGTAAATAATGTAAATTTAGATGAAAATAATTAGCCAAAGATTTGGCTAAGTGCAAGGTGAAATTTGTAACATTGTGAGATCACTAAGTATCCATGGAGTTGTGATCTCTAGAAAGCAGTCGACCTTCAAAGGTAGTTTTGAGCTGGGGATGGTGGCCCACACCTGTCATATCAGCACTTGGAAAGTATAGGCAAGAATATCAGAAATTCATGGTCATCTTCAGCCACACAGTGAGTTTGAAACCATCCTGAGCTACACGAGACAAGTCTCAAAAATGAAACAAGGTGGTGGCGCACGCCTTTAATCCCAGCACTCGGGAGGCAGAGTCAGGCGGATCTCTGTGAGTTCGAGGCCAGCCTGGGCTACCAAGTGAGCTCCAGGAAAGGCGCAAAGCTACGCAGAGAAACCCTGTCTCGAAAAACCAAAAACCAAAAAACAAACAAACAAACAAACAAAAACCCCCCAAAAAAACAGGGGCTGGAGAGATGGCTCACCTGTGAAGAGCGATTCCTGCTCTTGAAAGAGGTTCAGTTCCCCGCATCAACACCGGGCGACCCACAAATGCCTGTCCCTCGAGTTCGATCCAGCAGACAGTCAACTCTCCGACCTCTGAAGGCGCCTACATGTGCGTGGCGGCACCCATGAGCTCGAGCAGAGACACACACACATCCACATTAAAACAGAACAAAACAAAACAAAAGCCAGAAGAGAACAAAAGGATCAAGTTTTCGGTAGGGTTGTTATTAACCACAGTCTATTTCCAGCAAGTAGTTCGTAGGCCTGGGGTTGGGAGTCTAATTAAAGCTCTGCACGTGAGAATAACAGACTTCTCTGGAGAGCCACTGGAAACAGAGACGGGAGACCATCCAGAGAGTCCAGAGCAGAAGGATGAATCTGGAGAGCCTACAGTAGAGGGATTCTATGGGAACCTGTAGTCGCCTTTCTCAGGCCAGCGAGAGATGGTGCAGTGGGTCAAGGCGCTTGGCTCTAAGCCTCACAAGCTGATGCCATCCCTGGGACCCACAGGTTGGAAGAAAAGAACCCACTCCTCCAAGTCCCGTCCCGCCCCCACCCCCCACCTCCCCGATTTCACCTGGGTTTGGGAGAGTAAAGAGGTATCTTGAAGATCTGGGAGAAGGCATGTATGCTCGTCACTGCAAGAGGCGATAGTGGTAATTATCGTTGCTCCCTGGTAATTTTGCAAGCCTGCCTGGCACCTTCGCTCTCAGAGAACAGCATCCGCGAGCTTTGACGCTCTAAACTCTTGTGGCTTACCGAGTGAAGGCGCCTTGCTGGCTGTGCATTTATTTCAGAACAAAGGCAGAGGACCATAGAAATGTTGGATAATTGTGTGCGACTAGGGTGAGGCTAGGACTCAGTAAAAACTACAACTTAGTAAGCTGGAAGAAGTATATACAACGTGGCTATATCATCGAGACTTCTCAGGAGTTGAATAAATACAGATCGGATAAACTAACTGCAGCAGTTATTTATTAATTTATATTAATAAATATAATTTATATTAATAAATAACATCATTTATTGATAATTATATAATATAAACAATAATAATATTATAAATTAATAATTTATTAATATTATCGATACATTTAGTCACAAACTAGAATATAAGTAATATGTGCATTTTATTTCTACTGAAGGATAGAGGAGCCAGAGAGACCACTCAGTTAATAGCATGCTTGCTTGGTATGCACAAAGCCTTGAGCATGAGCATCAGCCCTGAATAAAACAACTATATTTGGTGATCTGTGTTGACAGTCTTGGCTGTCAGAGAAATGTAGGCATAAGAATCAGAAGTTCAAGGTCATGCTTGATTCCATATTGAATATGAGGCCTTTCTGGGCTACTTGAGACCCTTACCTCAAAAACCCAAGCTAAACCAAGCAAAACAAAAAGAGGTAAATAAAAGGCATGTGGGCATTCTGCAGAGAAATTATAGATCTGGTTTTATCAATAATGTATTAAGAAGTAGGCAAAGTTTGAAAAAGTATAGTGTTATACAGACAAAAGAAGTAGAGTTTTTAGGGGTTGGGGATTTAGGTCAGTGGTAGAGCGCTTACCTAGCAAGCACAAGGCCCTGGGTTTGGTTCTCAGTTCTGGAAAAATGAAAAAATAAAATGAAAGAAAGGAAGGAAGGAAGGAAGAAAGGAAGGAAGGAAGGAAGGAAGGAAGGAAGGAAGGAAGGAAGGAAGAAGTAGAGTTTTGATTTAGAAAAAAAAATGCAAGGTGGGACTGGAGAAACGGCTCAGTGGTTAAGAACACTGGGCTACTCTTCCAGAGGACCTGGGTTCGAGTCCCAGCACCCACATGATGGAACACAACCATCTGAAACTCTAGTTCCAGAGGCCCCATTCTTTCCTCTGGCTTCCACAGACACTGCACAGATGTGGTGCACAGGTATACATACAGGCAAAACATCTGTACACATAAAATAAAATCTAAAAAAAATGCAAGGTACCTGGTGTGGTGGTACACACCTTTGATCTAGCACTTGAGAGGTGGAGGCAGGGGGATCTATATTTGCAAGTTTGAGGCCTAGTCTACAAAGTGAGTTGCAGACCAGTCAGGGTTTCATAGTAAGACCCTCAAAAAAAAAAAAAAAAACCAAAAACAACAACCCCACAAAGTACAATTTCTTTGCACTAGACTCAATTACAGCTTTGGAAATATGAGTTATGATATTCCTGTGTTTACTTAGCTTTTTGAGATATTTCAATGTGCAGTCACATTTGTGAAAAGCTGCTTTTTTATCTGCCATTTTAGAACTGAAAGAAAAACACATTTACAACAGGAAATGTCCATGTGATCTATGTAATAATCTGAAAAAAAAATGGATTCTTATTCTTTGTGTTTGTTTTATTCATTTGAGATGGAGTCTGACTCTGTAGCCTTGGCTGGCCTGGAACCAGTTATGTGGACTAGGCTGGCCTTGAACTTTAGATGACCCTCCTGCACCTGCTTCCAGAAAGCTGGGGTTAGAGGCATGAACAACCATACTTGGTTTCTTACTCTTTTTAGAATTTGAGTTTAGGATGTTTTATGAGTTGAATTAAAACTCAGGAGTCAATCCTTATATTTTGAACCTAAAATTCAGGCTATTCTGGGGCAAGCTGTTAAAACTTACCATACCTAATTCTGAATAGGCAATGTGGGCGGAAAGAGTGGGCGGAGCTTTTCAATAAGACTTAATTGTTCTTAAGCTGTGAATGCATAATTATGTAATTTGTTATGATGAATTTTCCTTTTTAGACTTCTGTGGTAGGAATCATTAATGCTTATGTGAGAATCATATAATTCTGATTTCTGTGGCTTTATATCATCAGCTCCTAAATATATACTAATTACTGACTGCATAATAAATCTTCTTCACTGGTACACTGTGCAAATTTGAAATAAGGATGTCATTATAAAGAAAAACACTTTAAATGTAAGAGTAGCACAGTTATTTCAAAAGAGAACACCTAGAGAATATTAATATAATTCTGCCCACATGGATGAGAGAGAAGAGAAAGCCAGTGGCTGTGTGTAGCATTTTCGCTTTTTAAGGCATATGCCAGATAGAAAAAATAGTACAAACATAAACTACTTGGATGAGGTCTATTTAACAATCGATGGGGAATGAGAATCTGGTTAGATCTATTTCTGATAGCAGGCATTTCCTTAACATGATTTTATTGTTTTGAAATTATTGCTTAAACCAATTTTTAAAAACATTGTGGTTTTTGTATAGTGAATGCTTTTTAGAGTTTTGCAGATGTTGGGGTGGGATTTAGATTTATTGATACACTGCTTGCTTATTGAGTATGAAGCTTTGGGTTCGATCCTCAGCATCAAAGAAGTATCTGTCATAGCAGCATTTAGGAGAGTGGAAGATCAGAAGTTCAAGGTCTTTCTCAACTGCATTGTGAGTTCAAGGTCAGCCTGAATACCTAAAACTCTGTCTCAAATAATAATAATAATAATAATAATAATAATAATAATAATAATAATAATAATAATAAACTGAGGGGTGTGTGGAGGCACATACAGAGGTAGGTGGACCATTGTGAGTTCAAAGCCAGTCTTGTCTAAATAGAGAGTTCCAGGCCAGCTCAGGCTACACAATGAGACCCTGTCTCAAAACAATTTTTTAAAGACTTTTGTAAGACTTATTTTTATTTATATGTATGAATGTTTTGCCTGCATGGAGTTATGGGTACCATGCATGTCTGGTGTCCTTGGAGGCCAGAAGAGGGTGTGTTAAATCTCCTAGGATTCGACATACAGCTGTAAATTGTCACATGGGTGCTGGGAACAGGACCGGGGGTCTCTGGAAGTGCAGCTGGTCCTCTTAATCACTGAGCCATCTCTCCAACCCTGACTTTTAAAAATGCTTACCACTTCCAACGCTCTTTAGTTCTCACTTCTCAGGCCTTTCATTTTGGATCTTTTTTTTTTTTTCTAACTAAAAAAAATAATAATAATTTCTTTAGATTTTCCATTAGTGCCCATATTTGCAACTTTGCCGCAAATTCTGCCTTTGCTTTTTCTAAAATACTTTTTTTATTTTTGTGATATTAGGGTTTTTATTTTATTTTCAGTGGTAGGGGTGGAAGCTAGGGCTTGTTGCTTTGAGTTAGGTACTCTACTACTGAGCTCCATCCACAGCTCTGTAGTTTTTTGAAGCAGCTTCTCAGAGAGTTGCCCAGGCTGACCTTGAATTTATAATCCTCCTCCTTTGATCTCCCAAGTCACTGGGATTATAGACCTCTGCCATCATACCCAGCTAGCCTCATTCTTGAAAGGGCATTTCAAGGTGACTTAGAATTAAGGCTGACAGGTTTTTACTTTGTTTTGTTTTGGGAGAAGTTCTCATTATTAACCCCAATGGACCCCAAACTCGCTATGTAGTCCAGGCTGGCCCCTACCTCGCAAATCCTCCTGCTTCTGTGCCTCTGTTGCTGAATACTGGGATAGCGGGCTAGTCATTTTCTTTTTGCCGACTGAACATATCCCACAGTCTTCGGGTTTCTATTGCTGCTGATAAAACCTCTTTTCTTTGCCACTCAGACGGCTTTCCCTGTGGTTTTGGTATTCTGCTGCTTCACTGTGGCGTATCGAAGTGCAAAGTTATTGTTCTTCAAATTGCCTAGGATTTGGAGAGCTTCCGAAGTCTGTGTGTTGGAGTCTATCATCAGTTCTGAAAAGTTCTCAACCATTATCTTGTCAAAAATTGCTTCTGCTTATTGTCTTTCTGCTTTTCTTCCAAAACCATGGTTAGATTTATTTTAAATCTCACAATGTCTTCAATTGTCACTGAGATTTCTCTTTCATACGTATTTCATACACTTAGTTACAAAGAAGTCTTTTTGTTTTTAATTTAAAATTTTAAAAAAAAAAGGGCCTCTTTCTCTTTCCCCATCTCTGGGTGTACAATGAATGTATGATATGTGTGTGTGTGTGTTTGTGTGTCTGTGTGTGTGTGCATGAGTGTAGGTGCCCTCAGAAGCCAGAGGTGATGGATTCCCTGGAGCTGAAGCTGCAGGGCATTGTGATTCACTCAGTGTGAGTGATGGGAACTGAATTCAGGTCCTCTGCAAGGGCAATACGACCTCTGAACTGCTGAGACATCACTCTCTCCTTGAGTCTTTTTGGTTTTAATATAAGTTCTCAGATAGCTCAAGCTGGCCTTTTAGTCCCTGTGTAGCTTTTTTCCCTGTAGAGAATGGCTTTGAACTCTTGATTCTCCCGCCTGTACCCCTGGAGTGCTGGTTTCACAGTCATGTGGCGCCACTGCAAATCTCCTTTCTTTTTCAAATTTCACCTTTCCTGTTGCATTAGGATACTTCTTTATTTCTATCTTCCATCATCTTGTTTTTCAGCTGTGTCAAATAGATTATTCCACCTCTTCATTGATTTTTAAGATATGACTTATATTTTAGTCCCTTAAATTCTACTTAGCCGTCTTCGAAGATAGCCAGGACTTGAATTCAATCCCCAGGACCCACATAAAAAAATATGCTCAGTTGTCACCCCAGTGCTGAGGAAGCAGAGACAAGCAGATCCCTGAGGCTTGCTGGCCAGCCAGTGTAGACAAATTGTTGAGCCTCAGGCTCAACATTGAGAGACCCTCTCTCAAAAAACAAGGCTCTTGAGGAGTAACACCTGAGGCTGTTCTCTGACCTCTACGTGCACACGGACCATGTACGTGTACACAGATGTGCATTGTGGTAGTTTGAATGTAGTTGGCCCCCATAATCTCATAGGGAGGGGCACTATGAGGAGGCGTGGCTTTGTTGGAGTGGGTGTGGCCTTGTTGGAGGAAGTGTGTCACTGTGGGGGTGGGCTTTGAGGATACTGACTTCCTGTTGCCTGCAAGATGTAGGACTCTTAGCTACTCCTCCAGCACCACATCTGCCTGCATGCTGCCATGTCCCCTCCTCCCCCATGATGATAATGGACTGAAGCTCTGAAACTGTGAGTGAGCTACTCCAATTAAATGTTTTCCTTATAAGAGTTGCCATGGTCATGGTGTCTCTTCACAGTCATAGAAACCCTAAGACATGTATATACAGTTCACACAGGAAAGAAAAAATCTTTCTTTCCTAAATATCCTCACTCATTATTATAGTTTATTGTTTTTTGTTTTTTTTTTTTCACATAATGCCATTTTTTTTTTGTTTTTTTTTGTTTTTTTTTGTTTTTTTTTTTTGAGACAGGGTCTCACAATTTAGACTTGGCTGTCATGGAACTCACTCTGTAGACCAGGCTGGTCTCGAACTCACAGAGATCTGCCTGCCTCTGCCTCCCAAGTGCTGAGATTAAAGATAGTTATCACCACTCCTAGCCTTCATGCTTGTCTTTCATTCCTACTTTACTACTGGTATTTACAGCTTGTCTTCCATGAATCCAATGTCTTAGTTCCTTGTAAATGTTACTGTCTTATATTACAATGGCTTCTCACTAATGGCGGCTTCCTTAGTTAGGGTTTCTATTGTTGTGATGAAACACCGTGACCAAAAGCAAGTTGGGGAGGAAAGGGTTTATTTGGCTTAAACTTCCACATCACTATTCATCACTGAAGGAAGTCAGGACGGGAACCTGAACAGGGCAGGAACCTGGATGCAGGAGCTGATGCTGATGAGTCCATGGAAGGGTGCTGCTTACTGGCTTGCTCCCCCTGGCTTGCACAGCCTGCTTTCTTATAGAACCCAGAACCACCAGCCCAGGGATGGCTCCACCTACCATGGGCTAGGCCCTCCCTCCATCAATGACTAATTAAGAAAATCCCCTACAGACCTACCTATAGCATGATCTTATTAAGGCATTTTCTCAATGGCATCTCCCTCCTCTCCGGTGATTCCAGCTTGTGTCAAGTTGACATGAAGCTAGCCAGACAGGGCAACCTACTTCTCTTGTACTTACTACTTTTAAAATGTGAGCAGGTCATTTTTCTCTCAGGGTTTCCTTGATAGTATCTTTTTTAAGGCTTCAGATGAGTATAGGTTCCTCCAGAGAGGACTGCTGTTTGCTTTGCAGGTGTCTGGGGAAGCAATCAGTCAAAATCAATAATTATCAGCTTAAGGGTCCTTGGGATTACCCAGGTGCTCGTGTGAGGACTGGACTGTGGCTCTAAATGCTCAGATATGTCCTTGCTTTCCACTTGTCCACTGGGTGCCAAGGTTTAAGGTTATTCACTGATTTTCTTATTTGTAAACTCCAGAGGAGAGCATTAGCGAAGACACGCTTACTTTTCTAACTTACATTGACAGCTAAAGAATCATCCTTGGTTCTTCGGTTCTTGTGTGTCTCTCCCATGAGGACACGTGGAAAGCAAGGCTCATTTTTGGGTCAGATCAAAGCACAGGGGACACAGAGGTCACAGGAGGGGAAAAGAACTGCTTATCCAGCCATCTGTTTGAGTAGCTTGCCAAGAATCTCCAAACTGCTTGCAAAGGACTATAATCACTTTTCTGAGAAAAATCTCACAAACAAGATTATGAACCTTGTTTATAGTCAGAAATTGTCTTCGCTTCCATGGGACCCATGAATAGTGATTATTCCTTTGAACTTTTTGGACCTGTGTTTTTATTTTACAGCTTGTAAACCTGTATAGTGAACCTCATAGCTTCTCTTAAAATGTTACTAAAGAGCTGTTTAGATAAAATAAATACACCGCCGGGTGGTGGTGGCACACACCTTTAATTCCAGCACTCAGGAGGCAGAGCCAGGGGAATCTCTGTGAGTTCGAGGCCAGCCTGGTCTACAGAGCGAGATCCAGGACAGGCACTAAAACTACACACAGAAACCCTATCTTGAAAAACATATATATATATATATATATATATATATATATATATATATATATATGTTTTTTAAATCTTTTGAACACTGTAAATTGAAAGGTCATTAAATTAAATATTGGGTTTGGTTTTGTTTCCTAAGACAGGGTTACATTTTGCAGTCCAAGCTATCCTAGAACTCATTGTGTAGCACAGGCTGGTCATGAGGGTCCAATCCTCCTGCATCAGCCTTTCAAGTGCTGGGATTGCAGGTGGCCACCACCATGTCTGGCTTTGAACTACTGTTGTCTCTTTCTGGAGAAGCTCACCCCTACCCATGGGTGCACACTACTATCCTGTTCCTTCTTTTTGTTTCCATTTTCTTGAAACAAGATCTCAGGTAGCCCACACCAGCCTTGAACTGGTTATGTAGATGAGGCTGGTCTTGAACTCCTGACCCTCTTGAGTCCACCTCCTAAGTGCTAGCATTATAAGTATATGAGCCCATACCTGGAGAGACCACTTTTTAAACATCTATTTTAGATGTTTGCCATCTGTCTGAGTAGTTTGCTGATTCTTATTAAATAGATGCCTGAATGTTATTCTATAGTACACTTAGCCTTTAAGTCAGTAATTGGTGGGCTCACTTTAGACAGTGTATGAGATTATGTTATATAAAAGGCAGTCTTAAAATCTCTGTGATTTGCAACAACCAATCCTGTTGTTTGACTCTTTTTTTTTTCACGTCAGTTGCTGCATCTCAAAGGCGAGGTTCAGCTCTTCACTTCCCCTCCTCTCCTCCATATCCACCCGCCCCCCAGCTTTGTAGCAGACTACCTGTTGTGGCCTCTCCTCACTCTCTGTCTCTGTCCCCAGGGGACTAAGCACATCCTCAGTCCCCTGGAATACCTTGCTTTCCTCCCTCCTGTGGAGGCCCACGACCCCCCATCCCATTCCCGTCAGCCCCCAGTGCCTGAAAAATGTCTGACAAAATAAGACTTCAAACAAAAATTAATCAGAAGACACAGGGAAGGACACCAAATTCTCGCCAAGAAGGCATGGCAATTTTAATATCTATGCGTCAAACCCAAGGGTACAAATTCATAAAAACAAAAACAAACCCAAAAAGACACTACTACAGCTTACGTCACACACTGACCCTCCCACACTGGTAGTGGGTCAATACCCACTGCCCATACCACACTTCAGTGCTGCACCCTCACCAACAGAGAGGTAGGTCATCCAGACAAACACTAAACAGAGAAATGCCAGCTCTAACATTAGAAAACAAATGTGCCGGGCGGTGGTGGCGCACGCCTTTAATCCCAGCACTTGGGAGGCAGAGGCAGGTGGATCTCTGTGAGTTCGAGGCCAGCCTGGAAAGGCGCAAAAGCTACACAGAAAAACCCTGTCTCGAAAAACCAAAAAAAGAAAAAAGAAAAAAAAAAAAAAAAAAAAAAAAAAAAAGAAAAGAAAACAAATGCACCTGAGAGATATTTACAGAACATTTCACCTAAACACAAACGAATATACTTTCTTCTCAACACCTCATGAAACTTTTCCCCAAAACTGACAACATACTTGGACACAAAGCAAGTCTCAACAGGTCCAAGAAAATTGAGATAACACACTGCATCCTCTCTGGATATCAACAATCGAAACAATAGAGAGCTTTCATCTTCATAATTTAAGAACACACCTGAAAGCTCTAGAACAAAAAGAGGAAATCTGAATAGAAAGCAGTACATGGCAAGAAATAATCAAACTCAGGACTGGAATCTATAAAATAGAAACAAAATAAATACAAAGAATCAATGAAACAAAGAGTTGGTTCTTTGAGAAAAACCAGTGAAATTGTCAGGTCCTTCAAATGAATGAAAGGCAGAGAGAGACTGTCCAAATGAACAAAGTTAGAAATGGGAAGAGGTACGTAACAACAGAAACTAAGGAAGTCCAGAGAATCATAAGGACCTACTTTAAAAACTGTATTTGATCAAATTGGAAAAATTGAAATAGAATGGGTAATTTTCTTGATAGATACCACTTACCAAAGTTAAATCAAGGTCAGATAACAATCTTCTAACATTAGTGAAATAGAAGCAGTCATTAATGTCTCCCAACCACAAAAAACTCAGGGCCAGATGGTTTTATTGCAGAATTCTACCAGACTTTCAAAGAAGTATTAATGCTAATACATCTCAAATTATTCCACAAAATAGAAATGGAAGGAACATTGCCCAATTCATTTTTATGAGGCCACAGTTACCCTGATACCAAATGAATAAGTATTGAACAAAGAAAAAGAATTACAGACCAATTTCCCTTATAAACATAGGTGCAAAAATTCTCAATAAAATACATGCAGACTTAATCCAAGAACTCATCAAAAAGATCATCCACCATGATCAACTAGGCTTCACCCCAGAGATGCAGGGTTGGTTCACCATAAGTAAATGAATAAATGTCATCCACCAAATAAACAAACTGGAAGACAGAATCCATAGGATCATCTCATTAGATTCAGAAAAGGCCTGTGACAAAATCCAACATCCCTTCATGATAAAAGTCCTAGAGACATTAAGGATACAAGGAATATACCTTAGCATAATAAAAGCAATTTACAGTAAGCCCTTAGCTAACATCACCTTAAGTGGCGAGAAACCCATTTAAGCAATCCCTCTAAAACTAGGAACAAGACAAGGTTGTCCACTTTCTTCATACATATTCAGTATAGTACTTGAAGTTCCATAAGCAATGAGACAATGAAGGAGATCAAGGGGATACAAATTGGAAAGGAAGAAGTCAAAGTTTCGAGATTTGCAGTTGATATGATAGTACACATATGTGACCCTAAAAATTCCGCTGGGAAACTCCTAAAGCTGATAAATACTTTCAGCAAAGTAGCTTGATACAAAACCAACCAACACAAACCAGCAGTCCTCCTATATAAAATTGACAAATGGACTGAGAAAGAAACCAGGGAAATAGCACCTTTCACAATAGCCTCAGATAATAAAAATATCTTGGGGTAACTCTAACCAAGGAAGTGAAAAGCTTATATGATAAAAACTTGAAGCCATTGTAAAAAGAAATTAAATAAGATATCAGAAGATGGAAAGATTTTCCATGCTCTTTCATCAGGAGGACACATGTAGTGAAATTGGCCATCCTACCCAAAGCAATCTACAGATTAAATGTAATCGCTGTAAGCATTCCAAAAACAATTCTTCACAGATCTTGAAAGGACAAGCTTCAGCTTCAGATGGAAATAGAAAAAACAATAGCTAAAACAATTTTGAATAATAAGAGAAGTACATATCACCACCCCCAATTTCAAGTTGTACTACAGAGCCACAGTAATAAAAAACAGCATGGTATTGGTACAAAAACAGGTAACGTTTATCAATGGAATGGAACTGAAGACCCAGACATAAATCCACACACCCATGGACAACTGATTTTTGATAAAGGAGCCAGAAATACAATGGGAAAAAGAAAGCATCTTCAACAAATGGGGCTGGTCAGACTGGATGTCTGCATGTAGAAGAATTCAAATAGATCCATACTTATCACCCTGCACTGAATTCAACTCTGAATGGATCAAAGACCTCAGTGTAAAACCAGACCACTGAACTTGATAGATGAGAAAGTGGGGAACAGCCTTGGATGCATTGGCACAGGAGAAGACTTTCTAAACGGAACACCATCAGCACAGGCACTAAGGTCAGCAATTAATAACGGGACCTCATGAAACTGAGAAGCTTCTGCATGGCAAAGGACGCCGTCATTTGGACACAGCATCAGCCTATAAAATGGGAAGATTTTTACCAACTACACATCTGAGAGAAGGCTAATATCTGAACTATATAAAGAACTCAAAAAACTAGATATCCCGCAGGGTGCACGCCTTTAATCCCAGCACTCAGGAGGCAGAGGCAGGCGGATCTCTATGAGTTAAAGGCCAGTCTGGTCTACGGAGCAAGTTCCAGGACAGGCTCCAAAGCTATACAGAGAAACCCTGTCTCAAAAAAACAAAAACAAACAAACAAACAACAACAACACAACTAGAATCAAGCAAACCCAGTTAAAAAAATGGAGTGTAGATCTAAACAGAATTCTCAAAAGAGTAAACTTAAATGGCTGAGAAACACTTTAAATATTCAACATCCTTAGTCATCAGGGAAATGCAAATCAAAATGACTTTGAGAGATTTCAGCTTACCCTGGCTAAGATCAATAAAACAAGTGACAGCTCATGCTGGTAAGGATGTGGAGCAAGGGGAACATTTTCCATTGCTGGTGGGAGTGCAAACTTGTATAAACACTGTGGAAATCAGCTTGGCAGTTCCTCAGGAAGATGGGAATCCATCTATCTCAAGACCAGCTATACCACTCTTGGGCACATACCTAAAGGATGCATCATCCTACCACAGAGATACTTGCTCAACCATGTTCACTGCTACTCTATTCAGAATATCCAGAAATTGGTAACAATCTAGATGTTCCTCAACAGAAGAATGGACAAAGAAAATGTGGTATATTTATACAGTTGAGTGTTACTCAGCTGTTAAAGAAGTGAAATTATGAAATTCGCATGTAAACAGATGGAACTAGAAAAAAAAAATCATCCTGAGTGAGGTAACCCAGACCCAGAAAGAGAAATATGGAATATATTTGCTTATATGTGCATATTAGCTGTTAAGTCAATGATAATCAAGCTACAACCCATAGAACATAAGGATTAGGTATGGAGCAAGGGACTGGGGGAGACAGATCTCCCTAGGAAAGGGAAATGGAATAGTTATGGATGGATGGAGGTGGGTGGAGACTGGAACAGGAGGATCCAGTGGAGAGGAGAAGGAAAGAGTGTGATGGAATGAGGTAATCCAAGGAGAGATGGCTAAAATTAAGGGCCAGTTGAGGGGTAGCGTGGAAACTCAATACAGTAGAAGCTTCATAAATATATATATACATTTATGTAGGCAATCTAAATGAAATCACCAGATAATGGGGGAGACCAAGCCCCTGCTGGACATCTCTTGTCCCCAAATGAAACTGGTACTGGGGTTGGGTTACATGTAATTGAGTTGTTGGCCAAAGGGGTCCCAGGAGAATCCCCAAATAACCCTGGCTGTTGCCAAGACTATAGGTTGCTCCCCACCAACTGATGGTAAAGTCCCATTGCTGACGGACAACACCTACTCAAATCACTGAACGTGGAGAGGTTGAGCTGGTGCCTTCATAGACCGACCCTTCACCCCCACATTCTAGCCTCTTGGGTACAGGAAGGTACTCCGCGCACCACCAAAAGAGAAACGTAAACACCAACCCAGCCACAATCCTGTTGATGCTACAATGGTTTCCTGCCTGCAGGATATGCTAGCGTGGGTTTGTGGGAGTAACCATCCAGTATCTGACTTGACTTAAGGCCCCACTCTATGGGATGGAACCCATACCTAATACTGCTTGCGTGACCAAGAACCTGAGTCTAGATAGCCCAGAGACCTAGGGTAAAATCAAATACTACTGTCCTAAAACAACATCAACATAGCAACAAACTGACTCCCAGTGGCATTCTGCTATACTCCTAGAACAGTGCCTTGTTCTGCTGTCATAGGAGAAGCTTCTTTCTATAGCAGATGGGAACAGATACGTAGACCCTCAGACAGACATTGTGTAGAGAGTGACAAACCTCAGCACGCTTAAGCCTAAAGGGGTGTCAGATCTCTCCTCTCAGGGCTCAAGGAACCCCTCAGAGGAGGAGGTGGAAAGATTGTTAGAGCCAGATGAAGGATGGGATGAAGGACACCAAGAAAGCAAAGCCTTTTAAATCAACATGGTCAACTTACACTCGAACTCACAAAGACGGAGGCAGCCTGCACAGGTCTGCACCAGATGGGGTCTGAAAGAAGTGGACACATGTCCCTGTACCTAACCCTGAAGCTGTCTCCAATGGATAACCACTTGGAAATGTAAAATTAGTTTCCTCCAAGGAATTTCACTGAGGGAAACAAACTACTTTTGAGTGTGGGTTGTATGCCCAGCAGTAGACAGCCAACAGAAATGAACCCCAGCATCCCTGGGGGTTCCTTGTCTCATAATGTTCTGTCAGGGATCTTCTCCTCCCTCTCCTCCCAATATTATCTTATTTTTAAAATTTTTATTACACATATATTTTTCTGGTCTCTTTTTACCCTACTGGTCCTCCGAGTATATATTATAGCTTCCAGTTTAGTTTGTTTGTTTTTTCCAATTCTGATGTGCTAGTTTTTGTTTTATCGGATTATATTTTATAATTATCCCTTAGAAGCCTGTTTGTTCTCTAATGAGAGACGGGGTGGGGGGTGGGGGTGGGGTGGGGGAGTGGGGGGTGGGGGTGGTAGGGGTGTAGAACCAGATGGGATGGAGAGTAGGGAGGAGCCGGGAGGACTAGAGGGAGGGAGACCATAATTAGGATACATTATTTGAGGAAAAAAAATCTATTTTTGATAAAAGAAAAACACAAACAAAAAACACTTTTAAAGAAGGAAGAAAAAGAAGTGTGCTGTGTATCTAGGCTTGAGCAAGGGTTATTGAATAGTAGTTAATGTAGGTGCAGATGGGGACAGTCTGTCATGTTCATTTACATTTTCTTGGTGTTGGCAGATGAATTGGCATCCTGGTGAAGCATGTTGCAGATTGTTTCACCTTTCCCAGGAAATGATTAAGTTTTTGAGTTTCAGTATGTTAAATAGTACCTTTCTTTTTGCCTTTGTAAGAAGAGATTAAAGAAACAATTAAAAAAATAACAAACACCCAAAAACAAATGTAGGGGTCTGGAGAAAGGGCTCAATGGTTAAGAGCAGTTCTTGCTCTTGCCTTATCTACTGAGGGGAAAAAGTTGTCAGTCCTTAATAATGAGTATGCAGTCCAACCCGCTTTTTTTCAGAACTGGAAATGCAGAGTAATTTATCTTGACTCATATCTAATTAGCTATGTCTATAATGCTGCTCTCCTTGTTCCTCAGACCCTGTGTTCCACTGCAGCAAACGGCCAGATTTCCAAAGGCCAATTGGAGAAATTGGGGCTGAGGCAGGAAAAAAATTATGCAAGGCAATTTGCCTCCTTTGTCGTAATCTTCAGGCTCAATTACCAGAGTAAAATCAGCGTACAGAGGAAACAGCTGAGCTCGTGCGTTTTCCTTGTTATCTAATATTTTAGGAGCATTGTTTAAATAGACTTGACTGCAGCTCACAGTAAGAAAGGCAATTTAAATAACAGCAGGGGGGGCACACTTTTACCCTGATTTATTTATTTTTTAAATACAGGGTCTCTCTCTGTGCCTGTGTAGGCCTGGAACCTGCTATGTAGAACAGTCTGTCTGGCCTTGAACTCTCCCATATCTGCCTCTGTCTTCCCAGTGCAGACTACGGACATGGGCTACCACACCCAGCTACTTAGGAAGTAATTAAAAAAAAAAAAGATTGCTGGGCGGTGGTGGCGCACGCCTTTAATCCCAGCACTCGGGAGGCAGAGCCAGGCGGATCTCTGTGAGTTCGAGGCCAGCCTGGGCTACCAAGTGAGTTCCAGGAAAGGCGCAAAGCTACGCAGAGAAACCCTGGCTCAAAAAAAAAAAAAAAGATTTATGCATATGAGTGTTTTGCTTGCATGTACATGCCTGGTGCCTGAGGTGGTGAGAAGAGGTGGGATTCCCTGGAACTGATGGCTGTGGGCCACCATGTGAGTGCTGGGAAGAGAAACCGGGTTTGGCAAGAACATGCGCTCTTAACTGCTGAGCTCATCTCTCTAGCCTCCCACAAACTCATTTTTGCTTGGTTGGGATGTTATGCATTCTTATCTTTTAAATTATATTCTAGCCGGGCGGTGGTGGCGCACGCCTTTAATCCCAGCACTCGGGAGGCAGAGCCAGGCGGATCTCTGTGAGTTCGAGGCCAGCCTGGGCTACCAAGTGAGCTCCAGGAAAGGCGCAAAGCTACGCAGAGAAACCCTGTCTCGAAAAAAAACCAAAAAAAAAAAAAAAAAAAAAAAATTATATTCTATTGAAACCTAATTTATTAGAAAAATGAAATTGGCTTTTCAGTTGGTCTGACCACCACCAACAACAAAAAACAGGTGAAAAATTTGATCTGGTAACAAATTGCAAAGTTACTATTTTCACATAACTTAGGTTTATGTGAAGTACAATCGCTCAGGTTTGTGAACAGGACACAGCAGAATCTTTCCCCCATTGGGAGAGCACTTCATGACAAGAGTCTCATTGTTTTTCAAATGTTGAAACATATCTGACTCAAGACGTGTCTGAACGATCAGTAGCCTGGCATCATTTAACTGGGCAGGCAGTTGCTCTTTCCTTGGGCAACGTAATGGCCAGTCAAGTCTGTAATTTTTTTTTTTTTTTAGAGCTGCTAATGAAAGCTATCAATAACAGGCCAAACTCTGTGGCCTATTTATTTTGAAGTATCATTTGAGGATGATGTGGATGTCATCCGATTTCCTGGCCAGACAATGTAATGGGAGTTGGGTAAACTTGAAACAACAAAACAGTTCTAAAGTAGAAGGGAGAGCAAAGGATTGAATTTTTATCTCAGAAAACTGCTTTGTTAGCGGGGCTTAGTGTCCTCTTTCTGTTCTTCTGTGTTCTAACTTGCTTTCCTCCGGTGATGAGTTCTGTCTACCACGTGCTCTCATCCACAGGATGGAGAGGGGTTCCTGGGGTGAGGTCATGGTTAAAAAAGCCAAAGTATCTTCATGTAAGAGTTGAGGTACTTAAAAAATAAATTAGGCTTTATTTTCCAATTGAGAGGTAGTGCCAAATCGCCACGTATTTGTTAAAACTGTCCACCAACCAGCCTCACTGTAAAACTTAATGACTGTAAGAGCTGGCACGAGGATCCTGAACATGACTAGGAACAAAAAAAAAACCCTGCTAGGCTATTTTCATCCCAGTGTGACTGAAATCCACGTTTCAAACCTTTTCAGGGGGAACACAGCAAACGAGTGAACATCTGCAACAGTGAACGTTCTATTGCAAAGAGGAAGGAAGCAGCAGTTCCCAAACGCTTTTCGAGCTCCCTTCCTTTAGGCTGGCTGGATCTGGATCTGGATCTGGACCGAGCCGGGAGGGAGGTCGGGAGGCGACCTCCTTAGGGGAGCCAGGCCTTTCCGCAAAGCCTCTCACCTCAGGGGACCTAGCGGAGCGCGCGCGGAGGAGGCGAGGTGTCCGCGACAGCATGCCAGCACGGCTAAGGCTCAGTCGCCTGGGCGCCCCGGGTCTGCAAAAAAAAAAAAAGATGCCCAGGGCCGCCTCCCCAGGCGGCGTCACGTGACGGGAAAGGGGCGTGGCCGGGCGCCGGGGCTGGGGGCAGGACTGGGGGCGTGGCCGGGGCGCGAGGGGGCGGGGCCTGGCGTGGGCCGGCTCGTGGCGGCTCGCGGCGCCCAGAAAGGCGGCGTCAGGGGCGGATGACAGCATTCGGCTGCGACGCGCTCCCAGCTGGGCGGCGGTGGTAGCGGCAGCGGCAGCGGCAGCGGCCAGCAGCGGCGGTAGCCCGAGCGGCGGCGCAGCGGCAGCGGCGTCCGACTCGGCCGTCGCCGAGAACGGCAGCGGTAGGGGAGGAAAAGGAGGGGGAGGGCCCGCCCGCCCCGGCCCGCCCTGGCCCGCGGGGCCGAGGGCCCGAGTTCCCGCGCCGCTCCGGCCGAGCGAGCCCCCCGCCGCAGCTAGCTAGCTAGCCTGCGCCCTCCGCCGCCGGGGCTGGCTCGCCGTGGTTGCTGCCGGCGACCGCGACCCAGAGAAGTTGCGGGGAGGGGGTTGGGGTCCCACCGGACCCGAGGACCCGGGACTCGGGCGTCCCTGGGATCCCACCGAAGCCTGCTGCTCCCCGCGAGCCGCCTCCCCAGGGGGCTCCGCATCGGTGAGTGGCGCTTGTCCCCGGAGTTGGGGGGGCCCAGCGGAGTCGTGTCTTTGCGGGGGTGGGGTGGGGTGGGGTGGGAGGTGGGGGGACGGTGACTGGACTCCCTCAGTCCCGCGATCCCGAGCTCGGGCTGTGGACACTCCCCGGGCACCCCGCGCCGCGAGTTCCTCTCCCGCTCCTTTGTCCCTGGTGGATGGGAGATCGGCCAGGCTGGCGGCGGGGTGGTGGTGGTGGTGGCGGCGGTGGCGTGTTTTGGGGCCCACGGTAGGTGCGTCTGCGGCGGTACAAAGCCCGGCGGGGACCTGGGATGGGGGCGGGGGCGGCTCGGCGTTCTGGGTCCCGAGCGTCAGCCCCGCCCGGATAAGTTTGACAGGGCGATGGCGGGGCTCGCCGGAAGCCCCCCTGCGCCGCGGACGGGGGAAAAGACCTGGCGCTTTGTCGCTCGGGGCGGTTTAAAGGCAAGGCTTTGGGGTTTTCCTGTGACAGCCCCTGAAGAGGCTGTGCCGGGCTCTGCAGACCGCACCAGCCTTTGCAGAGAGAGTCGCAGTGTTCCCTAAACCTCATCTCCGGTGGCCTTGCCACACACCGGAGAAAAGGCGGGGCGGGGGGGGGCTTCGTTGCACTTTTTTTTTTTTTTCTTCCGTTTTGTTTGCTGCTACCGCTGTGGAAAGTGCAATCAGGTTCCAGGGAGTTTGATAGGGAGCATGCTTTTGGTTCATTGAGCAACCCACTCAAGAGCAGCTGATGCGAAGCAACAGTAGATGCAGATTTTCCATTCACGAAAGTCATCCAACACTTCTTTATGAGCGACATCTGCGTTGTGAAACATAACCTAATTTCGTTTTAACTAAATGCCGTCAGAAATACGAACTTAGGTTACACTCTAAACATATGGGAAAACTTATCTGGTCGATGATAAGAGCATATCTGCTTTAAATAACTTAATGAAGTTCTTGCCTTTTTTGCTGCTGGAAGACTTAAGTAACATTTAGTAGTGTTAGAATATCTTGGGTATGGCAGGGCTGTTTTGTTTAAAGTAATTTCACTGTAAACAGCCCCAAATTAGTGCAACTTAAGGTCTTTTAAGATAACCTTTTAAAACAGTTTCTGCCTCTTGAAGAGAGCAAGCGAGGAGCAGGTAAATTGCTTGTTACATTTCCTCCTCCCTTAGGGTTTCCACTGAATTTGATCATGCGGAGAGACTTGCGATCAGTTGCTCTGCTTGCTAGAACCTGTTTTGCAGTAAGATTCTTAAGATGCTAATTTTACAAAACAGGTTGGAGAAGGAAGGAAAAGGCCATGCGATTTAAAATGCACTCTATTAAAAGTGCCACTAACTTCAAATCTGTAACTCTTTCTTTTGGTAGCAAGTATGTAGAAGGAATACAATTCAAAGTGTTAGTAAAGGGAATAGATGAAACCTAAGACCTACCTAAAGGTCTTTAATTATGGAGATTAAGTTGTTGCGGCCAAATTCCATGTGAACAGTTTGAGCCACAGAGATCAACACAGGTGCCTAAAAATGCTTGTTTAATTAAAACTGGGTATGGTTTCTTTCATTGAGTTGTGGTCATTACTGAATGTCTCATCTGTGCAGATGTTTTTTCATTTCAGTTTTATTTTTTGTTTGTTTGCTTTCGTTTTCTGAGTTAGGGTTTTGCTTTGTTCCCTAGCTGGCTATGGCTTCATTATTTAGCTAAGGCTGTCCTTGGAACTTGGCAAAATCCTCCTGCCTCAGCCTTCTGACTGCGGTGTGTATTCCACTATGCCTGGCTTTTGTTACATTTTTGAAGCAAGTGAATGTTTCTTAACACATTCATAGGATCTAGATAATTGGTAAAATATCTAATTTTTTTTTTAGTTTTTTAAAGTAAAATATAAAATTTAGATATATTTAGAAAACTTTTAAAAAATTCTGAATTCGTTTTTGAATTGAGAGTTAAAAATCTACTTTGGAGATAGCTCTGCAATCCTGTGAGATGAAGTTCTCTTTCCATTTGCCTTTTAAAAAAATTGATACATTTGTGAATTTATAAAATGTACCATTACACAAAAATCTTTGTTTTTAAGGGACAAATTGTAAGATGTTAGCTAAATGTTGAGTGGTCTTAGTATGTTTCAACTTGGTTTGGGTAATTATGAGTCCATCAGCAATTGATAACTTACACACAGAATTTATAGATGTTGTAATATTATTTTTGAAAACATTTGCCCTTATAGCAAAACTTGAAGTGTTATATTATGATATTTGTTTTATATCCAAAGTTGAAAACATGAACAACAATAATCTTGGAATATCAGGCAATCAAAAGTAGAGGATAAGATCACACCTTATTCTTATAAATATGATTTACAAATGGGGCATAAATACAACTTAGAGCTGCTGAGATGCTGGGTGTGTCATTTGCTGGTGATCCTGCACTTGGGAGATAGAGAAAGGAGGGTTACCTTTGGTTTGCAGCTAGCCTTGAGATCCTGTCAACGAAAAAGGGAACCCAAACCTAGTAAACAAAAACCCCACAAACCGCTGAGAAACTTTTAATGTAGGTGGCTGAATGCAAGGAGATCACCAGAAGTACTTAATTGGAGCAATTGTGGTTGAGGTAGTTTTCTTGTGGATGGAACCATAGGTAGACATATGGACTACTATATAGGTAGATCTCATGTTAGTATATAAGAACCAGATTAGAGATTTTAGGTTTATCCTTTCTACCTTAGTCTGTATTACAGACCCTTATAAAAGTATGAAATCAAAGATGGAATCTAGAAGACATAATAATAGGGATTTTTCTTCCCCAAACATGTTGTGAGTCAGGCAGCTTGTAGGAAAGAAGTCCTTAGCCTGGAATTCCATACTCCCAGGCTTTATCCTTTTATAAAATCACCTTTGTTATCATTCTAGGCGATGCAAACTCTCCAAAATAGCAATAATCCATTTTGCTGTTCACCAGCAGTGAAGACGCTCCAAAATAGCAACAGTCCACTTAGTTTATCCGTTATTGTATGAATAAAAACTTGGCTGGAGGACAAATGGAGTGTGTGATAGTGTCATTCAGAGTAGATACAAGTGGTGAGACAATGGAGGGAGTCATTTAATCTGGGAACTTCTTGGAGAAGAGGAGTTTTATGTTATGCTTTGGTGTGGGTTGTGTATCTGAAGGTAACCTAGTATCTTATGAGGTGAGACAGAATGAGCCAAAGCCGGACCTGGTGCTGCAGGCCTGTAATCCCAGCTACTTGGGAGTCTGAGAAGGGGTCCAAGCCCACTTGATGTGCAGAGTGAGTTCAAGATCAGCCTGAACATGCTGGCATGATGGCTTAGCTCGTAAAAGCATTGCCAAGCCCGATAACCTGAGTTCTGAGTGTGGTCTCTGCTGGGAGGAGACTACCAACTTCCTTACGTTGTCCTCTGTCACACCAGCACTGTCCATCCCTATAAATTAGTACGTAAATGCAAAGCAAGAGAGACTGGCCTTAGCAACGTAGTTAAAAGTAGAAAGAACCGGATGGTGGTGGCATGTGCTTTATTAATCCTGGCATTTGGAGGCAGAGGCAGGCCGATCTATGAGATCGAGGCCAGCCTTGTCTACAGACTAAGTTCCAGGACAGCTAGGGCTACACAGAGAAACCCTGTCTCAAAAAGCAGCCCCCTTAACCCCCCAAAAAAAGAAGGTAAGAAAGAATGTTGGAAATGGATGTAGATTAGTCAGAGAACAGAACAAAACAACAGCAACAAACCCACAAACACACTTTAAATAATGTCACAATAAACACAGTGTTTTTGTTTTATTTTATTTTTCCTATTACATTAGGGAAAACTTCTCCCATCCCAGTGGTTATTTCTCCTAAGAATAATGATAATAAAAAAAAAGTCAGCACATTTTGTAAGAGTGAACATACAGAATACTTGAGTTTTCAGGAATGTCAGTATTACAGTTAGACCAAGGAAACTGTACTGAATATCAGAAAATTTTAGAGGGAGGTTTAATTATATCTTAAATAAGTAATGTCCCCTTGAGCAAATTACTGACTTTTTCATTTGTAAAGTGGGATAATATTCTTTACATCAGTGGTTCTCAACCTCCCTCATGCTGTGATCTTTTAATACAGTTCTTTATGTTGTGGTGACCCCCCCAACCATAAAATTATTTACATTACTGCTTCATAACTGTAATTTTGCTACTGTTATGAACTGTAAATATCTGATATGCAGGAGATCTGATATGCTACACCCATGAAAGGACCATTTGAACCCAAAGGGGTCATGACCCACAGCTTGAGAACCACTGCCTTACATGATGGTTGGGAGAATGAAATTATATGTGTTTTCAAATGCCTACCTCAATATTTAGCATGTGGAGAAATTTCAGCAATTATAAAATTATGTAAAATCTTCTCTTTGCCTCTAGATCTTTAAATGCTATTTTAGTTCATGTATCATTAATTTAAATTTAGGGCCTTGCATATACTAGTTAAGTGCTCTATCACTGGACTGTTAGTGAACTAACTAGGCTGGTTATCCTGAGTTCTCCTGTGTATTTGATTTGCCTCGCTGACCAATGGTAATCTCTTTTGAGATAGATTGTGCTTTCTCGGTCTGTGTCTGCCCCTCTCAGATTCTTTGTGGTCCAGTTTGACATTGAATTCCTGACCCTCAGTCTGGTGCTGCTATTACAGGTTCCCCACTGTGCCCCACAGGTAGTTGTCTTTGAGTGAAACTTAATGTTTTCTGATAAGAGGGAATTTTAATTGTATTACTGTCTCTTGTCACAGATCACAAGGAATGCTCGATTCTTTAGAACTGTAAAGTTTTAACTAAGGGACATGAGTGGCAGAAATCTGACCCTTTAGGCTTTTTTTTTCCCTGTAAAATTAAAAAGTACATATGTTGTTTAATTATGTGTATATGTGTGTCAGTGTGTGGGTACGTGCACATGAGTGCAGGTGCCCATGGAGACCAGAAGAGGGCATCCATCCTCTGGACCTGGAGTTTCTAGGTTAGTAGTTTGTAGGCTGTGGTGAGTCACTTGATATTGGTACCGTGAACCAAACCCAGGTCCTCTGGAAGAGCAGCTAGTGCTATTAACTGCTGAGCCATCCCTCCAGCCCCTAGACTTGGTTTTAAAAGAAATTATCTTTATCACTACATTTTTCTGTCCATTGTTTTGAAAATCAAAAGACAAGAAGTTTTCAAGTTACAATAACATTTACTAAAAAAAAATTCTCTATTTTTAGTGATATGGATGAGTGTAAACCATGGAGATGTTTCCTTTCTGTTTTACTCTAGAATTCAGTAGTTTTTGAGTTAATAGGCTTTTACAACCCATTTCTCTTGGTGTGTGCTCGTGTGTACGAGCATATTTGTATATACTCATGCATGCATGCCAGTGTTGTGCTTGCTGAGGAGGCTAGACTGGTTAGCTGCCAGCGAGCTTCACGTATGTCCTGAATTCTGCTTCCCCAGCCCTGGGACTGTAAAGGTCGGCCACTGTCCAGCTTTTGCCCAAGGTCTAGAGACTGAACTCCGTCCTTGTGTGCAAGCCCTTCAATGTCCAACTCTCTCCCGAGCAGACTTTGCAGCATTTCTTAGCTAAGCTTTTTGCTCCAGTACTTACTTGTTCTTTATGAGTCTCAAAACTTCATTATACTTTGTGAATTCTTTGTATTTTCATGGTCTGTGGAGCACTCTGATATATGTAAATGTATATGCATATATATATATTATACACTTAGCACACTTAGTTTCTAAAAGTCCTTTTCCTAGTCTCACTTAAACCCTTGAACCCTCTTGTGTGTGTGTATTAGATATAATATATAAATTTATATCTTTAAAAAAATATATATAGTATTAACTGTTTGGGAATACACACACACACACACACATATAATGGATATACTTTGATAGATAGACTTTGAGTTTCTAAATGGTAAAAAAGTTGTTTACCACAAATCTTCTCTTTTAACAAGAGCCTGAAGGAAGGGGTTATGGTTTTAGATTTTGGCTCTTTTCAAATAAAAAAGAAACTTTCTTATTTTAGGGTTGTTAAAAATTGATAGGCTGAAAGGGAATTGTAGCTCCCGTGGGTGTCTTTGAGGAATAGTTAGTTGCTTGTGATAATAGTAGCTAATGTGACTCCTATCTATGACCTCCTAAACCTTTGACACATACCATGTCTAATCCTCACAAGGACCACCACCCTCTCAAACCAAGTTATTCTTTAAAAGATGCTCAGAGGTTGAGGTGTGGGTAGTGGAGCCCACCAGAAGGATTTGAACTTGAAGTTTAACCTGACAGTGGAATCTGCCCTGCATCTAAGTGCTCACTGCAGTTACTTCTAATGACTGCCACTAAAGGCACTGGATTTTTGGTTGCCAGATGCTTTATATGAGCAGCAGTTTATAACGTTCCCTAGTGTCTTGCAGAGAAACCCAGCCCTTGTAGGTTACGGAATCTCTAGAGGGAGTGCAGCCCCTCTGGGGAGAGGAGCTTGGTCTCAGCAGCATTTGGGAGCAGTAGTGAAGAGCTGGGAAGCTGGTGACTAGAGGGCTTGGGTCCATTGTTCAGGTGAGACTAGGGTAAGGACTCCAGAAACCAGGTGTGCTAAGTGTGTCATTTCGTGTCTTGTGTCCATCCTACCATTTAAGATGGGCGGTTGAGATGTAAAGAAAAACAGCATTGTGCACCATAGCGTGGCTTTATAATGGTACCACGTGGATGCTTTTCAAATATTGCTAGTAGTGCCTTCTCTTCTCATCATTATTTTGGAAATACAGAGGAGCAGAACAGCATTGGCCTGGTGTCAGGCTGGGTTCGGAACTACTCACCATCTCTACACCGACCAGGGCTGGCCACAAGGGAAGAAAATGCATATTTAAGCTGAATTGATAGGTTGAAAGGAAGCCATGTGAAGGCCATGGACACACCCTGGGAGTAGTTTCTCATGGTTCTTACTTTTAGGGAAGAGATGGATTTTTTTTTTTTTTTTTTTTTACTAGAAAGTGAAGGAAACAAATTAGCTAAGCTTGTCTTGAGGCTGCTGTTAGGAGGGAGGAGACCAGCTGGAGAGAGGTAGGAAGGGCAGATGCCGTTTCTTGCTTACCATAGTCCTTGTTGTCTAGTGAATGTGGTAGAAATGGTGTGCTGTCACTGCTGGATTGAAGTGACAGGAGTGGGTGCTCTTTTTTTTCTTTTTTTCTTTTTTTAACTTTCTCTTCAGTTGAAAAGCCAGGTCTGGAGACTGGAGGTCTTATGGGTAATAGACATAGGCTCAAAGACTCTAGAGTCCCCAAATTAGCAGGTGAAGTGCTCGCAAGGGCCGCCTGCTTAGGTAGCTCGCTCATGCTTGCCCAAGCATGAGGACCTTGCGAGCTTGAGAACCTGAGTTCAGTCACAGGTGAATGCCTGGGGCTCACTGGCCAGCTGGCCTGGCCTAATAATCAGTAAGCCTCAGGGCTCAGATAGACTGTCTCAGACAAACTAGGTGAACAGTGCATGAAGAATAACACCCGAGGTTGTCCTTGGCCTCCACACACAAGTTGTCCATGTGTTACTGTACACACACCTATAATCCCCCCCCCACACACCTGCAAAGTAAACAGACTGGTTCCAGATGGAAGAAAGTTGTGCACTAAACAGGAACACACAACAGCAGACTGTAATTTTGATTGTGGGAAGCTACTGAAAATTTGGGGTTAGGTAGCTAATGCTGTAACAGCTGTAAGCCATCGAATAGATGACATGTTTGAGGTCCTAAGAATATCTGTAAGATCGGTGGCTGCGGTGGGTGGTGCTGAAATGATGCTGTTACATCATGCACATAGCATATGCCATGGCCTCTATGAGAGCCAGTGCCAGACGTGAGAGGCCTGTGAAGATCCAGAGGGCAGTCCTTGAGTCTGTATTTAGATGAATCCTGACCGTCTCCATGCCCATGAACACTTTGTCTTGTATGCAGAGATTATCATAAGACGTTGGAAGAGAAAACTAAAAGCTAGAAGAGTTTCTTAGAGAAGAATTTCTCAGCTTGGCATACAGTATTTAGCTGGCTAAGTTTTTGGTTGTGGTTCCTGTGCACTAGAGAATGGGTAACCAACCCCCATGCCTGCACCCACTAGATTCCAGGAGTACTTCTCTTAATTGTAACAACTGGAAAATGTTTCAAGTCATTGCTAAATGTCCCCTGGGGGAAGTGAGGTCACTTCCAGTAGAGAATCAGTCCCTTAAAGACAGAGTGAACCTGAAGGAAAAAGACATTTTAAGCTACAAAGAATCACCCTCTTTATTTAAAGAACTTTTCTTCGTTCTGCTAGGAAATCGATTCGGGTTCATGGGAGGTGCTTTATGTATATGGAGGGAAGGAAAGCTGTATTGTGTTTGTAAAGATCTTAGTTTCTATTGGTTTTTTATTTATTCATTTAGTTTTTCCTTTTGAGACAAGCTCTCACTGTGTGGCTATGGCTGGTCTGGAACTCACTGTCTAGACTAGGCTGATAGCTCCTTCTGTTTCTCAATGCTGAGATATAACTATGTACCACCATGTCTAACTGCTGTTCAATCTTGACCCGTACTTAATTCTATCAACTTCATACTTAAGGCCTTCCCTAGCCCCCATGAAGCCAAGAGTCAAATGTAGGACCTTGAGTACTCTAGGCAAGAGCACTACCAGTTAACTGTCAGCCCAGGTGAGACATTACAAAACGTTTCCATCTTTCCCTTTCTTTATTCTACTCCTAAAATTATGGCCACTTTATATTTCCTATATAAACACAGTTTCTGCTATGTAACTTTAGCTCTGCATCACGTGCTGAGGTTGTTTACAAGTGATGAAAACAAGTGATGTTGATAGAGTGACTATGTAAATACTATTGAAGGCTGGGTCAGGTCGTGTGCACAGACTACGTCCTTTTTGCTTACGGTGCTTGCCTCTATCATAGTCTTCCCTACTACCGTCCGCTTCCTCCATCCCATTAGCTCCTGCACTGTGTTCAGTTTGAGTTGTCAGTCTCCAGACAGTTTGCCTTTGGGTCTCTTCCTGTAACGTTCTTTGTTATACTTTTTGTTTGTTGTGAGACAGGGTCTCTCACTGTAGCCTAGGCTAACCCAGAACTCCAGCTGATCCGCACTTAGAGCAGTCCTTCTCCCTTGAGTGCTGACATTATAGGAGTGAGCTAGCATGCCCGGTCCTCATTCTAAAACTCTGTAACTGGAAACATGGCTTCCTTTTTCTCTATATTCTTGTTGAGGTATACATTCTTGAGGTGTGTGTGAGAGAAAGAGAGAGAGAGTGTGTCTAGAGGACGATTGTTGGGAGTTCAAAAGGCCTACAGCCCTACTAGCTAGCTACCCCCCTTTTAACCTAAAACAAAGCTGGCCAGAGGACAGACTCTGGCCTGACAGACTGCCCTGATCTCAGATGCCCCATCCAGAACTCCTACTCAAAAGAAAAGCCTAACCTTCACCTTTTGCCCTTGAGCTAGGGTCTCACTGGGCTTGGATCATGCTGGTTTTCTGGTTAAGCTGGCTATCTAGCAAGCTCCAGTGGTCTTCCTGTCTCAGTCTTTGGGTTTCAGGCCCTTCAGCCCAGGCCACACTCCCTGGCTTTTTAGGTGCTGGCGATCCAAATTGAGGTCCTCATGCTTGCTCAGCACCTGTTCTTTGCTCTTGAGCCATGTCCTCAGCTCACTTTTGTTCTTTCTGAGACAGGGGCCCATGTAGTCCTCACTTTCCTTGAATTCACTTTACAGCTGAGGATGGCTGTGGACTTTCTGTAAGAATATAATGTTAGAATCTAGCTGTTGCTCTGGCTGTGGCCACAGTTCACAGAGCCTTCCCTTTCACAGATACCAGGAAGGTCCCCTACTGAGACATTGTCGGTGAGTGTCTAGCTAAAAGACTCCGAGAAGCCAGGATCTTTTACCTGGGCAAATGAGTTTCATCAAAGGGGGTTTGTTTTGGTGGCGATAATCCCATATTCAGCTCCCTTTCCTGCCTCTTGCCTGTGAATCACAGAGCCTGGCTATAGACTTGTGTTTCAAACTACTCCATCCCTTTTTGAGGATGAATTTCTTCTGCACAGTTGCCATTGCAGTCCGAATCCTAGGCCTTTCCTAACTTGATGAAATGCCTGTCTACTATGTCCTTGGTGCTGCTGTTTTCCTGCTTGCTTGTTGGGTTCTTAGAATGATCCTGCTTGTCTTACTTTTCCTTTCATCCTTGTGATTCCTGTCTGTGTTTAGGGGCTTCTTTTCGCGCGGGGGGGGGGGGGGGGGGGGGGCGTAGCATTTTCCTGAGGTTGGTCAACAGATTTTCTTTCCCACTTATGCTGTACTAGCGTTATCCCCTGTGGTCAGTTTGTGTTTTTGTAATCCTTCTTTTTCAGGCTTAGTTTTCCCTTAGATGCCTGGTGATGGTTGGTTGACAGAGAGTTTGCAAGGTCTGGGCATCCTTCCCTTCTACCGTGTTTGAACTGTTACCTGTGTTAGGCTTTTCTTTTGAGTAGGAGTTCTGGATGGGGCATCTGAGATCAGGGCAGTCGAGTCTGTCCTCTGGCCAGCTTTGTTTTAGGTTAAAAGGGAGGTAGCTAGCTAGTAGGGCTGTAGGCCTTTTGAATGCCAGACCCTTCTACTTGGTGTGGGCATTCCTGCCTGATTTTCATTTTCTTTCTGGGGAAAAGATGTAGGAATTAAAGAAAGCAAAAATAAAAACTATAAGCACAACAAGTAGAGCGGTTGCCACAGCTGTAAAGTGCTGGGTTTCATCCCCAGGACCACCACAACCCAACACAAGCCACAGAAAAGGAGCTGTCTTTCAGTTCCCGGGGAGCAGTGCTTAGAACCTAGAGATCTGAGAGCTTGCTTGTGACGCCTCCTTCAGTGTGGAAACTCGTAAGCTGTGGCTTACTGCTTACTTGGGAGGACTTTGTGACTGATAGTGGTTTCTTCAGACTTCTCAACTCAAAGTAGAGTTTTGTGATTTTCATTGGATACAGAAGATACATTCTTGCCAAAATAATTCACTTAGGGCAGATGAACTGCCCCGTGGCTAAAAGTGCCTGATGTGCAAGTCTGCCCCAGCTCTGATCTCTCGAACACAAACAGTGAAAGGAGAGAAATGACCCCTGAAAGTTGTCCTCTGACAGATGCCCTGGGACACGTGTGCACCTCCCTCCCTCCCCAGCATCACACACACAGTAGTAATAAAATGACATAAGTTTCTCACTACAAGTTTTCTACCCTTGAGGTTGATCAGAATTTCTTTTAGTATAACTGTCATCTCCAGTATTTCTGATTTTTGGTAGTTATTCTTAATTTAAATAGTAAAAGTTGTGTTGGTTTTCATAGATCTTTTTTGAGTCAGCATATACAAGTGTAATTAAGAATCTTGTTTACTTGCATTATAAATTAAAGATAATGAGTACTTTGGTTGTAGTAATTTATACCTAGAATTAAAACCAAGGAACATCTAGGCCAGGGTTAGGTAGGTATTCAACTACATATTTTTCTTTTATGGCCAAGTCAGAAAGCCATTCTAAATCTTTATCAAGTCTGAAGAAATTGTTTTTGGAGTAGAATATTAGTAATAAAATTACAAAGACTATTTTGAATTAAGATTAGATCTTGCATTTCAAGATTTGATTATTAATAGATTTTCAACTTAAGTATGGGTATGAATTTTTACTTGTGGGATACTGGGTAACTAATTAAGTTTATTATAACTGTTTGCCATACTTAATGAATGAGAAACACATTTACTTTTTCTAGTTCCTCAAGTCAAAACAAGGTTAATATTTTTCTTAGAAAAAAAAAACTTTCAAGAAAATAGAAAAAATATGTAGAGTCAGGTGAATTTTGACTTTCACTTAAAATATGTATCTTTTAAAACATTTAAACATTTACTATATAGAACTAAATGATTAATTTGTGGTTTGTAGCACATAATTGTGAGCACAGTCCTTAAGAAGACTTGAGTTACTCTTGGAGACCCCTGTGATAGGCCAGAGGAACCTAGCATTTCAACACCGATTCAGAAAACAGACACACTGGGAAAATAGAGTCCTGCCAGAAGGGTGTCACCGTTCTAAGTAGATGTGTGCCCTTGACAACCACTTGGCTGCTCTGGGTCTTCTAAGGAAGAGCACTGGGGACAGATGGCCTTGGGGGGTCTTTTGAGGAAGATGTTAGAGGTTAGAATCCATATCAGGAAATGTGCTAAACTACGTAATCCTTAAAACAATTCTGGAATCAATGTTACTGCCATTTTACAGATGGAATTACTGCAATTTCTATAGACCATGTTTAGGTGCAACATTTGGTCGTGAGCTGCTAAGGGGCCAAGTGAGAAGTTGAACCTTGGCCTATCTTGTGCTGTGACCACGTTTTTTTTTTTTTTTTTTTTTTTTTTTTTAGTGTGCCACACTACCTTCCTAAACCATGCTTGTACATTAGACCATCAAATTGTATTTCTACAATTTGTTCCCTTTCATAATCTGTAGTTTGTAATGAGGTTGTTTTGTGTTACAGCAGGAAAACTAGAAGTCAGCTGTTAGACCCTGTCTATGACTTGTGTCCACAGTACAAATGTGACCAGCTTTTAAATAGGTAAACCAGAGCTTATATACAGGAGGTGATTAGTGACACAGGACCTCATGGAGCCCAGGCTGGCCTCGAACTTGCCAGTAGCCAAGCCTGACCACTGCTTCCCAAGAATGGGATTGCAGACATATGCCACCATGCCCAGCTCTTTTGACTTTCTCATAGTGCTTTTGACCTCATTATTTTCACATACATTCTGTGTGGTAAATTAGATTTTTTTTTTTTTTTTTTTTTTTTTTTGTTTTCCGAGACAGGGTTTCTCTGTGTAGCTTTGCGCCTTTCCTGGAACTTGCTCTGTAGCCCAGGCTGGCCTCGAACTCACAGAGATCCGCCTGCCTCTGCCTCCCGAGTGCTGGGATTAAAGGCGTGCGCCACACTGGCCCGGCTAAATTAGATCTTTTGAGAATAAGTTCAATGTTTGGAAAAAACAAGAACTCATTCTGAACCAAACCATCTGCACTTAGGAAATAAAATGAGAATTGTCAGTTTTAGTTAAACATAAGCAGGACTAGAGGAAGAACACTTATTCTGGTGTCTCTTATAAGGTGATGAGAAGAGTCATTTTAAAATTGCTTTGTGCACTGGCAGCTTGAATAGTCTCTAAAGAGGAATAGTCTGGCTGGGCATGGTGGTTTCTGCCTATAATAGAGCATTCTGGAGGCAGAGAGAGGAGTGTCAGGAGTTTGAGGCCAGCCTGGTTACATAAAACCCTGTCTCAGAAAACAAAACAACAACTAAATGTAGCTCCTTTGAATGGAGGTGACTTTTTGTTTTGTCTTGTCTTATTTTGTGAGCAGGGTCCCGTGTACTCCAGGCTGTTCTCAAACCTTGACCACCTGGTTCTCCTGTCTCCACTTCCGAGGGGCTGAGATTACAGATTATAGGCCTGTGTTCCCATGCCTTGCTTGAGGTAATTTCTATATGGATGTAAATTCTGCTGCATTAGTTAAAATATGCCCTGAGATTATTTCTGTTAGTTCTCTTTCCTATTTAGGTTGATGCTGTGCTGATCTGGCACCATGCTTTAGAGAAATAAGTTGGTGAATGAATTCTTTCCATTTTAAAGATTGTCAGATTTTGTAGA
Source organism: Peromyscus leucopus (assembly GCF_004664715.2). NCBI lineage: Eukaryota > Metazoa > Chordata > Mammalia > Rodentia > Cricetidae > Peromyscus > Peromyscus leucopus. The sequence goes on along the minus strand of NC_051078.1, from coordinate 19,187,931 downwards.
ACAGTTTGCAGAAGTTTGCATGATAATTATTGGTTAAATATAACTAGTGTTACATAATTTTTGATTGTCTGCGGCTTAGTACAAATCCGAGCAGCTACCCCATCTGAGTGTCTTACATCTAAATTTCATTTTCTCTTAAGAACTTGAGATAATGGAGGTTGGGGATGGAGCTGGTGGGGTGCTTGGCTAGCATTCAGTCCTCGGCACTGTATAAAGCAGGCCTGGTACATATGCCTGCCTGTACTCTGGAGGTGGGGGGAAGAAGATGAGAAGTCCAGAGTCATCTGTGGCGGCATAGCATGTTGGAGGTTATCTTCAGCTACCTGAAACCCTGTTACAAAAACTAGACAACAACCCCATTTAGGTTTATAGGTTACATTATCCCTAACTGCATAGCATTTGGATATCAGTGTACTAAGTTCAGCTAATAATAATAAATAGATAGGAATGTGGAGGAATTTGTGATATTAATCTATCTTGTGAAGGTGTTTATTTTCCCTTTAAAGCTTCCAGATGGTTGAGTTTAATGGTGTATCCTCAGTTCTAAAATTAAAAGATAAGAAAAACATCTCTAGTGTTTTTCTAGCTTTGTTTTATAAATTTATTTTGTTAGTTTTTGAGACGAGGATTGTTTCTGTAACTCAGGATGGAGTCCTCTGGCACAGGCAGGCACTGACCTACTGCAGTCCTCCTTCCTCAGTCTCCTGATTGCTGGGATTATAAGCATATCCCCACCATGCCTAGCTTTCTATTACTTTTTCAGTAATAAGTTTCCTTTTGTGGTTCTAAGATAAGTCACCGTTACAAGACCACAAATCAGTTTGAGTGCAAATCACCTTACAGGAGCCAACAGCTGAGTAGGAGCTAGGTGGATATGTGCTCAGGCCTCCTTGAGCTTGTGTGTGTGCAGGAGGGAAGGGACGCCGGGGTAAACTACTAATGCTCCAACTGAAACTCACTTTGTGGGAATTCCTAATAGGAAAGAGTATAGGATGCTATAAGGATTTGCTGACCTAGCAGGTGAGGGGATCCAAAGAAGTTGACATGAGCTGAAGGAAAAAGGAATATTTCTGTCAGGGCATCTTGTTTAACGACTCAGAAAAAGCAAGGGAACTCAGCCTTTGCTAGGAACTGAAAGAATTCACTGTACCTAGGGGAAAACGTGTGAAAAAGAGAGTACTAGGGAGGGAATTGTGTAGATGTAACCAACCATCTTATTAAATAAGAAACACAGAACCAATGCAAAGAAGAAAGCCAAGAGATCAGAGCTAAGAGCCTTACCCGCCTGCTGCAGCTAGCCTCTTCAGCCAAGAGAGACCTACTTCCTGAGGGTTTGTCTTTATATAGACTTTCTGCTCTGCCTTCTCATTGGTTGTAAACCCAACCACATGACCACCTCATCACTGCCTGTCTGTACAGACCTCCAGGTCTTCTATGGTTGGTATTGAGATTAAAGGCGTGTGTCCCCAATGCTGGCTGTATCCTTGACCACACAGAGATCTACCTAGCTCTGCCTACCAAGTGCTGGGATTAAAGGCGTGCGCCACAAATGCCCAGCTCTGCTATGGCTTGCAATTAGTTCTGACCCCCAGGCAACTTTATTTATTAACATACAAATAAAATCACATTTCAGTACAAATAAAATATCACCATAGAATTAGATCATCTGAGGCATGAGAGCATCTAAGAGTTAGAGTTCTGTCTGCCTTCTGACTCCTAACTCCTGAGCTCCAGGGCAGGATAGCATGTTGTCTCATAGGCCAGGCTGGTCTCAAACTGTGCACGCAGCCGAGGATGACTGTGACTTTTTCTCTCTCTTTTTGGTGTCGGGGTGTCACTGTGTAGCCTTGGCTCATCTAGAATGTGGTATGTCGACCAGCTTGCCCTAGAAGTCACAGAGATCAACCTGCTGCCTCTGCCTCCAAAGTGCAGCATTTAAAGGTGATATATTGTGTCCCCCAATATATTGTGCACCCTAATAAACTTATCTGGAGTCAGAGAACAGAACAGCCGATAGATAGACATACAGGCCAGAAAATGGTGGCACACACGCCTTTAATCCTAGCATTCAGGAGGCAGAGATCCATCCAGATTTCTGTGAGTTCAAAGCCACATTGGAAACAGCCAGGCATGGTGACTCACCTTTAATTCCAGGAAGTGATGGCAGAAAGCAGAAAGGTATAGGCGTGAAAACCAGGAACTAGAGGGTTAAGCTTTTAGGCTTTGGAGCACAGTTCAACTGAGAGACATCCAGTCTGAGGAAACAGATCAGCTGAGGAATTGGCGAGGTGAGGAAGCTGTGGCTTGTTCTCCTTCTCTGATCTTCCAGCGTTCACCCCAGTACCTGGCTTCAGGTTTGATTTTATTAATAAGACCTGTTAATATTCGTGCTACATGTACCCCTATCCCTGGCCACCTTCAACTCTTGATACTCTTGTCCCTGACTCCTAAGTGCTGGCATTACAAATCTGGATTACCACACCCAACTTAAGAGTTGTAGTTTCTGTGTTAAGGGTTCCCAAGCCCATAGTCTTGTTCTATCTGTGAACTGCCTCAGTATGGAGCTGCTCTGTTGCTAGCGTACCCTTTATGGCCGTCCATGCTGGGCAGACCCTTGGCTGTTTCTGGAAGGGCATCTGCCCAGGGACCCAGCATATCCTGTAGCTTGCTGTGCCTGGAGGAGCACAACATGCCCTGCGCTTCATGCTGCAGTGTGAACGGCCAGAGATGCCCGTGTGGAAGATGCTGGCACACTGATGCTGGAGGAGCAGGAGGAGCGGTGCTGTGAGGGGAGGTGTGTCCCGTTTCCCCCCCACTCCCCCCAGGAACTACCTGGGTTGCTCCCTGCCCTGCACCGTGCCATAAAGTCAGTCACAGCTCGCTGGTACGGTTTTCTGTTGCTGTCCTCCAAGCTGCCCACTCCGGAGCTGGAGTTCAGCCACACCAGCATTCCCACAGACATGACAACCATCCAACAGTAGACCTGGCTGGGGTCCCTCCAGTGGTCACCAAGTAGAGGAGGGGCCACTGCCACCTGATCCCTGCCTTTAGGGAAAGCCTGAGTGGGGTTCCTCTCTCCCTCAATAACCCCAAGAGGTCCTGCTTATCCCCACAGTGTGCACTGTGGGCCTGGTTAGCCATCTGGGTGTCTTTATGGCCAGTCAAGTGCCGCTCCCCTCATCTGATCAGCTTGGCTCTTCATCTCTAGCTGGGGCTAGGTCACCTTGGTCAGACAAACTGAAATAGGTAAAATCCATACACTAGCATTCCTTTTGGAATCTCCCTCTGTCTGAAACTCTCATTTTCTCAATGCCAGAATGCTCCAGTGCCTTCCAAAGACCCTTTCTAAGGTTCTCATTTATTTGTATCAGGGCCCTCCAGGTTTCTTGATAGTCATGTGTGAGGGGAGCCAACCTAGACGGCTCCTTGAGCATACCTTAAGGCCTGTGAAGGCCCTGCTCTCGGAGGGTGGACGGAGAGAACCGACTCTTGCAGGGTGTCCTTGGACCTTCCACACTTGTGCTCCCTTCCACTAGAGATAATAAAGAAACAGTCTAAAGGAAGAAAATAAAAAACAAGGGGAGGGGATGGGCTAGGAGTGTGGTGATATGGGAAAGCACTTGCTTCAACTAACATGGGCAAGGCCTTGGGCTTGATCCCCAGCACCAGACTGAAATGAAGGTCCTTGTTCCACTGAAGACCCACAGAGTCAGAAACTTGAGCGTGTTTCTGATTCATCTTAAAAAATTTTGAACCTGGGGCCCAGCAGTTAAAAGTGGTCTGTGTTCTTGCAGAGGAACTGAGTATAATTTCTAGTACCCAAGTCAGGAGCTTCCAACTGCCAGCAACTTCAGCTCCAGGTGATCCAATACCCTTTTCTGGCCTTTGGGGGCGCGCGCGCTCGCGCGCGCGCGCGCGCGCGCGCGCGCACACACACACACACACACACACACACACACACTTAAAAATCTTTTAAAGAAAGATTTTGAATTGTTGCTGTAGGCCTTTTGATGGATGGTTTTTGAATACAAGTGTAGGCTGGTGATAAGGAAAGAAAATACCTACATGAAGCAATAGTTTAAAAGAGAGTAACTATCAAGAGCCAAGGCTCTCACACTCTTGTAGTCTTAGCACCTGAAGGCTGAGGCCAGCATTTTGACGATTCCAGGCCAGCCTCTGGGCTACAGGGTGAACTCCAGTTTAGAGGATCAAGACCATCTCTAGAGAATGGAGAGGCAAAGTGACCATTAGATTTGGTGATAAATGAGCTTTATAGTAGAAAAGTTAGAAGGATGGGAACTACTTTTCCATGTGTTAGAAGGGAATTGGAAGAAAACATTTCCTCACTTAAGACATCTCTTACTCTTTAAACTGTGAAAGGTAAGCAACCTTGAAGACATCCCACTGTAAGAGTCTTTGGACAACTACTGTGCTTTGAGTATAGTTTGTTGCCTCCAAAATGCATGTTGAAATGTGATCATGAATGTAAGAGAGATGACGGGACCTTTAAGAGAGTATTTGAAGTAATGAATATTGTTCCTGTGGAATCAGATTGATTCTCCTGAGTGGTTGGTTAGAGTCAGGCTGCCCTTCCCACTTTCCCTGGGCATCCATCCCCACCTGCCCTTTCCACTGTGTGCCGATGCAGCTTTCTACTTTCACCACATGTGGGTACCTGATTGTGGACTTCCCAGTAACTTTCTTTTAATTACTCAGTTCCAGACATTTTGTTATGCAATCAGAAAATAGACTAAGACAGTGGTTCTCAACCTTCCTAACGCTGTGACCCTTTAATACAGTTCCTCATGTGGTGGTGACCCCCCCCCACCATAAAAGTATTTCATTGCTACTTCAGAACTGTAATTTTGCTACCATTATGAATCATAATGTAAATATCTTTGTTTTCTGATGGTCTTAGGTAAAGGGGTCTTGACCCACAGGTTGAGATCTGCTGGTGTAAGACAGTAAGTGTGTAATACTCTCTTACTGTTGTGCCTACTAATTCTAAAACCCATAATTTACTCTTAGAAGTGAGCTCGTTCATCATTGTCTTCACCAGCCTTCAAGGTATGGCATACCATAATAATATTTAAACGTACAGAGGAGATTCAGGTAGGGATGTGTGGCCTGCCAAAAATGCTCTTAAAAATGAGTAAAGCCAGCCTAGAGAGATGGCACAGTGGTTAAAAGCACTGGCTGTTCTTCCAGAGGTTGAGTTCAATTCCCAGCAACCACATGGTGGCTCATGACCATCTGTATGAGATCTGGCGCCCTCTTCTGGCCTGTAGGCATATATGCAGACAGAACACTGTATAGGTAATAAATAAATCTTAAAAAAAAAAAAAAACCAAACAAGCAACAACAACAACAAAAACATGAGTAAAGCCAGTTTAACAAGCAGGCATGGTGATGCACCAGGTCTGTAATCACCAGCACCAGGGAGGTGAGATGGCAGCAGGAAGACCAGGAATTCAAGATCCTCACCAGCTACATGACACCCTGTCTCAAAACAAAATACTTGAATAGTTGGCATCTGTTTAAAAAAAAATTTAGATTTCAAAATCTATTTATTTATTTATTGGTTTTTTTGAGACAGGGTTTCTCTGTGTAGCTTTGCGCCTTTCTTGGAACTCACTTGGTAGCCCAGGCTGGCCTCGAACTCACAGAGATCCGCCTGGCTCTGCCTACAAAATATATTTAAATCTATTTTCTAATTCAAACCTTTCTTTCATTAATCTAACTTGTTAGAATAATTCTAATAATTATTATTATTAAAGGTTATGCTATCTCTCTTTCTCTTTTTTTGTTTTTGTTTTTTGAAATAGAGTTTCTCTGTGTATACCTGCTGCCCTGGAACTCGATTTGTAGACCAGGCTGGCCTCGAACTCACAGGGATCTGCCTGCCTCTGCCTCCTGCGTGCTGGACTCTTGCATGTGTAGATGTGGATTGCAGGTACGGACCACACCTTGCTGAGGTTGTGATAGTCGAAAGGGAAAGCCACTTTTAAAAATTATTTTGTTTTTGAGACTGTCTCACTCTGTATCTCAGGCTAGCCTTGAACTAAAACAGTTTTCCTGCCTCAGCCCCCTAATGTTACCACACTCAGCTGGGAAGACCACATTTAATGTGCAGACCAGTTAACATCATTTCAGGGTCAATGTTGGTTATAAAGTAATACACTGAAGAGGTGAGAGGTGAGCTTGTGTGTTTGATAAAGAGGAGGGAGGGAGGGAGGGCTCAAGAGATATGAACTTAAACTGTCTTCTGATTTTACCCCAAAATTTCTTAGTTTTACCCCCCCCCACCCCCCCTTTTTGAAACGGTATCTCTTTGAAAACGGGGCCCAGGACCTGCTGGCCTCTGGCCCTCCCTCTGCCCCGAGTGCTGGGATTAATGGTGTGCAGCAGCATGACCAGCAGGTTTTCTTCAAGGGAAAAGATTCGGTTCCGTCCCAGCATGCACGCACGCACGCACGCACGCACTCAGTGGAACATCCAGTAGCTATGGAGACTCTGGTCTTTGACCACCAGACTCTTCATTGTCTGAAAGAGTCGGAGGAGTCCCAGTTGGTCTTCTCCCCTGTTCTCTCTTTCTGAGAACACAGCAAATGCATCTTTATGTTTGTATGTGGAATGTTTTAGACCAGAGCCAGAGCAGTGTTATAATGCTAGTTTTCAGTTTTCCACCGATCAGTTTTAATTCTTAGTAAGTCCTCGTACTGATTTTTGTCTTAAAACATTAGCTCAGTTCTGAAGAGACTAAGGCCTGGCCTCCTGCCCCATGGTTTAGGCAGATGTCATAGTCACTCTGTGCTTGGTTTCTTCATCTGTAAAATAAATGGTGTTGAAGGGTTGATTTGAAGTTTCCTAATTGCTCTAAAATGCTATTGAGGAACGCTAGGGCTTTAAAGAGCAGGCTTTGCATTATATATAGAAAGTGATTATCTCAATCCAGCTGTGAACACTTACAGGGATAGACTCTCGGCAAGTTAAAAATGATGGTGCAGAGGAGAAGGGGGCAGAGTGGATGTCAGAAACAAGAGGAACAGGATTCAAAACGATGACGACTTCTAGTGTACCCAGTAGTGGATCTGCTACTTTTAACGTAACAATGACCTCAAATGGGAAAAAGTAGCTTCATTGAAACTTATGGTAGGTGGTTGTGTGTGTGTGTGTGTGTGTGTGTGAGAGAGAGAGAGAGAGAGAGAGACAGAGAGAGAGAGAGAGACAGAGAGAGAGAAAGAGAGAGAGAGACACAGACAGACAGACACTGGGGGTGGGGGGCATTATTTTGGATAGTTTAGGCTGGCCTTGAACTCCTAATCCCCCTGCTTCTACATTCCAGATGCTAGGATTATAGCCATGCACTGCTATACTAACCTTGAATATATTTTTGATTGAAAATTCAAATCATGCTTTTGGGGAGGTGTTGAGAATATGATTGTATCACTGACTGCTCTTGGAAGGTCAGACTAGTTCCATCTCTGATCTGCTCAACTATTTTTTTTTTCTTGAGAATTATTCCATCTTCTCACAGTGAATGCCTTGGGAAAGCAGGGTGGGAGTCTAGGCATAGGAACCACTGATGGAAAGAAAGCCAGGAGTGTGCTTCCCAGTCTTTGGTTTCTGCCTTAACATTGTTTTGTAAGCTTGCCTGGGAAAGCAGTCTTAGTTTTAAGAATTGCTGGGTGAAGGTGTTGTTTTGAATACCATTGCTAGTTTATTGTTATTAATTATTGATTATGGTTAGTAAACATAACTTTGGGGCTGGGGGGGGGGCTACATACCTATAATCTTAGCACTTGGGAGCATTATGGCCACAGGAGGATCAGGATGTCGGGTCATGCTTGGCTGTGTGGGGATTTTGAAGTCAGCCTGGACTATTCGAACACTGAAACAAACAAAAGGCCGGTTTTGGTTTCTTGCCTTTTTATTGTAAATTGTTGATTTTACTTCCTTTTAGTTTTTTATCTTTGAATGCTCTTACGTTTTTGTCTCTGTTTTCAGTTTTTCTTGTATGTTTCTTTTTTTCACGTGTATGCGTGTGCACATTAGTGCACATGCTAAGGTCGGAGGATTCCTTGCAGGAGTGGTTTTCTCCTGTCATGGGGGGCCTGGCCAGGGCTGACAACAAATGCCTTCATCCACTGGGTGTCTCCCTGGCCCAGCCTGGCTAGCTTTCATCTTTCTTGTGCGTGTACTCCGTGCCCACTCACATGCTCTGTTCCGTCCGTCCGTCCGTCCGTTCTTCTCTCTGGTGTTTGTTTTGGTGGTGGAGGTAGAACCCCACCAACCACGAATTAAGAAAATGCCCTTTCGTGTGTTCGTTCTCCTCTTCTGGAGGCATTTCCGGTGAGCGTAGCCTGTCCAAGGTCACAGGAGGCCAGCACGGAGCCTACCTTGCACCCTTGCTTCCTGCTCTGTTGCAAGGTCAGCAGTATTGATCTTTAAAGTTAGTGCTCATTGTGTGTCTCATTTTCTCAGCACACAGTTCTCTTCTGCGGAGAATGAAATGGCTCCGATTTTTAACTAGGTATTGTAGCTGTCCTTTTGAAGAAATAAGACTTTAAAAGGACCCTTTGTATATAAAATGTAGAAAAGAATCACTATTACATGTACAGAATCCTAATGAAAATCTGCTGGTTTGAGTATTGTAAGAAGAACAATTCTGTATTCTTTCGTCAGTTCTACATTTGAACATGTCCATGATTGAGAAGTAATCATTAAAATATATTAATATAAAAATACTTCAAAATTAAAATTTTTTTTACATTATTTTACTCACACTATAATTCCAGCTCTTGGGTCATTGAGGCAGGTGAATCTCTGAGAAATCCAGGTCAGCTTGGGCTACATGATGAGTTTAAAGTCAGTGTGGGATATGTAGCAATACTGTCTCAAATCTTCACACACACACACACACACACACACACACATACATACACACACCCCAAACAAAAAACACCCTCCAAAACAAAAACAAAAAACTCTGCTCCAAAACCATAAAATCCGTTGGGTTTCTGAAATACAGTTGTGATGTGATGAGATTATTGCTTTATTTAGTTTTTAATTCTTATTTATGTGTAAACAAGGTATCCTGTAGCTTAGACTTTCCTTGAGTTTTCTATGTAAAAAAGGGAGTTTATGGCCTTAAACTCCTGATCCTTCTGCCTCAATGCTGGGATTTCAGGCATGTGCCACCATGCCTGAATAGTTTTCTGGGGAGAGTTTTTTCATGTTGATTTCCAAATGAACTGAATGGAGATTCTGAAAAATGTAAAGGCTTTCAAAAATTCTGAAGCACATGGTGACGGATGCACAGCAGGTCCATATGCTGTGTATCTATTATTACAGTTGATCATTATTTTTGCTCTAGAGAAGGCTATGGCTGACATCCAAGAGCGTGAAACTGGTGAATATGGACATTCACATTGTTTTTTTTAAACAGGAAGAGCTCTCTCCCAGTTGAATATCCTGCTCTCCTACATAATGTAGCATCCCCTAGAAGAAGAAGTTACAATTCTGGATCTTCCTGTGAATTTTAAATGGATATTTGCATGAGATGGAAGACACTGACTTCTTCCTCCCATATATGGACTTGGTGCCATAGGCACACTAATTTTGCCATCTCTCCACGACGACGACGGCTCCTTTCCACCTCCACGCTTCTGCACAGCACCAGCCCCCACCTGTGGTGCCCCCCCTTTCAGTCCATTCATTTCCTTCTCTCCCTCCAAAACTACCATCCGAAATCCTTTCCTCCGGGAAGCCGCTCATCGTCTCCTCCGTGTAACGCTTACTGTCTCGGCCTCACCTGCATACAGACACAGGATTCAGGTCCGTGGGCTGCGTAGCTGTGACTTGCTGGCAGCCAGGCAGATAACTGCCCTGTCTGATTTTCACAGCCGTTCTGTGCCTTACTTCCAGAGGACAGCAGAGCACATGCACTTTCTCCTTACTACAGGCTTTCCTTTAGGCATCCTCGTGGGTTCAGCTGTGCTAAAATTTGACATTTCCCCCTCATTTTAAAGTGTGAGTGTGTGTGTGTGTGTGTGTGTGTGTGTGTAGACGGGACCTCATTATGTTGCCCAGGTTGCCTTAAGTCACTATTAACACAGGCTGCAAGCTGGCCTCAAAGTCACCATGATCCCCCTGTTTCTGCCTTTTGGAATGCTGGGATTAAAAGTGTGTCCAGGATGCCTGACAGCATTGTTTGTGATAGTATAATCTTGCTTTTCTCTCTTTCTGTAATAATTCTCATATGTTAAAATACAACTGAAAACCCCAGACTACTTTATTCAGATATGGTGTGCATGAAATTTAAAAATGTACCCATTTAAAATGACAGTTTGTGTTTTGTAGTTGTATACACCCGTGACACCAACACCACAATTTAGACAGTTTTTCCAGTAGCCCTTTAAAATCCCCGCATTCCTCCTTCCTTGATTTCTCTTCTTTCCCACTCTTCCCCAGGTAACAGCTGCCCTGGGTTCTCTTCTTAATTCATACCGTTAGAATTGGAGGATATACTGTAGTCTGGCTTCATTTGTTCAGCAGAAGTTTGAGACTGTTCCTTGTCACAGCTGGGGACTGTTTCGCTGAAATGTGACTGTGCTGCACTTCATTTATCTGCTCACCAGTTAACAGGCATTTGGCTTAGTTTGTTTCTGGCTATTATAAATGAAGCTGTTTTAGAAGGAAATCCGTGTTACAGGTCGTTGGCTGGCTACTTGTCCATCTCTCTTGGGCCTACAGTGTAGGAGTGTTTGATTTGGTTCTTGCTCATCCTCAGCTCTTGCACTGTAATCTAAGAATATTTTAGCTGTCCTTGTCACCCTTCAGTAGTGTGTCATTGTGCCTTTCTGTGCATTTTGTTGGTGACTAGTGGAACTGAGCATCTTGCTTGAATTCCACATATATCTTAATTTTCTTTGTAAACCAATAGAATTTTTTGTTTGTTTTGTTTTTTTTGGAGACCATGTCTTATGATGTAGTCTTTGATGGCTTTGCACCCAGGGCAGTCCTGCTTAAGCCTTCTGAGTGCTGGATTATAGATATCAGTCTGGCTCTGGAGTCTTTCATCTGCTTTCATTAGTGCTTCTCATCATGTTTTTCTTTTAAACTCAGTTCTTCTATTGGCTTCAATTATTTCTTGAGATTTTATTTATTTTTATTTTATGTGTATGAGTGTTTTGTCTCCATGTATGCACCACATGCTTGTAGTGTTGTGAGTGGGGAGGCCACAAGAGGGTGTTGTGGCCTTTGGAACTGGAGTTACGGATAGTTGTGAGCCACCATGTGGTTACTGGGAACAGGGCCGAGGTCCTCTGAAAGAACAGCCAGTGCTCCTAACTGCATCTCTCCAGTTCCTCTCCATTAAGAATTACTTTATACTTTTTTTTGGAGACATGTTTCATGTAGAGTAGACTGCACACAACCCTTACATAACTGAGGACAATTTTGGACTCCTGGTCTCCCTGCCTCTGCCTCCTAAGTGTTCAATTACAGGTGTGTACTGTCATACCTGGATTTCTATGGTAATGGGGATTAAGCCCAGGGGCTTTATGCATGCTTGGCAAACACTCTACCAGCTCCATCTACATCCCGAAAACTATGCTTTTGAATAAGAGTATCATTTTTATGATGTCTGGTACATGAAATTCAGGGACTCCCTCCTCATGGTTTATATATATTGATTTTTCGAGACAGGGTTTCTCTGTGTAGCTTTGCGCCTGTCCTGGAACTCACTCTGTAGCCCAGGCTGGCCTCAAACTCACAGAGATCCGCCTGGCTCTGCCTCCTAAGTGCTGGGATTAAAGGCGTGCGCCTCCACCGCCTGGCATGGTTTATATTTTTGGTCTGGGGAGGGGGGAGCTGATGTTTTACCAGTTCCTCCAACAGAGACTTTGGCTTGCTGTTTTCTAGAATGTTAAGTACTGCCTGTAGTAAGGAAGAGGCGAAGGACTTGGAGCTGGTCAGTGGGGATTCGCCAGCAGCTCTTGTTCTCCAGCTGTGCGTCCTCAGTCTGAGCAGCTAACCAAAGCTTGCAGCTAGACTGTGGTTGTGGTGGTTGTTGCTCTTTGTTTTGTTTCTGTTTTTTGATAGTCACACTCTGTGGCCCTGACTGTCCTGGAACTTGCTATGTAGACCAGGCTGGCCTTAAACGTGAAGGGATCCACCTGTCTTTGCCTCCCATGTGCTAGATTAAGGCATATGCCACCACACCTGACTAGTTTACTAATGTTTAGGAAGATGGATAGTTTGGGACTGCGGTAACTAGAGTTGTGTATCAGAAATGTGGTATTGAAATATGGAATCTGGGACTTGGTATAGCTTGGTGGTAGAAACCTTTCTATCATAGGTCAGACCTTAAGTTCTGTCCTTCTGTGAGAGGACCTGATATTTGTCAAGAAATGAGTTTATAACTTTTCAGTTACTTTGGACCCGTGTGTTGCTTCTCCTCACTGTCTTGTACATTTTCCCGGAAGCATCCTGGTTTTACCTGAACCAGTCTTTGGTGTGAGCATTAGAGGAGCGCCAGTGACGGTTGCTTAGCTGGGGGTCGGAGTTGAGTGGGGGCGAGTTAGATACAGAGTGGGTGGGGGCAGAGAAGGGGCAGGTCCATAGTGTGAAGATTTTGTGAAGGCTTAGCTGGGGGTCGGTATTTAGTGGGGGCGAGTTAGATACAGAGTGAGTGGGGTCAGAGAAGGGGCAGATCCATAGTATGAAGATTTTGTGAAGGCTTAGCTGGAGAGTCCAGGCAGAGTCTGGCTATGTAGCCCAGGCTAGCTTGGAACTCACAATCTTCTTCCTCTCCGCTGAAATGCTGGACTTGCAGGCCACTGTGACTACCAGTACGAACACCCAACGTGGTTTTCAAAGATCACCCAAATACTTTGTTCTTCCTTCTTTTCCTAAGCCACCAAAGGAACAGGAAAGCCAACACATTGTTATTATTATTATTAATGTTACTTTACATGTATGGCAGTTTTTATGTCTGTGCACCACTGTGATGTCCATAGTCCAGCAGAGGGCATCAGATCCCTGGAACTGGAGTTACGGGTGGTTGTGAGCCACCATGTTGGTGCTGGGACTCAAACCCAGGTCCCTAGAAGAGCAGCCCGTGCTCTGAACCACTGAGCCATCTCTCCAGCCCTGCAGTTGTTTTGTTTTTTGTTTTTTCTCCTGAGACAGGATCTCACCGAGTGGCTGAGCTGGCCAGGAAATTACACAGAGGAGCCCAACCTTAAGCTCAATGACAGTCCTGTGCCTCAACTTCCTAAGCACTGGGATTATGGGTGTGATGATTTTTGTCTGGATTTTTTCATATATAGTTTTGGTCCCTCCAATTAAGTTGTTAAGGAGAAGATAAGGACTTGATAGTCTGTTTATTTTATGTTCCTGTTCTTAATTTTTCACATAATGGAAATGCTGATGGATCTTGGATGTCCACTTTAATTTGTTCAGAGGAATTAATACTTGCTAGGCTAGAGAAAAAAATTGGAGTACATTTTCTTCCTGCTGAATTTACATATCTCCTGTTAAAGACATTTCTAAGCTTGGTATTTGTTACAACTTGGAATTTAAAAAATGTGTAGGTGATGAGTAGCCCGGAGGTTAGTAGTTTGAGTTCCGAACACCCGAGCTGCTGCTTCTTTTGAGACAAGGTCTTCTTTGAGCCCTCCTCTCTTCATTTTGTGAGGTTGGAGTCTCATCTGCACTGCCTTTTACAGTTGCTGACATGGGGTAGGCTGTGGTCAGGGTCTTGGGAGGGTTAGTTAGTCATCAGTTACTGTGTCCACACCTTGTTCATGGAGCAGATAGTTTTCCAGTGCGGTGGAGACTGAGGTCCTCCTCCTTGAGGTGTATTTCCTTTTTTTTTTTTTTATAGCTGGGAGAAAATGACATTTCATGATTGCGTACATCAGGAAAAAAGCTGCTTTCCTCAAAGGAAGATAGCACTTAGCTCTTGTTTCCAAAGGAACTGGATTGGGCAGATCAAAACCAAAATCTACCTCTGTGATGGTTTAAATTGGCTGCTGACCAATAGGCTCTAGAATCCCATTAGAGACAAAGATGGACATACCTGTGAGGGAGATTATAGATCAGATTAACTGGGGTGGAAAGCCCCACCCAGAGTGGGCAGTATCGTTTCTTGGGTTGGTGCCCTGGCTGAGCAGGCATGTCCTCTTTCTCTCCTTCCTGACTGTGATACGTTGTAACCTCATCTTCCTGCCGCCTGCCCTGCCAGGACGGACTGTGCTCTCAAACTCTTCCTCCCCGATGGCTTTCCTGAGGTCTCTTGTGTGTGAGACAAGTACTGCTAGAGGTTCCAACGGTGTGACCTAGCCCAGACGCTCCAGTCCTTAGAGATTGGCCCTCGCAGTAAAATGACTTGTTAAGTGCTCCTAAAGACTGGCCCACTCTATATGCCAGTGACGCTTCCCTGTCTTTCGTGAATACTCTTCACAAGAGATTTATTTTTATCTTATGTGTGTGAATGTTGCCTGCATACATACACACACACACACACACACATATATATATACCACATGCCTAACTGTTGTCCTTGGAGGCCAGGAGAGATCACTGGGTCCCCTTGAACTGAAGGTAAGCCATCATGCGGGTGCTGGGAACTGAACCTAGGTCTTCTGCAAGAGCAGCCAGTGCACTTAACCATTAGACCCTCTTTCCAGCACCCATTGCTGCTCTTAATTGAGTAAGTGATTTAATTACATTTTCCCCTGTATTGTTTAGTGAGTTTTCCCCATTTATGGAAATTACAGGGTAATTACTAAGACATTAAATGAGATCTATATGCTAAAAATATAAAGGAAGAAACAGAAGTGTAAAGAAAAAGTTTTGAAGCAGAGTTTAGCTCTGTAACCCATGCTCTATTATACATATTTCCCAGGTTGGTTTTGAACTCAGAGCAGTCCTCCTGCCTCCACCTTCTGAGTGCTGGGATTACAGGCATGGGCCATCACGTCTGGTAAGTTCCCCAGCCCTTTGAAAAGTATGTGTCTCAGGCTGAGGAAATCCTCTTTCTCTCAGAAGAGGGGATTCTTGAGCAGTTTGGACAACAGGCAAGCATTAGGAAAATGAAGAGTGGCCAGGTTCTCACAGCCTCCATTGAGGCATAGGAGCTGAGCCTGGAAGTGGCTCATATCATCGAGGGCCAGAGGAGACCATGAGGAGATCTAGTGGGATGACAGGTGGCAAAGCCCTTTAACTAATTTGAGAAAGGAAGGACACGATAGGCCTTCTATTTCTGAAAACTACTGCAGTATACAATCGGAAGCCCCTTGTAGCGAGCGGAAGGGGAAGGGGAAGGACTGCAGAGGTAGGTATGGAGAGAGGACCCAGGTGCAGACACGGAGGCTCTGTCGTGGAAAAGCTGCCGGTGGATGTGGGACGAGCCCTTCAGAATAGACAGGGCTGGGACTAGTCAGCCTGTGATGGAGGCTGAAGCCACGGGGTTAGAGCGACAGCAAGGAGGTGAGATACAGGGGGGGCGGGGCTCATTAGAGGTGTGAAGTGCACACCAGAGAGATAAGGAGAAAACACAAACCATTTCATTACAGCTGGGGAAGAGTGCTAAAGGGCTGACTTAGTGCTGTGAACTCAGTTCCACTAGGCTTTGAGACAAATAATGAAAGTCTGTGTCTCTGTTAATTTAATGGTTTAAAAAAACCTTGTCTTGGAAAGCATTCAGTGCTGGAGCTGGAGAGATGGCTCAGTGGTTTAGAGAGTTTGTTGATCTCGCAGAGGACTTGGTTTCCGTTCCAAGTACCCACGTGGTGGCTAACTGCCTGTTTGAGGGGATCCAGTGTTCTCTCCTGGCTTCCACAGGCATGAGGTACACACGTGGTATACATTCAAGCAAACACTCACACATAAAATAAAAACAGATTTTAATAAAGCATTTAGTACAATTTATATTCAGGAGCATCCCCTACTCTTGTTTCCTGCATACTGATCCTATCTTTAATTTATTGAACTATTTCAGTTGTAGTCTTTGGGGACGGGAAAGGTAACTGAGCAGTTAAGAGGTGCGTGTTCTTCTCGCAGAGAGAGGGTGTGGGTTCAGTTGCCAGCTCGGGTGTCAGAAGGCTCACAACTGCTGTGACTCCTGCTCCAGAGGTATTTGCCCCTCTGGATTCCCATGGGCACACACCCACACAGAGACTCAAGTACACACACCCATACGAAGATGCGAACATATACACATGATTAGAAAGTAAAGTGTAGCCCTTAAAAATGAGAAAGACACGGAATATTTTCAGTGTATCAGTCTGATATAGTCCCAGGAGTATGTAGAATTCTAGAACCAAGTACAGTATTGCAAACCATTCATGAGAGAAGTAGAAACTGTTCAGGTGACGAATAAAGGTTATGTGGAAAATCTGAAGGGGGTCGGTTCTTACAGTTCGGAACGTAGATAAATCAGCAGCAGTGGGGTAGATGAACTTAGAAGTGAGAGGAGTCAAGCAAGCAGAAGTCTGAGAAGGTCCCAGATATCCTGTTTAACAACTCGGCTGTGGTTTAATGTGATGGTACTTGGGGCTTATCAGTTAAGAGCACTTGCTGCCCTTCCAGAGGACCGGGTTATTTCCTTCCCAGCACTCACTCTGGGTGACTCACAGCCTTGTGTGATTCCAGCTCCAGGGGATCCAATGCCCTTTTCTGGTCCCTGAAGGTCCCTGCACTCAAAGTATGTACACACACACACACACACACACACACACACACACACACACACACTCCCTCCCTCTGTCTCTCTCTCTCAAAGTACACACACACACACACACACACACACACACACACACACACAGAAAGAGAGAATTAAAAAATAAAAATAAATCTTAAGTGGTCATACTTCAAAAGTGGTCCTTCAAATCCACAAGTTGAATTTACAACAGCAGCTAATATAAGAATGCTACTAAGCTCTCCTATGTTATTTCCCTAGTTAGGGTTTCTGTTGCTGTGATGAAACACCATGACCACAGCAAATTGGAGAGGAAAAGGTTTATTTGACTTAAGCTTCCAAATCACTATTTATCATGAAAGGAAGGCAGGACAGGAGCTCAAACCCAGCAGGAACCTGGAGGCAGGAGCCGATGCAGAGGCCAAGGAGGGGTGCTGCTTACTGGCTTGCTTCCCCTGGCTTGCTCAGCCCGCTTTCTTATAGAACCCAGGACCAGCAGCACCCCCCACAATGGCTGTGCTCTCCCCTATCAATGACTAGTTAAGAAAATGCCCTACAGACCTGCCTATGGTCTGATCGTATTGAAGCATTTTCTCAATGGAATCTCCCTCCTCTCCCTGCTGCCTCTGGCTTCTGTCAAGTTGATAGAAAACTCACTGGTATTAGGTTTGGTGGGCCACTCTGTTGCAGAAGTGATTTTGTTAGATCTTTAGAATTTGAGTCCTGTAAAAGGACTCTAAAATTCTTCTCCACTTATTTAAGTGTTAGGGATTGAATCCAGAGTCTCACAAATGACAGGCAAGTGCCCTGCCACTGAGATGCATCCTACTCCTGGTACCTTTTGAAATTAGTTTTGCTTTAGGATGATTGAGTTGTTTCTGGTTTTTGTTTTCAAGACAGGCTCTCACTGTGTAGCTCTGGCTGGCCTGGGACTCACAGAGAACGCCTCTCTCTGTCTCCTCAGAGCTGAGATTAAAGGCATGCACTACCATGACTGGAAGTTCCTCCTGTTTTTTTATTTACTTCCTTAAAACAATACCAAGAACAATAACAAATATCTGTTCAGAGTGAACTCTGGTCCTCCTTTCCTATTTGATTTTACATACTATTTATAAAATCAATATGTTTAGTTACAAAAAAAGGGAGAAAAAGTCTGTTGGGTGATTGGTTACAGTTTTGAGTATATAAATTAATTTGAGAAGTAATAACTTTTAATGCATTTAATTTGCTTTTTAGTTATGTGTATGTTTCTCTGTGTGTCTGTTTATGGGTATATGCTTGTGAAGTGTAGGTGCCCATGGAGGCCAGTGAGATCAGATCCCCCTAGAGCTGGAGAAACAGAGTGTTGTGAACACCTACCCCACATGGATGCTTTGAACTGAGCTTGTATCTTCTGTGAAAGCAGTATGTGCTTTGAACTGCCAAGCCATCTCTCCAGCCTGAGAAGTGACAATTTAAAAATATCAAGGCATTCTAGGCCAGGAACATAGTATATTTTTCTTTGTTTAGATTTTCTTTATTTCTTTTGTGACATTTTGCAACTTTTTATGCATTATAGAAGCCTTTCATATTTATATTGGGTTTATTTTCTAAGTATATGAAATACATTCATTTACAAATGGAATCATTTTCTGACAGTTCCTATCTGTAGGCATGATTTTCGTTATGTATCGTAATCTTGCTCACTGCACTGCGTTAAACCTGATCTCAGTGATAAACACGTCAGAAGACAACGGAACAGAAAGATTTGTTGAGTTGATGGCTTCAGAGGCTTCAGTCCACAGCCAGCTCGCTCGATTGCTTTAAGCCTCCGCTGTGGGATGGAGAGAGCGTGAGGACAGGAGTGCTCAGTTCCTGGCAGCCAGCCAGCAGGGCAGAGGAGCCGGAGGTGGCCTAGGCCAGGAGAAGCCCTTCAAAGACACGCCGACCTGCTTCCTCGGATTCAGTCCCAGCCCCTGCAGTGCCATCATTTCTGAGTAGTCTGATTTCAAGAATCTGATCCGTCAAAGGATTAAAGCATTGATTTTTGTCAGAGCCATTATGGGCATCTTCATCTTTGGAAATGTTCTCATAGACACAGCTAGTGTTGTGTTTACTTAAGCTTTTAGACAACTCTCAATCCAATCAGGTTGATGATCAAGATTAGTCATTATACAGAATTCTACCAATTTTCGTATTCTTTTGTGTGCAGTCACATCTGCAAATCTAATTTCTTTTCTTTCACTTCTTAGAATTTAAAATTGTCTTTATTACACTAGTGAGGATCCCTAACTACTGTGAAGTTAAATGGAAGGGCTGTTGACACTGCCCCCATGACGGGGAGGAAAGGTATTACATCATCGAATGTGATGTCTTCTGCAGGTCTGTTAAATTCGGAGGCTTACCTCTTCTTAGCTAAAGACTATGGAGAGTAGATTCAAATGTGTCAGGTTCCTTTTTTGAGAGTCTCTGTGTAGATCCAAACCACTTGTAAACTCGCAGCCGTTTCCTGCTCCTTGGCCCAGGGCTGCTTCTCTGCCTTGCTTCAGCCTCAGAGGCCGTGCAGGTCTCTCCAACTCACAGGTCTGTGCTGTACCGCAGATTCTGAAGAGTCGCAGACGCGCCAAACCACAGTGCTGGGCCGGCAACCTTAAATTGTTTCTTTAAGTCGAATTGACAGAGTGAAATTATCTTGAGAGATAAAAATATGTTATTTAAAAGTACAGTGGATTTAGTTATCAAAATGAAAGAGCTGTTGTTTTTCTTATGTATGTATTTATCAAAATGAAACAAAAAACCTCTGGGGTACCCTGTAGGATGGCTGCAAATGGCATTAGCCTTGCTTGGTACTTGCTTCTCTGTGCCTTTTGTCTGTGACCAAAATGGTAATGTAAGCCCAAAATACAGAAGAAATTTTGTTATACTTAGGTTCTGCAAGAACTTTGTTAGACTAAGTATAGAGATTGAGGGGCCAGTTTTCCGAGCAGTCTTTTTAGAGTACTGATAACAAAAGAGAGAACATGGCCTTTTTTAAACTTTGAATTCAGCTAGTAATTAACATACAGCCTTAGGTTCACTTGGCAGTTTGGAGAAGTGAGACCTGAGTGTTCTGATACAGAACTCTTAAAGTCCTGAAGCTCTTGTGTTGGTGTTGAAGGAACGCAACTCTGAAAAGCTGCTGAATGACAGAGGGGACTATCTATCTTTTCCTCAAGCCCGCGTTTTAAACTTACTACCACTGAGCTTGCTTTCAACTTCCGTTTTAGTTAAAACAATCCACACTTCTATTTTCTAAGTGGGGGTTATAGAAATGTCTTTAACTTCTCACCTAAGAGATTGTGAGATGGATGCACAGATCCTTAAGCTTCTGCATTAGTTACTTTTCTAGTTGCTGTAACAAAACAGCCCACGTGAGGGGGGAGGAAGTGTGTGTATTTTGGCTCACATTTGGAGGATAGACTTCTTTACGCTGGGAAGGCGTGGATGGCCCAGGAACTTGAGGCACCCGGGTATGCTGTACTCACACTTAGGATGCAGGGAAAGAGGAAAGCTGCGCCTTAGCTTACATCTTCTCCAGCTCTGTCTGGGCTCCTACTCCATGGATGCTGACACTCATAGTCAGGGTCGGTCTCCCCACACCCTCCAATTTCACCTCCCTGGAAACACCTGCCTCCACCCTCACAGAGGTATGTTATCTAGATGCTTCTTTTTCTTTCTTTCTTTTTTTTTTCTTTACTTTATTTTTTACCCCGTCGCCTCCTACTGCACCCGCCGTCGGGCGGGTTCCGCCATGGTCCAGCACAGCCTCAACCGCATCAAGGGCCCGCAGGAGGCCACGCCCGCGCCCGTGCCCCACCCGTCGATGGCGTGAGGCCGGGGGCTGAGGCTCCCGGCTGGGCCCTGCGCCCGCCTGCCTGCCTAGATGCTTCTTAATCCTTCAAGTTGAAACGCATGTTAACCGTCACAGCCGCCACCACCTTCTCCCGCCAGGGTTTTGCTGTTAGCAGTGTTTCTTAACTCTGCTCTCAGAGGTGATGAGTTTACACACAGACTGTTAATCTCAGGCTTCCTTTCCTTCTCCTGAGCCATTGTTACATGTTAAGATTTAGTTTGCGCGGATCTGTCCTTTTTTTAAAAAAAGATTTATTTATTATGTATACAGCATGTATGACTGCAGGCCAGAAGAGGGCACCAGATCTCATTACAGATGGTTGTGAGCCACCATGTGGTTGCCGGGAATTGAACTCAGGACCTCTGGAAGAGCAGTCAGTGCTCTTAACCTCTGAGCCATCTCTCCAGCCCTTTTTATAGAGAGAGTTTGCCTTTGCAAAGAGTACCAACAGAAACTTCTTCACATTGAAAACTAAAAATGAGATTAAAAAATAAACACTGATCTTTTCACATGTGAGTATCGCATGGTCCTGGACTGAGCTTCACCTCCCCAGTTCTCAACACGATCTCATCTGGTTTGAATTCTGCTGCATGTGCAGACTGTCACTTTCGATTGCTAGATTGACCCGCCTCAGAGTCAGGTCTGCACGTTCAACTTCCTCCTTTACCTTTTTTTTTTTTAATTCGAGGATTTATTTTATTGTATGAATGTTTTTCCTTAATGTATGTATGTGTACCATGTGCATGCCTGCTGCCTGAGGTCAGAGGAGGGTGTTGAAACCTCTAGAACTGGGGTTTCAGATGGTTGTCAGCCACTATGTGGGTGCTGGAAATTGAACCCAGGTCCTTTGCAAGAGCCACAACTGCTCTTCACAGCTAAGCCATCTCTCCAGCTCCTCAGTGGCTTCCGTGACGTCTCCATTCAGAGGTCTAAGTGGTATCCCATGAGTGTCCGTCTGGAGATGAGTTCATACCCACTTACGCTCTTCCCAAGTCTTCCTACGATATACTGAGTACCTGTTGTTAGTGGCAACTCCATTTTTTATTGTTAGTTGCTTAAAGCGAAATCCTTGCCAGTTTCTCCAACCTCCTCTGTGGTTTATACCTTATGTATGAGGCTCGTCAATAGAAGTTTCACTGTATATAGGAGGTATATAAAAATTTGGCGGCGTCTCCCATGTGTGCTGCTTTTCTGGTGCAGGCCACCGCTGTCTCTTGTATCGCACAGTAAGTACTCACTTGTTATTGTATTCAGAGCCAGCAGCTAGAGCCACCGACCCACCGACCCTACAGAAGTCAAGTCCCTTTTTGCGCTTACTTTCAGCAGCGTCTTCTCCCGTCTCATTCAGGGTGAAGTCGTGTGGTCTGTGGTGCGGGACTCACGGTGGTCGGGAACAGCTGCCCTTCTCTTCTCTTGCTCCCCGTTCTCCTTACCCACTTGCAGCAGGAAGCCCTGCTGTCCTGCAGACACGCCCGGGTCCTGCTTCAGGGGCTTTGCCCTCGCTTGCTTCTCTGGACAGCTGTGGGGCCCGTTTCCCCGTGTTCCTGGGGTCTTGACTCGGGATCATCTCTGAGGCCCTCCCTCCCATCCATGATTCTCCCTGTCCAACTCTTGTGTTCTTCCCTGCCTGATTTTTCTCTTTTGCGTTAAATGCTATTTAAAAATTATCAGGTTAGAGAGCTTTTGAGAAAGCAAATTACTGAAGATAATTAAAGTCCAAGGAAAATTAGTCTGAGGAATTAGATACTGGTAAGTTTATTCAGAAAACTAGAGATGTGAAAACAGAAGACACTTCCTGCTTTTTAATTTTGTCACTGGTGATAATTGTAGTTGTCTGGCCATGCCAAGTGGTAGCTGACATGGAATCATTTGGTGATCACTCCCAAACATCGTGCTTATCCAAATCCATGTTCACTGAGCTCAGATGAAGGGTGGATTGGTGTCTATCTCTTTTGGACCTTCCCAGCAGCATGCATAGCATTGCATGCATTGTCTTCATGATGTACACATTCAGAATCTCCAAGGCAAAGATGTTTGCAAAGTGGAGTTCTCATGCCTCCCGTGTCTGTGATGCAGAGGAAAGCACAAAAGCACTGAGACTGGATGATGGGATGCATCTGTGCCTGTGCAGGGAACATGTGCTCTATTAGTTACTTTTCTGTTGCTGTGATAACACATCCAAAACCAAAGCAACACATAGAAAGGAAGGTTTGTTTCAGGCTGATAGTTCCAGGATAAGAGTCCATCTTCACAGTAAGGAGGTACGGCAGTAAACACCAGGCAGGGCAGCAGGAAGAGCGCCGAGCTCACCCTGAACCACATGCCCACTGGAAACAGTGCATGGCCTTTGAAACCTCCAAACACATTTCCTTAGCAAGGCCACACCCTACTCAGACATCGTTACCAACTGGGGACTAGGTATGCAGATGCCTGAGAATACGGGGTACATCTCCTTTAAACTATCACATAGGCCTACATATTTTTGGACTTGGGGTTCTATAGAAAAACATAATCAGTTTTGTATGTGTGTGTAAAAGGATATCAAATGTTTGATTTTGAGGAATTGGCTAATGTAATTGTTGGGGTTTAGAAATAAAATCTGCGGACTTGGGTTATAGCTTAGTTAGTAGAATAACTAGTAGCTGCCCGGCATACAGAAGGCTTGGAGAGTGCATGCTTGTAATCCTAACGTGTGGGAAGTGGAGACAGAAGGATCAGAGTTCAGGGTCATCCTGTGCTACACAGGGTGTTCTAGCCACGACACTCCAAGAGCTTGTCTAAAACTGAAGAAATAAGAGCAACAACACAAACCCACAAATAAAAACGGACAGTTCTGAAATTGACAAGGCCACCTTCCTTCTTTAGAGGATCATAGTTCTCCTCAAGGCTTGGCTGATTAATGAAGCCCCTTACTCTGCCCATTTTGAGGAACGGGCTCATTGCACTGGTGAGGAGTTGTATTTATGAAATATGCAAGGCAGACTGGAAACCTAGGGAGTTGGTACTGGAGTCTTGAATGAAAGGGGATCAGGAAGCAGAGTTACTTCTTTTTAGAGAATGTCAGTCTTTTTTTTTTTTCCCCCCAGCCTTCAGCTAATTGCCTGAGTTCCACTCACAGTATGGAAATTAACCTATTTCACTTTCACTTTGAGGGGTTAAATGTTAGTCACATCTGAAAGCTACCTTCTCAGCATCATCTAGACTTGTACATGACGGAATGTCTGGTTACCACAGTGCAGCCAAGTGGTCCTGTGAAGTCAGCCTGGCACTGTCTGTGCCTCTGCAAACCACACTCACACATGCGCAATGCACTTCCAGCCTTAGTACTTGAGACTGTAGCTGCATGTGGAGACAATGGGATTTTGCGCAGGTGAAGCTGAGGGTCAGCGAGGGCGCAGGGGGTAGAAGGGCCTGCATGCATGCAAGCCCTGCAGTTTGCATTGATCCCTGCAATCCACATCGGAAGGAAAGGACCCATTGATGTGCTGACCTCCACATTTACATCATAGCCTGTGCATCCCTCCCATCATATGTGTACATTTGTAATAACAATGATAAGTAATAATAATTACTAATTTAAGAGAACAAGAAAGTTAAAGGTAAAATGAGGTCATTAGAGTAGGTACTAATTCAGTGTTTCTGATGTTCTTATAATAACAGTGTCTTCAGACATGTACGGAGAGAAGGTGGTTACCTGCAAACCAAGGGGAGAGGCCTTAGGAGAAACCTAACCTCTTTACACCTTTGCCTTGGATTTCTAGTCTTGTTTAAGCCTCCCAGTCGGTGATAATTTGTTAAAACAGCTTGTATTCGGGTTCTCTAGAGGAAAAGCATTTATAGAATGAATCCTCTCTCTCTCCCCCATTTTATATATATACACATACACACACACACACACACACACATATATATATGATTTATTAGAATGTTTTACAGGCTGTGGTCTAGGTAGTTCAACAATGGCTGTCTGCTAACAGAAGGTCCAAGCATCCAGTAGTTGTTCAGTCCACGAGGCTGGATGTCTCAGCTGGTCTTCAGTACACGCCAGAATCTTGGAGAAGTAGACTCTAATGCCAGTGAAGGGATGGACTTGCCAGTGAGAGTGAGGGCAAGCAGGCAAAGAGAGAGCAAGCTTTCTTCTTCCATGTCCTTTAGACTGCTCACAGAAGGTGTGGCCCAGATTAAAGGTGGATCTTCACACCTCAGAGATCCAGACTGTAAGTGGGTCTTCCCATTTCAAATGATTTAATTAGGAAAAAAAAAAAATCCTTCACAGGTGTGTCCAGCCATTTGGGTTTTAGTTAATTCCAGATGTCATCAAATTGACAGCCAAGAATAGCCAGCCATCACTCAGCCCTAGTAAACTAATAACATGCTTGATCCCAAAGGCAATAACAAGGTCATACATTTGACATTGGTACAGCTTCCTTATAAGCAGCATAATAATACTTTCTTTTTTCCAGAATAGGCTGCATAATATGTGATTTCCAGAATAGGATGCATAATATGTGAGTGATGTTCATGCTTGTAACTTCACCACTGACACAGAGTTACCAATGGCTTTAAATATAATGTGAGGTCAGTATATCTTACATTATAAGCCAGTGAGAGGGAAGAAATCAAACTTACTTGATTTGCACATGGACATGCTCAAAATAAAGTATAGTTCTCTGTAACTTCATAGTCACAGCACACATATATTTGTATCTTCTAGTATATCCATTTTATATTGTTTACTCTCTGCAAGCATCTTGTCTGGTTACGGTGTTTGGATTGTACTACTGTAGTTTTCCATTAACATTAATCATGAGGAATAGTAATACAAAGAGATTAATAAGGGTTTTCCTATACTTCGGATGTAGCCTTTCTTACCTTCATTGTAGACCACCAGTGTGGTGTCTCTGTAGTAACTGAAATCAGTTGTTTCAGAGGCACTGATACTCCAAGATGGCTAGCGTGTAATTTCAATCTCTAGTCACATGAGATCATTATTGTGTCTCCCAAGTGTAGCCTTCCTCCCTTTGGAAATAAGACCTCGAGAAGTATGTACCCTAACTAATGGAGAAGCAGTATTATATAGTAGAATTCTTTTTCAGAATATGTATGTGTAAGCTTTTGGTGAGCAATGCTCCAGGAAGATATTGCTGCCTGCCTAATTGGTGAATAGAAAGCCATATTCCTGATCCCACTTCCATCCTTGCCACCATGACCACTTTGTTCATGAATTTATTGGGCAAACAGGTATGCCCGGGGGAAAGACTCCCTGACATCACAGAATGGGCCGCTATCCATTTGCTCATTAAATTCTCCCACTGTTGAGGTCACCCTTGGATGAAACATTTATGTGAGACCCAGTTGTCATCATTGTCAAGGCTAGTTAGGACTTCAGGCTTTGTGGTCTAGTGTCTTGTGTTACTTATTTTTGTCCTCCTATTCACTGCTCTTTCTATTTTTCCTTTATAACCCTTTAGAACTATAAAGATAATTTCTAGATTATGTGCTATGGTTTAATCACATGCCCTGTACCCCTGAATTAAAAGTTTAAATATATAAGGTTCAGTTACATGAAGTTTTTGTGAGCTTGTATGTGTATTGTCTTTCTGTGTGTGTATGCACATGTGTGCATTTGTGTGTGTAGGCCAGAGGTTGACACTGGGTAGTTTCCTCTATTACTCTCTACCTTGTTTTTGAGACAGTGTCTCCCACTGAACCTGGAGCTCACTGGTTTGGCCCAATTGGCTAGTCAGTAAGCCTTAGGGATCCCTCTGTCTCTCTCTTCCCAGTAATTAGAATTACATGCACGTGCCACCAAGCATGCCCTTTATCATGGGTTTGGGGATACACTTCAGGTCCGCAGGCTCTATGTCAAGGGCTTTATGAGCGAGTCTTCTCCCTGCTCTAAGTGAGAATTACATTGGGAAGAATACACACTGACTTTTAGGCAGGGTTAAAGAAGGATGGATTCTGGAACTTCTCTGGCTTCTGTAACTCACTTCAACATAGCTTTCGTCTTTTTACCCGCTTTGTTGGATGGCAAGACATTTTCAGGGGAGGTATTACTTTCATTTGGAGTCCATGATTAAAAAAAAAAAAAAAAAAGGTCATTGTCAGCAATATTTATTTTATGCTGTTCTCTAGATGTTTGAAATGTCATTGAGAAAAGGAAAAGGATAATTACACCTACTCCAGTAAGTTAAATGAAGAAAAGTCACCCAATGCTTTTTTTAAATTCCTCTTCTGTCTACATAGTGGCATTTGGAATGTGCAGGATTTAGTTATGAAGTTGCCACAGATTGGCTGAGACATTGAATAGTTCTGTTTGCTTTCAAAGAGGTCTTCTCATTATGAAGACCTATATTTTTCCAGTGCAGCAAGTTTCTTCTGCTTCTTTTGTTAATTACTTCTTCCTTGTATTGTTTATTAACTGTTGGAGTTGGGTTTTCTGTTTTGTTTTTCTTGTTAATGTATCCCAGGGTGGCCTCTTAACTCTTAGTGATCCTCCTGTCTCAGTCTCCTGAGTACTAAGAATAGAGGTACCCATGTACCACACCTGGATCACGATAGAGTCGTCATTAGGCAAATGTTGAACCTCTGTGCTTCTTGGTTTCCATCTGCTGTCTCCAAATCCTGTTTATTTGCACGTCTGTACATATCCTATTTTACCAACTGTATTCCTAAGACCACCAGCTTCAACTTCAGGCTATCCATTCACCATTTTTTGTATTTTAGTTAGTCTACCTGTTTTATATTTATATATAATACTTTGTTTTATATTTGTATATAAAATATTATTTTGAAGGGATGCCTAAGTCTTTTAGTTCTAGTCAATATATGATTAGTGAATAAAATAGTTCTTCTTTATTACATTGGCATAAACAGAACTATGTTAAAATACAACATGTAAAAAACCAGAAGATATCCTTGGTTTTTGTTTTCTTGAGGTAGAATTCGATGGAGCCTCATCACTCTTCTTGCCTCTGCTTCCCAGATGTTGGGCAGTTGCTTTTTTTTTTTTTTATTTATTTTTTTATTTTTTGAGACAAGGTTTCTCTGTGTAGCTTTATGCCTTTCCTGGAACTCACTCCATAGCCCAGGCTGGCCTCACACAAAGCCAAGAAGAATGGACAGCTGAATTAAAAAAAATCAACAATTTCCAGAATTGAAAATCCTGAATCATGACAGGACACTAGTGGAATTCAGGTGTTTCTGGTACATGGACTGCTCTCACCCAATGTGAGGTTGAACTATTGACCTTGTGTACATCCTACTTCACAAATGAGTCTGTCAGATACGCTAAGCCTATAGGCTAAAGATGATGCCCCAACACTGCGGAGAAACCTCAGGTGACTGTCCAGGCAGCTGGCTGTTTCTGGCTATTTTTTATTAGGTAATATTATTTTCCTTCTTGGATTTCTGAGGGAGTTGAAGATTAGTTAGTTATAGTTGAAGATTAGTTAGGATAGAAAGTGAGTTAGGTACATTTTGGACTTACCAAAATAGGATAGATAATGGAATTATTTTCTCTGAATTTGTCAAATACAAATGGACTAGACATTGTTTAGGTATTTATTACTTGTATATATGGTATATAGTTATTGTACTTTTGTATATAGTTTTTCTATATCCGCCTGCCTCTGCCTCCTCAGCACTGGGATTAAAGGTATGCGCCATCACCGCCTGGCTCAGTTGCATTTTTTTTTTAAAGCTTGCCTTTAGGTATTTCTTTTCACCTGAGATAAATTTTCTGTTTCATTTTTCTTCGAACTTTTATTCTTTTAAAAAACATGTATGATTATTATTTTGTTATTTTATGTTTATGGGTGTTTTGCTTACATGTATGTCTGTCACTACATGTGTGCAGTGACCATGGAGACCAGAAAAGGGTGTTGGGTCCCCTGGAACTGGAGTAATAGATGGCTGTTGGCTGCCAAGTGGATGCTGGGAATTGAACTCAGGTGCCCTGCAAGAGCAGCAAGTGTTTTTAACCACTGAGCCATCTAATTAATAACTAAGATTAATTCTTAAAGCAAAAACAAACAAAAAAAAAACTTTGTCAAAATCTGTTTTTTTTTTGTTTAATTTTCCAGTAACCTTAGTATAAAATGTTTTCGCCTTCTACTATAATTAATGTTTATTTTCTACTTGCATTAATTGTTAGCCAGTCCTAATACATACAATTTTCTTCTTCTAGGCTTTCCAGACTTCTAGAATGGCTAAGCGTTAATGGAGGGAGAAGCATAAGTCGACCTTCCACTATGGAGGCAGGCTTAGCAGACGGCGGAGACCCTGACAGAGCATCGGTGAGTAGTTTAAAGCAGTACAGTAAGGACGCGTCACCTACAGCTGTGGAGTGCGTGATGTGAGCCGTACTTCATTCTTGACAACTCACTGAGAGCAAAGGCTTGTTTATTTGGTTGCCTGGTTTGGGTTATTTTTGAGACAGTTTCACTCTGCAGCCCTAGCTGTGGCTTGAGTTTTTCGCCTTGCCCACAGTCAGGACAAATCTTTGTCACCCGCCAGTCCCACAGCCGCTCAGACCCAACCAAGTAAACACAGAGACTTATATTGCTTTCAAACTGTATGGCCGTGGCAGGCTTCTTATTAACTGTGCTTATAGCTTAAATTAGTCCATTTCCATAAATCTATACCTTGCCACGTGGCTGGTGGCTTATCGGCATCTTCACATGCTGCTGGTCATGGCGGCGGCTGCAGTGTCTCTGGTCATAGCGGCGGCTGCAGCATCTCTTTCTGCCTTTCTGTCCCTTTTCTTTCTCCTCTCTGCTAGTCCCGCCTATCTTTCCTGCCTAGCCACGGCCGATCAGGTTTTATTTATTAACCAATCAGAACAACTTGACATACAGACCATCCCCCAGCACAGCCAAGTGCAGACCATCTCAAACACCTGCACTCAGGCCCATGGTCCTAATCATCTTCTATACGGACCTGCTGGGTAACGCCACAAGGAACCCAAGAAGGGCTCCCACAGGACATACAGAACATCCCACAGCACCTAGCAGGCCAGGAACTCACTTTGTGGACCAGGCTGGCCTTGAATTATAGAGGTCTGCCTCTTCTGCCTCCCCAGTGCTGGGATTAAAGGCAAGTGTCACATGCCTTGCAAAAGCAAATTACTTGAAGTACTTTAAAAATCATACTTTAACTGCCACATTGTTATGAGAATTACAGATTGTTTACAGCTTCTTGGAGCAGAGCCCTGTCAAATTTCTGGTATTTCTGTTTCAGATCCTTCACTTCTCTGTTCCATCCCAGTTATATTGTCTCAGACTGATGTAATAGTTTGTATTTGCTTTCTCAAACTCTTTTTGGATCTTAGTAAAATCAAGAGACTATTATTTGTTAAGAAAATTAAATACCTCTAAATCTCAAATTGAGTGCAGCTCTGAGCAAGGAGAGTGAATGAAACATTTAAAGTAATAAAGAATTAAAAGCAACTGCACTGTATAGTGTATGGAAAATTGAAAGTTTAATCAACAATGCTTCCTGAAGTAGATTCTGAAATTAAAGTAAATGTGGATAGCAGGGAAAGTATATACTATCCAATAATTAAAAAAATTCACCTCTGGTATAGAATAAGTAGATGCTATGTTATTATAAGATAAAGGCTTTACTCCAGAATAATCATTTTAGCTCTTATATTTGAGTGATTCTATTAAATACTGATTTACAGAATTTTTGTTAGCAGTGTTGCTCCTACCCAAAGTAAAGGTCTCCTCTATGAAATGTCGTCAAGGGTTCGTTTATTTGTGAATGGGTTCTTGGTGGTGGTGATGATGGAACTGGCATTCTTCCACTAAGCTAAAGCATCATACCTACACGTTTTCTTAAAGAAAATTCCTGCGGGAGCAAGGCAGTGGCCAGCTTCCTGTCTTTGATTTTACTACGGAGATGAGTTACTATTTCATCAAGGTGATTGTAAATTTTAATTGAGCGGATGTCCTTTGTTCAGGCCCCAGTGTAGGGACAGTGTAGTAATTAATAGCAACATGCAGTTTTATTGAGTTGGATTAACTTGATTCAAACCTTTTTTGAATTTCTCGTTCAGATTTCCTTTGGTTCCTTAAACATTAAAAAAAAGTTAAACTTAAAAGTGATCACTTGTTAATAGGGAATAAAATGAGCTTGGAAATAATATAGTTTATACAGGGCATGGTAGCTGGCTAGAAATGGGCAACTGATGATTATTTTGTTTTTACTGTGATTTCAGAAAAAGTTAAAACTAAACCTTGTATTATTACTTGACCATAATCATCTTTAGAAAAGCTGTTTCACTGTTCTTATGGCTGAAATGTCCTTGATGCCTTAGTGATGATAAGAATTGTCAGTAATAGACTTGGGATATAGTGGGCCCAGGCCCACTGTGGGTAGTGCCATTCCCTGAGCAGGTAGTCCTCAGCTGCATAAGAAAGAATGAGCTTAAGCGAGCCAGCATGCAGCATTCCTCCATGGTTTCTGCTGCACTCCGTGGTTTCTGCTGCACTCCTTGGCTGTGAATGAGTTCCTGCCTTGAGTTCTTTCCTTAAGAATGGACCGTGGCTGGGCGGTGGTGGCTCACGCCTTTAATCCCAGCACTCAGGAGACAGAGCCAAGCGGATCTCTGTGAGTTCGAGGCCAGCCTGGTCTACAGAGTGAGATCCAGGAAAGGCGCAAAGCTATGCAGAGAAACCCTGTCTCGGGGGTGGTGGGGTGGTGGTGGGGTGGTGGTGGGGTGGTGGTGGGGTGGTGGGGTGGTGGGGTGGTGGTGGGGGTGGTGGGGTGGTGGGGGTGGGGCGGATATATAAAATAAATTTATTAGAGTACACAATATTTTGGGGAACATAATACCACCACATTTCCTCTCTTTTTGTCTAAAATTAAAAAAGCTTATAACTAATACAAGAAAAACTATGTTCAATAAGTATATGCAATATACAGTCAAGATTACATTAATAATGTCTAGTCCATTAACATTTGACAGATCCAGACAAAAAACTCCATTATATAAATATTAACAATGTCCAGTCCAGTAACATCTGATAAACTCAGACCAAAAAATTTTCATTACTTATCTTATTTAAAACAAGTAGTTCCTTTTTAAAAGTAGATTCCATAATCTTCCTTTTTATCTTATCATATCCATATTTTCTCTTTTTTCTTTTTATAATAGATTCATTAGTCTACCTTTTGTCATATTTATATCTTCCCCTTTTTCTTCAGTGTAGATTCAGTGATCTACCTATTTATCCTATTATTTCTTTATCTTTTTTCTCAGAGTAGATTCGATGATCTATCTCATATCTATATTCTCTTTTTCTGGGGGTGGGGCGGAGAATGGATAATGACCTGAAAGTATAGGCCAAATAAATCCTCCCTCAAGTT
Source organism: Peromyscus leucopus (assembly GCF_004664715.2). Classification (NCBI taxonomy): domain Eukaryota; kingdom Metazoa; phylum Chordata; class Mammalia; order Rodentia; family Cricetidae; genus Peromyscus; species Peromyscus leucopus. Next base: position 19,155,976 of record NC_051078.1, on the reverse strand, counting down.
GTTTGTTCAGAGTCTTTTATCACAGCAACAGAAAGGAAACTAAGTACGAACTACGTAGTATTAAATTCTGTGCCAGAAGCAGATGAAACTGCAGTGATTTATTTTTTTTTTAATTCTAAATTCTGTTCCCTGAGAAGTTGGAGCAAAGATTTGAAGAAGTAGGGGAAACTGTTCTGTTCCTTTCATTGTTTCTTCTGTGATATATTATAGTTTATTGTAGAGAGACTCAATAATGATAATTTCAATATGAACTGCAGAAATGTGAATTTCAAACTAGTGTTGTGGTTCACTTTTGAGTTAACTATTTATAAAATAGCCCCATTGGACTTCGTGCCTTGAGCTAGTTATGTTGACACACAGAAGAGGTGGCTGAGAACTTGGTTCTGAAGACTTGCAGCTAGAAATCTGAGCAGATCTGCCTGTGGTGGGTCCCTCTGCAGTCTCATTGCTCAGCAAGCTAAAGCAGAAGGATCACGGATTTGAGGGAAGCTTTACCCAGTGAGACCTGTGTCATGAGGAAAATAAGAAAAAGAAAAGAACTCTGCCATTTAATGTGATGTGGGTAATGAATACAAATTCCCAGGGTTACAGTTTCCCTATGAAATATGTCAAGATGACTGTAATGTCTGCCTTCCAGAGTGATTTTGAGTATTAATTGAAACCAAGACTAATGCTGCATACATTATAAACATCCATTAAGGGGGCTGGAGAGACAGCTCAGAGGTTAAGAACATTGTTTTTCCAGAGGTCCTGAGTTCAATTCCCAGCACTTATATGGTGGCTCACAACCATCTGTAATGAGATCTGGTTCCCTCTTCTGGCCTGCAGGGATACATGCAAACAGAACACCATATACATAATAAATAAATAAATCTTAAAAAAAAAGAGAGAGAGAGTACTTAAAAAAATCCATTTTTTTTAAAAGTATGGCTTTTACTTAAAAAAACTTCTCTCCAAAAAGATCAATAAGAGAAGTCTGTGAAGTCTATTTGCATACATTGGATAGTTGGAAAAATCTTTATTTTTTAAATTTTTATTTTGTGTGTATGGATGTTTGCCTGCACGTATGGCTGTGCACCACATGCATCCCTGGTGTCGTGGAGGCCAGCGGAGTGTACCAGACCCTTGGAACTGGAGTTATAAATGGTTGAGAGCCACCAGGTGGGTGTCGGGAATCTAGCCCAGGTCCTCTGGAAGAGCACCTACTTCTCTTAACCACCGAGCCGTCTCTCCATTGTGGAAAAGCTTGAAGAGAATATTAATTGTGAAAACAGAAGGAAGGGGGCTCTTTGGATTGAAAATGAGCCAGGAGAACGTTTCAGGATGAAATAGGAGGCGAGGATCACTAGGGAATACGTTGTTTAAAGTTGGAGGTAAAAGTGGAATATATCAGATTGGAATCGGCAATGTTTATGTGGAAAATGATTGCCACAGCAGATAAAGACCAGACATACAGATATGGTGCCCAAACAAGAATTTTGGGACTGGATATTCAGATAATGATAACCCTTGAATTTGGAGAATGAGGAACCCGAAACACATGAAGACCCGAGCTGATGTCAGGTGTCTTTATCCATTGCTCTCCACCTTGTTTTCTGCGACAGGGCCCCTCACTGGCTCCCCGTCTCCACTCCCCAGGCACTGTGGTTACAGATGTGTGCTGCTGTGTTTAGCTTTCACACGGGGCTGAGGGACTGAACTCCGGTTCTCATGCCTACATAGCAAGCCCGTCACCCATTGACCCACTAAAAAAGAAAAACACGATTATGTTGTTAAAGGTGTTCCCCAGTCCCTGTTTCTTGAAGTTAGAATTGGTAGAGGATTGCTTAGATTTAGATTTCAGTTTTCTTACCACGAGCGCTTTATAGATGGTTTTGTGTCTTACCGCCAGGAGACTACAGCGTGAACTTTCTCTCTTCTCGTGGTAATGGGAGTCGTGTCTGTTAACGCAGCTAACTTAGGAAAATGAGGGTTTGAGAAAATGACAATTATAATGAGTTTTAAGCAAGCCGACTAACCAATCACATTTTGTAATGTGTTTGTCGTCTAGACTATTAGTCCTTCTGCTGTTTAAAAACTTTGCTGAGTGTCTTAGTTAGGGGAGGAAAGAGTTTATTTGGCTTGTACTTCTGTATCACTGTTTATCACTGAAGGAAGTCGGGACAGGAACTCAAACTGGGCAGGATCCTGGAGGCAGGAGCTGATGCAGAGGCCATGGAGGAGTGCTGCTTACTGGCTTGCTCATCATGGCTTGCTTATCCTGCTTGCTTTTTCCTTTCCCTCCCTCCCTCCCTCCCTCCCTCTCTCCCTCCCTCCCTCCCTCCCTCCCTCCCCTCCCCCCCTTCCCTCTCCTTCCTCCCCCCCTCCCTCTCCTTCCTCCCCTTCCCTCACCTCTCCGAGACAGGGTTTCTCTGAGTAACAACAGTCCAGCTGTCCTGGATCTCATGCTGTAGACCAAGTTGAACTCACAGAGATCTGCCTGCCTGTCTCCTTGAGTGCTGGGATTAAAGGCATGTACCACTCCTGGCTAAGCCTGTTTTCTAATTGGACCCTGGACCATGAGCCCCAGGGTGGCACCACCCACAATGGGCTCAATCTTCCTCCATCAGTCACTAATTAAGAACATGTCTTATAGCCGGATCTTACAGAGGTTTTTTCTCAAGGTTCCCTCCTTTTCAGATAATTCTAGTTTATGTGTCAAGTTGACATAAGACTAGTCAGCACACTGAGGATACTAAAGGGAAATATTTTTTTTAAAGTGTAGAATAATTTGAAAGGCCTTATACTTTGTGTATCTTTTTAAAACTTGTGAAAACTATGTTAATAACAATTATTTGTCATTGAGTCCCCAAGTGGGACCAGCACTTGGGAGGCAGAGCCAGGCGGATCTCTGTGAGGCCAGCCTGGATTACCAAGTGAGTTCCAGGAAAAGGCGCAAAGCTACACAGAGAAACCCTGTCTCCAAAAACCAAAAAAAAAAAAGAGTTCCCAAGTGGGAAAATACTGCTTATTTTTTTTCCTATTGAATAGGTACTAAAGATTTCATCTTTTTGTTACATATTTTTGTAGTTGTTAGAGGTTGATTTTACTCAGGATTTGAATAATGTGGTGATAAGATTTGCTGGGTATATGGCAGGTGAGATGGGTCACTGGGTAAGGACACTGGCCACCATGCCTGACAGTCTGACTTTGATCTTCGGAACCCACTTGATAGAAGGAGAGAACTGACTCTGTCCATTTATCCCCTGACCTCCACCTACTTGCTGTGGCGTATGCTCCCACACACATAGGTATGTTCCCAACTCACAAAAGAAAGTAAATCTTAAGAAAGCAAAATGCAGCTGGCTGGGCATGGTGGCGCACGCCTTTAATCCCAGCACTTGGGAGGCAGAGCCAGGTGGATCTCTGTGAGTTCAAGGCCAGCCTGGTCTCCAAAGTGAGTTCCAGGAAAGGCACAAAGCTGCACAGAGAAACCCTGTCTCGAAAAACCAAAAAAAAAAAAAAAAAAGCAAAATGCAACTGAAAGCTGATTTTTCAGAATTACACAATTTCATGTTGATATTTAAAGTAGGTTTACCTACATAAAAATAAAATAAAATATTCCAGGTTTACAGTGAGACTGTTCAGTAAATTCGAGGAAGCCAGTAAGAGGAAGAGTTAGTTAACAAGAAAGTGAGAAAAATAGCCAGTCCTCTGCACAGTGTATCAGCAGATTGCCTCGCTAAAAATTGTGTGTTTTGATTTGCATTTTTCCTTGGAGGTTTCTTTTCCCCATTGGTGCTGTTAGAACACAGGGCTTTGAGTATGATGGGCAAATGCTTTATTACTAAACTACATCCCCAGTCCTCCTTGGAAACCTTATGTTCCCAGGACTCTTCAGTTCCAAAAAGACTTTCACAGAATGTGAGATTAATTATGCTTGTAACAATACCATGGTATTTAACTCTTTCTGCTTCTTTCTTACGTTCTTGTACCTGTACACCGATTTGGTATTATTTATTTGAAGATGTGCTTGTGAAATCTTGTGATTTCAATTGTTTAGTTTAATTTTTTCCACAGGATATTTTGACCTTGCTAAATTTTTTTATCTGTTTTATTTTATGTGAGTGGGTTTTTTCTCACATGTACATCTATGCACTGGTGCCAAAGAGATCAGAGGAGAGCACTGGGTCGCCTGGAACTGGAATTATGAATGGTTGTGAGCATGTGGGTGCTGAGAACGGAACCTGGATCCTCCACAAGAACAAGTTCTCTTCATTTTTTTCCAGCTCCAAGTTTTGACATTGGAAGTTTCTTTTAGAATTGCAGAAACATTACAAAGATAGTTTCCATAATTTTTGTATTCATTTCCCCCTGCTATCATCTTATATTTAGTATGGTGAATTTGACATAATGAACCCATGCTAATTTTGTACACACGGGCATGGATGTATGCATATTCGAATATACGCATATAAAAAGTTGTACGTTTGTGTGTGGAGGATATGTATGGGTTCCTGTTGGCGTATGTCTATGGCAGTGCACACACAGGTTTGTGTGTGTGTGTGTGTGCGCGCGCGCGCGCGCGCGCACCAGAGTGTGACGTTTTTCTTTATTCACATTATTTAAGATGGGATCTCTCACCAAGAGCTCACTGGAGCTCACTGATTTGCTAGCTGAGTGGCCAAGTGAGCTTTTCTCAAGGCCCTCTTGGATCGATCTGCCTGGAAGAGCTGAGATCACAGGCTCCTGCCATCGTGTTATCCTGTTTTTTAATGTGGGTGCTGGGGATCTTAATGTTTTTTCAGGCAAGCACTTCATTCTCTGTGCCGTCTCCCTCGTTCTGATTTCTTTTTAAATACAGGGACTGGCATTGAACTTGCTGTGTAGCTGAGGATGCTCTTGAACGTCTGCTGACTCCTGCCCCCATCTCCTAAGAAATGGCATGTTCCATGATGGAGGTCCGGGGATCAGATACAGAGCCTCAGGCATGCTAGGCAAGCACTCTGCCCTGATTATCAGTACTAAATATTTAATTAATTGTGTGTGCACATGTGCTGTGGTGCACATAGGGAGGTCAGAGAGCAACTTGTGGAAGTTCATTCTTTCCTTCCACCATATGCATCCTGAAGATTGAATTTGGGTTGCCAGGTTGAATTCAGTGAGCTGTCTTTCTGACCCAGTCAGTTATTATTAACTGAAGTTGTTCTTGATTCCAGTTTGCTTAGTTTTGCCTAATCCTCATATTCTGTCCTGGGTCCCAGCTGGGCTGCCACAGTGCATAGTTGTCATGTTCCTTGGGCTTGTCTAGGCGGCAGCAGGTTGTTATGCTTGACTTGGTTTTAATAAACCTTGACTTGGTTGCTTCTTGTTGAGAGACTCTCATACAATGCTGGCTTGGAATGCAACCCAGACCACCATACCATTAGCGACAGTCCTTCATCAGCCCCCAGTGCTGAGATGATGGGCGTGAAACACCCGCTTCACCTTACAGCTTTGAAACACCAGGTGCTTTTGCAAGTTCTTTCTTACTTGGAGTTGGTCCCACCTTCCTCCCTCCCTCCCTCTCTCCCTCCCTCCCTCCCTCCCTCCCTCCCTCCTTCCCTCCTTCCTTCCCTCCTTCCTTCCCTCCCCTGCTCCTCTCTGTTTGTTTGTTTGAGAGAGGGTTTCTCTGTATGACAGCCCTGGCTGTCTTAGAACTCAATCTGTAGATGAGGCTGTCCTTGAACTCAGAGATCCACCTGCCTCTATCTTCTGAGTGCTGGGATTAAAGGCGTGCGCCACCACGTCTGGCTGGACTCTGTTTTCTTATGACTAGAATGGCCTAAGGAGTTTTCGGAAGAGCTCAGAAGTAAAATCTGCTGCCTTTCAGGCTGCTCTTGAGCTCACATTGGGGCCGGTGCTGACCCTAACTTACATGGAGCTGAGGAAGGCCTTGGACTCAAGGTCTCCTCAGCCCTCCAGGTGCTGGGATGACAGGTTTGTGCCGCTGCACCTGTCTGTAGTCGGTCTTTCTGTGGTTCGCTTTTCGGTCCTCACAGCTGAACCTGGGCTTCCTGCGTATATAGTTAGAGGTAAGAGTTGGAGAGTCCTTATAGAATTGTCTCTTTTAGTAGGTTTATCCCTTTTCTATAGACTTCCAAAATTACGTCCTGCTCTACGGTTGCCTCGTCCTCCATTTCTTGGGATGTGGTTGGTGACAGTGGTGATGGGCTTACTTCCTCCATGCAAACGGTTGTTTTCTTTCCTAGGAACGTTGCTTTCTTTATGTGTAGTGTGACTAAAAGTGAACCAAAGATTCCAAACAGTGGCTTGGAATTTAAAAAAAATTCTAAAAATGGGGGAGGGGCTTATTCTCCTCTGCTGCATGTGTCGTTCTCACAGTTTAGAAACCTAAATAAAAATGATAGGGATTTAGGTGCTATTTACTCAGTATAGACAGTATCATTTTTAGCCAGAAAACAGAAATAGAAAGCTTTTTGTTTTGCTGAACTAGGCTTGAGGAGAACTGGGTTTAAAGGCTTATTTCTTCCCGTGTTTATAAATAATACAGTTTCCGAGGTTTGAAATGGATGGATTGAAGGCTTTTCATAATCGCCACTAAGACCTGTTTTCCAGAAGCTCTAAGGCTTATGGGAAGGAGCTTCCTGTAAGCAGGATGTAGCCAAAGGTCTCCAAGTCAGTGAAAACTGCACATCCATCTCAAGTTTACTAGTGAACGAAGGAGTCCATACAGCTCTGGAGAGAAGACTGCAGGATTAGAGACTTGGTGATGTGCGTTCCTCTCCTGGTGACTCTAGTGTACAGTAGTGAGGAGGACGGCCGTGCGCTCCTCTCCTGGTGACTCTAGTGTAAGTAGTGAGGAGGACGGCCGTGCACTCCTCTCCTGGTGACTCTAGTGTGCAGTAGTGAGGAGGACGGCCGTGCACTCCTCTCCTGGTGACTCTAGGGTACAGTAGTGAGGAGGACAGCCGTGCACTCCTCTCCTGGTGACTCTAGTGTGCAGTAGTGAGGAGGACGGCCGTGCACTCCTCTCCTGGTGACTCTAGGGTACAGTAGTGAGGAGGACGGCCGTGCACTCCTCTCCTGGTGACTCTAGTGTGCAGTAGTGAGGAGGACGGCCGTGCACTCCTCTCCTGGTGACTCTAGTGTGCAGTAGTGAGGAGGACGGCCGTGCACTCCTCTCCTGGTGACTCTAGTGTGCAGTAGTGAGGAGGACGGCCGTGCACTCCTCTCCTGGTGACTCTAGTGTGCAGTAGTGAGGAGGACGGCCGTGCACTCCTCTCCTGGTGACTCTAGGGTATGTTTGCAGTGAGAGCTGTAGTGAGGAGGGAGACGAAGGCAGAGGGTGGTGAAGCGATGAGCAGAGTGTGACGCCCCACACGTGGGAAGTGTCTCGGCACCGTTGTTTTGTGGACTTGCTTATTGTGTCTGAGGTGAAGCAGGAGTAGACATCTTACGTGTCAGACGCACGTGAAGATAAAGTTGAGTTGGAAGCCAGCAAACCCACTGCCATTTTATCTCGCGGGAGTGGAGCAGTCAGTGTGTTTTCATCATCTGCTTATGTAACTCCTTCAAAGTCTTATCACAGTTAATATGTTGAGAAGAGCGCCGTGAGGCAGAAACAAGCTTGGGAGGAGATACACAGCGCCCATGTCTGCAGAAAAGCTACTTTTTGTTAAACATTTACATGTGATGTTGGAGAACTGAACCTCGCTGAGCACGTGCCATGAGCACGGTGTCTTGCTGCACTCACGCCTACCCCACTGAGAACCGGGTTTAGAGCTCATGGCCATGCCAGGTGTTGCAGTAGAGGAATTTTCAGAAATATGCTGACAGCTGTGAGTAACCACTAAATCCGATGCAGGGCCTTGTGATGTGCGCCTTGTATTCCGGTACTCGGGAGGCAGAGGCAGGCAGCCGAGCTCGGCCTGCTCTGCATAGAGAGTTCCAGGACAGCAGAGCTGCACAGAGACCCTGTCCCCACGCACCAGCATCTCATCACTGCAGCTGTCTAGTGTGCTCTGTGAGATTGCAGTGCATGGCCATGTCCTTGTTCCTGTGAGGTGCAGGCACCAGGTCCTGCAGGGTGTCCAGGCGATTGCAGTTGCAGCTGAGATTGACAGTAGGGCTAGAGGCTCTTGGTCAGACTGGAGAATGAGTCATCTAACAGCAGTTAAAGCCGGCAGGGGAGCAGCAGCCATGCGGAATGTGTGGAAGGAGTTAGAGACGTGTCTCTATAGGACCTGAAGCGTCCATGCCAGCGTCCTTTGTTTACAGATGCAGAAACTAAGATTAGGGAAATATGTACCTTTCCAAAGTTGGAGAGCAAGTAGAAAGTGGACTCCAGGCTTGCACATCTGTTAGTATTTTCTGTTTGTGAGTTTTAGGGCATCAATACATGTAACAATTCATACATAGTAGGTGTGATAATGTATGGGTAGGTGATAGTGTAGGGTACAGAGCGGGGCAGAAGAGTCAATTATTTTAAAGGAGGAGAGAAAATGTTGTGAGGAAAATGCCTTTGAAGATATGCTTGACTTGAGTATTGAAAGGAACCCAGGCCCTTTACTGGCTTCGTGAGGGTCAGAGTGCCCCGCAGGCAGGCAGAGGAGCGCTGTAAGAAGATGCCGTACAGCACGGCATATTGAGGAAGTGAAGCACGCTTGTACGGCATAGTAGGACCAGTGGGCTGTGATGGGTTTTAGAGACAGATGTTTCTCTTCGCTTTTATTTGTTGGTTTATTTTGAGATGGGGTCTCATTTAGCTCAGGCTGGTCTTAACTCACCAGGTATAAGACGGCCTTGAACTCCTGGTACCTGCCTCACGACCCAGTTGCTGGTGTCATCACACCTGGCTCTTAATTCCACAGTGGTTCTTTCTTCGTCTTCCATCACTTGTTTCTCTGTTACTCAAGATACTGTTCATTCTTAATTCTCTCTTAGTCACAGCCTTTTCAGTTGCATTCTGGTTAGTGATGTCTGTCTAGAGAGGCTAGAATACGGTGGAGGGACGGCAGTCCGTACAAAAGTTCAGTTCAGTCTCTGATGTGTCTGTGGTACTTACTGAGCACTGCTTTTAGACAGGACATTTGTGAGTTCATAATATAGTAGTAAAGAACGTGGTCACTATTTCTGTTTGGGGGAGTTGGGCCTAGTGGAATTTTATTCTTCATTTTGCTGCAAGGCTTTTCTTTTTCTTGTATTTGCTCTATTGGTCTCTGGGGCAAAACTCAAGAGAATACAGGAGTAGGTGAGAAACTCGTTAAGCACCTCCTCATGCTTTCTCTAGGAGCTGCTGTAACATTTGCTAGTGTTCTGCACCCTTGGTTTTCTGAATTTTAGACTGTTGTGCAACTCTCCTTGTGTGGGAAGAAAATGATTTCTTGCATTCTTAACTATCTATGTGCTCTGTCCTGAGCTGCTTGTCTCACACACTTTGCATGGTAGTCTCCATGTTACCATGAAGTGTAGGTATTCTCTGTGGAAATGAAGAAGCGAGGCTCTCAGGGGGCCATTTGAGTAGGGTCTCTTAGCCAGGAAGAGGATAATCTTGAGATCTGAGCACAGCTACTCAGTTCTGTTTTTGTTGTCGTTGCGTGCAAAGACAGATACTATGTCAGAAACTTTATATTACACTTGCTCTTTGAAGCATTCTTTTAAAGTATTTTGTATTATTATAACGCACACTTTGAAAGTGATGTGGTACATGATCATTTCCAGGGTGTTGCTCTGGTAGCTAATTGTGACTTTGTGTCCGAGGTTTATGTTGATCCTTGGGCACTACATTGTTTCTGAGACCTGAAGAACCAGCAACTGTTTTCTTATCTGTGGTAGAGTTGGAAGTACAGAGACCACCATTTCCATAGCATTAGCAGTCCTGTTTGTGGCTGATAATACTCAGCAAGGTATACAAGTTTATGGATGAGCATACTCGTTTATGCAGCAATCTTTAGAAACAGAATAGACTTCCAGAAGCTGAGAAGATTTTTGTTATTATGTCTTCTTTCACATCTTGGTCTTGACTCACTCAAACATAAAATCCATGTATTTGTGTAAACAAGGCAAATGATTTGCCAGCTAAAAATCTAGGTTAGGTAAGTTCTTCTTTCAGACTGAAAATTGAAACAATTTAGACCCGTTGTAAGATTAAGCTTATGTTGTTAAGATCAACTCTGAAATATTACCTGCATTTCTGATATAACCGGTTCTCATATCTTACCTGGTGTGATTGTGGTATGATAATACGATTTGGGTTGTATTGTTTCCATAACCTTTCCAGGTAACTGGTTGATTGAGTTAATCTGAACTGGTTGGTCAGATTTAGAGGAAAATGTTTCGTGAGGTCAAAGGCTAGGTTCGCAGGTTTAGTCATTCCGTGGACAGCAAACACATTTTCCTTGTTTTATAACCACAGCTTTCTTCCTGTCCCGTCCCCCCCCCCCCCCCATTTGAATGGCACAAGTTACAGAGGAAAATCATGTTGGTCAGTTTTGAGCTGCTCCCTGTGTAAGGACTTTGATGAAGGAGGTGAGTTTTGTTATGGCGAGAAGCTACCAGCACCAGAAGAATTGCCATTTATGCTCCATTACTAAAAGTGGATATAGCTTGATAAATCTGTATAGAATCTAAAGAGTAATAATGGGAGAAAATTTGACTAGGTCGTGCATGAAAACTAAGGATGTTCTTAGTTGGGATTGGGCCAGTTTCTGTGTTGAAATATTAGTGGTAACAAAATTTTAGGAATTGACTTGATCTTTTGAGTAAATAAGAAAAACTAAATTCAAGATAACTCTTCAAGGCTATAGCTTTTACATTGTTATAAAGTTTGGCTTATAATTCAGACTTTATAAACTCTAGAGGTAGAAGCAGGAAGATTAGAAGTTCAAGGTCACCTTCTGCTACTTATCACTCTCTACTACTAGTTTGTGGCTTGTCTGTCTTAAGACATAAAAAGAGAAACTCAGAGTTTATACTTAGACTCTGTGTTAATTCTTTGTTCTTTGTGTGTCATATTAGATGTGCTGACTAGTTTTATATCAGCTTGACACAAGCTAGAGTCATCTGAGAAGAGGAAACCTCAACTGAGAAAACACCTCCATAAGATCTGGTTGCAGGCAATCTTGTAGGGCATTTTCTTGATCAGTGATTGAGGGGTTGAGGGTCCAGTCCACAGGGGGTGGTACCATCTCTGGGCTGGCAGTCCTGGGTTCCATAAGGAAGCAGGCTGAGTAAACCATAGGAGACAAGCCAGCAGCAGGACTCTTCCATGGCCTCGGCATCAGCTCCTTGCTCCCAGGTTCCTGCCTTGTGAGTTCCTTTCCTGCCTGCTTCAGTGATGACCAGTGATAAGGAAACATAAGCCAAGTAAACCCTTTCCTCTCCAAGGTGCTTTGGTCATAGTGTTTCATCATAGCAACAGTAACCCTAAGACATTAGACATTAACATTTGTGGAAATAAAAAAAAGATGGGCAAGACTTACTTTTGTCTTAGAGAAATTGAACTAGTCCTTCAGTAGACAGGAATGCAGAAAACCACACATGAGGAATACATTTCTCCCATGGGCGTAGTAAGGTGGCTCACTGGGGAAAGGTCTTGCTACAAGAGCCTGAAGACCTGAGTTTGACCTTAGCACCCATGTAAAGGTGGATGGAGAGAACTCACTCTACAGAGTTGTCCTCTAGCCCCCCCAACTTTGTGGAAGAGCAGCCCCCACTACCCCAACAATAATACTTTAGAAGTGTTACTGTTTATCGAGTTTATAGTAATTTTTAAGCCTTTTCTTTTCACTTACGCACTTATTCATTCGTTGTTTGTTGAGTGTCTATAATGTGCTAGGTTTTCTTGTTGCTTTAAGGAATACAGCAGTGAACAAAAGAGACCCAGTTCTCGCTCCTGTGGAATATCTGAATGGTGCAAGATAAAACTATGTCCTGTGTTAATATGATGAAAACTAAAGCATGGTGGGAAGGAGAGAGAGTGATAGACTGTAGACTAAGGAGTGGACTGTAAAGCATGTCTTCTAGTGGAGCAGCTCTGGAGCAGAATCTTGAGGATTTACCCACCTTCCCTTAGCCCTCCTCCTCTGGTGGAGAATGAACATGGGGCCTTATGCATGCTAGGAAAGTGCTCTGTCCATTCTCATACATTTTATTTGGGGATAAGATCTGAATGTGCTTAAGTTCCCCAGGCTGTCCTTGTACTCATTCTGTAGCTTAGGCAAGCCTTGAATTTGTAATCCTCCTGCCTCAGCTTGCTAAGTAGCTGCAGCTACAGGTCTGCACAACCAAGCCTGGTTACAAGGGTGTTCTCTAAGCATAGAGAAGTGACAGTGGGCGTCTGTTGAGTCGCCTGGTGGTTGGGTTTAACTGCTAGGTGCAGGGCCAGTGTTTGAAGGAATAGATGGCACTGGGCTCTGTCCCAGCCCTGTCTGATGATAACAGAAGGATGCAGTGGCAATACAGATGGAGTGTCATGTTTATACACTAAGCAGTCAGGAAAATTCTCCGAAGAAGCCGGAGACTGGGAAGGATACCTCCAGATTGGATTTGGGCAACATAATTAGTTATGTAAATTGAGCCACCAAGATGAAAGGATTTTCAAACTTAGACAGCTAAACAGAAAGAAAAGCTGGGGTGGGGGGTGGGGGGTAGGGGTGGGGGTGGGGGGCACAGGTTCCAAATCCCTGTACAGTCAGTTCTGGTAGCCAAAACTGCCTGAAAGTGGAGTAGTGGAGTTTCAGGGCTTTCTTACAGGAGATCAGGACATTTCTGCGGGCTGGATCATTTAGCTGAATTGTAGATTTTAAATCCAGAGTTTGAGGCTCATGTTGTACAGAACCGTGTATCAGATGTTTTTGACTAGGGGAATAACACAGTCAGCATGATCGTTTAGGAAATTCTCTTAGGTTGAATACTGTCAGATCAGTTCTTTGTGTTGTCGTACTTTGAAAGGACACCGGACAGTATGCTTAAACACATTGTTAGGAAGCTTCACAGTAGCTCCAGAGAGTGAGAAAGTTGAACGACCAATGCAGTCACAGAGGAGAAAGAAACATCACAGGAGTTCACGGGCTGGCTTGAAGAATGATCAAAATTGAGTAGTCCAGTTACAACGCATCTCAGTGTCAAGTGAACACAACACACACGGTTAGTCTTGGCAGTAGGAAGCATGTTTTTATTACTTTTTGAATTTCAGTATCTAGCAAGGTTAATGAATGAGTGGTGTAACAGTCATTGTGGGTGCAGCTTTTGAAAGGGGGAGGAAAAAGCTGAGAGATGGCAGGGCATATTAGTGGGAAATTAAAGCGAAGACCGGATGTGAACTAGAACAGTGTAGAGGAGAAGAATCAGAACTTAGTGACTGCATTAGAGCTGGGAGGGGTGAGCTGTCTGAGCAGGTCAAATACGGGGTAAGTGGGTATAGGGACTGGTTTCTGAGAGAGAGTAATCAGGGTTATTTTTGACAAAAAAGTGCTTTCTAAAATAGCCTAAAAGCCTTCCTTTCTAACAGACTTTTGGAACTAGAAGTGCATTCCCGACGATGTCCCAATGCATGGGTAGAAGTGTTGGAAGGTCAGCTCCGTCTGCAGAAGAGACCAGCAGACCTGGAGGCCTCATCTGGGACCGCTCACCCACTGAGAGGACACAGTGCACTAAGACAGGGTCACACTAGTACAAGCAGGAAATACCGAAAATGAAATTCCTTCTGGAGTGTTCTGGAGAACTCCTTAGCTTGACAGATTGCAATTTCCTGAAGCCACAGAATTTAAAAGAAAAAAGTGAAGGGTTTAATTCCTAGTGTGAAAGTGCTCTTGAACCCCCTTACCTTCCTTTAAATGTTACTTTAGGGAATACTGTTTCCTCACTTAAGTCCTTTGTAAACTCTGGGTACTCTGTCACTTCAGACCTCAGGTATTGGAGATTACAGTGCTCCTGAGAAACTTTGTTTGTTTTTTAGATCATGCCATACTCAGAAGTTGCTGAAGTTCAAGAGACAGTGAGTAATGTATGATCCTGTGTTTAAGATGCTAACATTTGTTTTTCTATGATTTCAAATTGGAAGTGGATATTTCCCACTACAGTTTGTACATTGTCATTATACAACACAGCAAGTGAAGCTAGAAGAATCAATTCAAAATTTTGTTTCCACTTCTTATTTTTCACTATAAAAGTAATGCATAGTAGTGTACCATAATTAAATAATACGTAAAACCGTAATAAGTAAAGCTCTGCTGCCCAAATATAACCACTGTTAATGTTTTGGTGTATCTTTCCTAAGTTTATATGTGTTTGTCTTCTATTAAGTGATATAAAAATGGGAAAGTTCCTAGTGGACCACAGTATATTCTCTAGCCATCAGTGATAAGCTCAAGTTCGGGGGGTGGGGGGAGTGGGGCTTAAAATCTTTCATGTAAAGCTCAAGTATAAAACGGGCACAGTTTTGCAGATTAGAGGAATATGAGAAATTCAAGCTCAGTAGAGAGTGATGACTCCTGTTCTAAGAACAAGGAGCTCCCAGCTGCAACATATATCCTTAACTGAAGTTTCTTATTCTCGGAGCCAAAGATAACACTGAAAAGAACGCCCTGGATGCCTTGTGTAATCCCTGCAAGTGTGGGCTCTGGGAGCTGCCGCAGCGGCAGGACTGCTTCCAGAACGACTGAGGAGCGAACTGTAGGGGGGTGAGAGAGGTGCGCCAGCTGTGTCCCCGCTGGGTGCGCTCTCTGTGCTTCCCCCTCCGCCACCAAAGGGCTGAAGTCAAGCTAGTGTGTACACAAGGAAGAAAGGACCGCTTAAAGCTGTGCATCAAAACCACAGCCCGTCCCAGGGAGTCGTTTCTGTGCCTCGGGGTGACTGCTGCCTTGCTTTGACTGAGACTTAGGTTGGAGGGCACAGTGATAGCCTTCTACTTGGTCCTTTGTGTTTCTTAAAGGTGGACTACGCAGAGATTCAGTGGCATACAGTACCATTAGATCTTGGTTTCCATACATGCACTCTTTTTTTTTTTTTTTTTTTTGTTTTTTCGAGACAGGGTTTCTCTGTGTAGCTTTGCGCCTTTCCTGGAGCTCACTTGGTAGCCCAGGCTGGCCTCGAACTCACAGAGATCCGCCTGGCTCTGCCTCCCGAGTGCTGGGATTAAAGGCGTGCGCCACCCACGCCCGGCACATGCACTCTTTTTATGAGAGTCAGACTAATTTAAATAATTCTTGTAAATATTAAGTGATTTTAATGAAAGTGCTTTGTAGCACACAAATTCCCAAATAAAAATTTTCAGTCATATTAGTTTTTTAAAACTATTTTTAGTCATATTAGAAGATTTATTTCTGTAACATTACGGAAATGAGTTTGGCTATTTATTGATTAAAAAGAAAATGTTTCGTCCTGTCTTAATGGTTTTTCACTCTAAGAAGTTTCTGGATTCTCTGAGATGTGCGTAGTATTTTAGTACTTTAGCTAAAGCCATAGAGTGCCCAGCTTATAAAAAAGGTACCGGATACTTGTGTAGAGTTATTCCACATTAGTTATTGCACAGCCTTTCTGTATTACACAACGTGGTACTGTATCCCCCAAATGAAAAGCCAACACATTAGTGTCTCCTCAGGGAAGAAAGTTACTTGACAGGAAGATGCTCACTTGTTCCCCATTCTGTTAGCATCATTCTCAGGTGGCTTGGGAGGATGGTTTACTGACATCCCATGGAATGCCTCCTGTCCACACCTTCCTGGGCAATGTTCGGAAGACATGCTTTGTTCTCATAGTGTTTCAGCGTTGCTTGGGAGTGCTGTCACTGGAGTTGTAGATTTATTGTCCAGTATTCGTTGGTTTTCTGGTGCCTGTTCCTTTATACTGGGACATTTGTCAGTTGTCAGTGACCAAGGCAGTCAGGTCATCAACCGAACTCACACACACCACCATTTGTGCTTCTTCTACCAGCTTGAACCTTTCTCTGTACTGATTTCGTATATACAGCTGCCTTCTTGGCATCACTTGGATATCTTAACAGACGTCTCACATGTAGCCTTCCCGAGCTCCTTGGCGTTCTCTTATAACACAGCTGGTGGCATTTCCATCAGGCAGGTGCTCAATTCAGACCACTTGAGATGATCTTGGCTCCTTCTTTCTTGTCTTGCACTTGGTCTGCTTGGAAATCCTCCTGCTGTAGAACTGAATAACCTTTCATCACCTGCATTGCTGCTGCTGTGTTACCCCAGATTGTTTCAGTAAACTCCCTTTATACTCCTGTTCTTACAGTATTTTCAAAATAGCAAGTTGGAACAATCCTGCTAAAACAGAATCAGACCAAGTCAGTCCCTTTCTCAAAACCATTTATCGCTTCCCTAATCCTATTCAAAACGCAACCAAAGTCTGACTGAGGCCATGCAAAGACTTCCATAATCTGGCGTCTCTTTACCTCACGGACTTCAGTGTAATCACTCTTGACTTTCCTGATGCGGCCTGGCTTCTGCATTCACACTGGTGCCAGGCCTTGGGCACTGGCTCACCTCCCGGTCCTCTGTATTTACTTTTCGTTCCCTGTAGAATCCTTTCTGGCAGTTTTCCTTATCTTCTTTGTTGAGTACTGTGGTAGGGTGATCTTAGGCTGCCTGTCTGGTCTGGAGCTCCTCTCCTCTGAGGCTCAGTATGCCCCTGCTCTGTGCATATCTTCTCCTTTTACTTTTAAACCATGTAGTATTTATTATGGTCTTATATGTTTTCTCCTCTAAAACTGAAATACTACTTTGACAGAATTCTGATTTTGGTGGTGTGTGGGTCAAACCCAGGGCCAGAGGTAGGCACATGCTACCACTGAGGTACAAAACCCAGCCTAGGACAGGATTTTTGTCTGTTTACTGCTATTATCCTTTGGTGCTTAAAATGATATGTCTCTAGTTGTTTCTCAGTAAATATTTATTGGATGTATTGATAGTGTGTATTTCAGGTCATCAGTCACTGTGTCAAACTGAACAAGTTAGGATTAATCCAGTGGTATAAGATATAAATGGCACAGACATGCTAAAAGGTATAATGTTAATATTATAATACAGTTTTTGGAACAATACCTATGGTTATTGTCTATGTTAGAAATTAGTTTTTGAGAGTGAATAGGTAAGGAATAGAAACTGCACAAAAGTCAGCACAGGCCTGTTAACCAACAGAATTGGAGAATATAAAACAAAACTGTACAGTGAATAAGCTTATTAATCTTTTACTCCAAATAGAAGATGGATTTTAAAACCTTCAAATACATAGGTTTGTAAAATTAAAAATTTTTTGGTATGTGTACATGTGCACACATGTTCTTGCTCTTGTGTGCTTTTGTGTGATTAAAACTACAGTTTTCCTTTGTGAAGTTACCGGTAAATCTAGGGGAAAATAAATAATAGTAAAAAAAAAAAATCTAAGAAATTAGAAAGACAGAAATATTTGTGATAATCCAAAATGACACCCACTGGTTGGTCCTTATTCCCTGGTGAACAACCCCATTCTCTCCAGAGGATGCAAACTGCTGTATTCCTTTAGTTTGTTTTAGAATTTTTTGGAGGGGGTCGTTTTAAGACAAATAAATATAGGTTTTCTCTAAATTTCTCATTGCAGGAAGATTTTTAAACATGGATGATACATTTGAAACATTTTTAAAGTTGCCTGTACTTGTCTCTGTCAGCTTCCTGGCTTTTTACAGTTTTCCAGTGTTATTTATTTATAGATTTATTGTCTCATAAGTGATCCCAGAATTAAGTCATATTAAACAGAGCATTTCTTTCAAACTTTATGACTCAGGAATCCAAGAGCAGTTGGTTGCAGTTAGGATTAGGGAGAAAAATCTACTGTTAACTCCACTGAAAACTTGATTGGCTGGAGAGGAGAGATCCTCTTCAACTCCATTTAGTGCCTCACCTCAGCGTTTGCCTGGCAGGCCTCTCTGCAAGGCTACCGAGAGGAGAGCCATCTTGGAGACTGACCATGAGAGAGTGCTGGAACCAAGACCTGATCTCAAGAGGCCACCATCCTTTTGCCATTTTCTCTTTATGAGTAGAGAGCGAGGCATGGTGGTACCTGCTTACAGTCTAGGAGCTGAGGCAGAAAGACGAAGGGTTTCAGAACAGCCTGGGCACTCACTGTGTTCAAACCAAGCCTATACCTCCTGCCCCCAAAGCAAAACTAGCAAAAGGAAATGCAGCAGGTCTGCACACTCTGGGAGAAAAGGGAAGAAGGACCACTGGCTGCCGTTTTAGATCATCTTCACATATACTGTGGTTTTTTAGTTTTTAAGATTTATTTTTATGGAAATTACATGTTTGTGTGTGCGCCTTTTTTGTGGGTCTGTGCATGTGTGAATGCAGGTGCCTGCAGAGTCCAGAAGTGAATTCTCTGGAGCTGGAGTTACAGGTGGTGGTGGACTCAGGTGCTCTGTACAGCTGAGCCAGGTCTCCATCCCTGATTCACAAATACTTTAATCCTTCACCCCTTTTAATCTCCTCCCTCAAGCTTGCTGTTTTAATAAGGACCGGAGCACAATGAGTTCATTGTCAGCAGAGCTGTATTCTGTGAAACTGAAATCGGTTCATAGAAGAATAAGCATGGATTGGCATCTGAAGAAAAATAGACACTAGAACATGATATCCAGAATTGCTCAATAGCTATCACTTTAGGAAAGTGACAGGTAGGAGAATTTCTCCAAGGAGGTGACAGAAGCTGAAGCACACAGCTCACCTTGTTCAGTCACTGTGCCCAGAAACAATGTGATCAGTGGGAAGTTTTCAGTTTGGTGTGTGAAGTGCAGGATGCTGAGAGCTGTGTACCCACTGAGGGAGGCCGTGATACTGTAGGTTAAAAGCGTTTCCAGATAGAGGTCTGCAGCCCTTTTCTGTTGATGTTCATTTTAACGTCTTCATTAAAGAACTGAATCTGGGGCCTGGTACGGTAGAACATGGGAGGTTGGAGGAGGACTGTGGGATTGAGGCCAGCCTAGGTTACTTAGTGAGGCTGTGTTGGGGTTGGGAGGTATGGAATGTCCTCTGACTTCCTGAAGGACGAGTAGCTCTAGATTCTGCAAGTCCTGAGAAAATTATGTCTGATTTAAAACTTATGCTTGAGGAATAAATCTGTTTCTCTTTCCTTTTTATTTTTGCTGTTTGGTTAAAAATGATGTATTTTGTTGTTGTCTTTGTAGAAACTGTTTGCATCATACTTGCCATATAATAAGCACCAAGTAAAGATTCTGCTTTTTTGTATAAGACAGACTTAATCTCTGTTGAGAGTGCTCTGATGGCATCATAGCTAATGTTTAGTAGAGTGTGAATGGTAAGTAGTTTTAAAGCTTTAAATTTAAAAGGATGAATGCTCAGAGCTCTTAGTTTTCTGAAGAAGCCTTACGGCTAATTCCTACCTTGATTGGAATCAAGGGAACTTTTGACTGGAGTCATTGCAAAGCAACAGACTTTGGTGATTCCGTTTTCTCTTCACTTCCCCAAGTTAAAACAAGTATTTGGTATTGCCTAAGCCAAGAGTCTTTGGGTGTAGAGAAGGAAATGTCTTATAAATTACGATGACTGACATTAATGTGCATGCGCTTCCTACTCACAGACTAACGCTGTTCCTCTTGTCCTTTTGTTTCACTGCTGCTTCCGTCGGTGTCTGCTTCTTCCTGGTTTGGATTGTGTGTGTTTGCTGCTCAATCCCTCTGCATTAAAAGCTTCTTGGTGATAGCAAAGATGTCCTTGGGCCATCAAGTAAGTAGCTAACGTTGGAATGTCATGTTTTGAGGACATGCTAATATTTTGGTGTTACTTATAAATGACAAATAACATTTCAGTTTTGATTGTAGAAATGCTCAATGCCTACTGTTCGTCTGTTGCTGTTGTCCACATGGACAGAATCTGTACTGACATCACAGGCATCTAGAGCAGTGGTTCTCAACCTGTGGGTTGTGACCCCTCTGGGGTCAATTGACCTTTCACAGGGGTCACCTAAGGCCATCAGAAAACACAGATATTTACATTCTGATTCATAGCAATAACAAAATTACAGCTATGAAGCAGCAACAAAATTAATTTTATGGTTGGGGGGTCACCACAACATGAGAAACTGTATTGAAGAATCACAGTATTAAGAAGGTTGAGAACCACTGATCTAGAGAATGATTCATTATTTAGGACCTCTTTCTTATAAGACTTGTACAATCATCACAGGCATAAAGAGATCATATAAGGAACTCACTGCCTCGTCAAAATGAGAAATAGTGTTTTAGTTTGTAGAATTTTAATATAATTTGTGAGTTTTTGTTTGTTTTTTTGAAAATATGTTTTATCTTAGAGATCTAAAAGATTATCCTTTAAAATAAAATTATATTCAGTCTACTGTAACACAGTTTTCTAGTTTTGTTTTCGTTTTCTGAACAAGGTTGCCCATCGTGGTAGCTTTTGAGTAAGTGCAACAGATAAAACACAACATTGCAGGGTTGTTTTAGTCTAAACAGGGACAGAAGCAGCAGTTCCATTAAAAATCATAGCAGCTCTGAACTGCAAAGAGCCTCCTAGATCAGTTAATAAAAGACTCATTTCACAAACGAAGAGACTGAAGCTAAAGCTTACACACCCGGGAAGCCACGTTGGCTGCTCATCCACTGTGTACCACTGTTTCTGCCACTAGAAAGTGAGGGCCAAATGTGGCTGGTTGCAAGCTGGTCTGTCAAAATCATTAAAGTTTCATTCGATCATAAATTGGACAGAGGTTCTGATTTTTGTTGAGTAGCAGCATAGGAAACTGATTGACAAGTTTTAGTATTTCTGTCTAAAAGTCACCTCACTGTTGCAAGCCCTCGCTGTGCTTTGGGCTTCAAAGAAAGGGACTATGCAAGGTAATGCAAGAGTTCTTTCTAATGAGGTTCTTTTTGTTGTTGGTATTCTACAGACAGGGTAATTGGTGGCTTGAATATGATTACATACATTATGTCTAATGAAACCCATTCTTTTCCACAATTAAGATATTTTAATAAAAAGAAAAATCTATATATAATTTTTAGTCTACGGTAGTTTTTTCTCAAATACTGGTTAGAAAGCATATTTACCTTTATAAAATGATAATTTAAAGTAATACACTAATTTTTAAAAATTGCAACAGTCCTTAACTATTTAAACTATGTTGCATATTATACAGCAATATTATCAGATAGTAGAAAATTTAAAAGTAGAGCATAAATCTTTTCTTACCCATTTTTTTTTATTTTGCCAAGAATATTCTTAAATCTTAAAAACCCTCTACAGATATTACTGTATCCTATCACTACCATAATTTTAGAAAAGAAAGACCTCATAAACGTTAAGGGGAGTCAGGTTGACATGCAGGTTACTTAGGCTTCTTTTCTTGGTTTCCATGTAGCCTACGGGAAAACAGCAGAATTTGCAAATTCTTGAAATGTTTGAGTTGACTCCAGGAACTAAGGAAGGTGATAGATTGACAGATGGTATAGTAAACAGTAGGAATTACTCCAGTGTGATTTTTGTTAGGTAATAGATGCCAAGTAGGCTGCTTGCACTATAAGTGGAACCAGCAGAGGGCACTGTAATGTCACAAGTGAATCACTTGACAGAAACTGCCAGATAGCTTTCCAGTTGCTCAGCAAATATTGATCAATTGTGTCAGTGGATACACACAAAAACAAAGTCCTTGTGCTTCTTAAGCTTCCGTTCCGAGAGTCCACTGTTGTGCACTTGCTGTAGGACATTGAATGAGTTGTGTTATGAAGAGCTTCCTTCATCTGTAAATGGTTCATGTTTGTGAATGGGTTGAGACGAAACAAATAGGAATAAGTTGTGTTATGAAGAGCTTTCTTCATCTGTAAATGGTTCATGTTTGTGAATGGGTTGAGACAAAACAAATAGGAAGATAGGTTTTCTGTCTTGCTGTCAGGCACTCTGAAAAAAGAGATTGAGAGCTGGGCATGACGACACAGGTCTGTAATTCCAGCATCAGGGAGGCAGACAGGCAGGAATATGTGAGTTCTGTCCAGTTTGGGTTCTGTGATGAGATCCTGTCTCCAAAAAAATCACACGAGCACTGGATTGGGACGAGGTGAGCTGAGCTGTTTCCTATGTAGTAGAGCTACTATTTAAGACACAGACCTGTGCATTACTGATGAAATGCTAGAGCATGCTTTAATCTATTCCTTTTCTCTACCTTGTGGCCTTCCTCACACGTGATGACTATTTATTATTTATTTATCTTTCTTAGTTTTAATTTTTGCTTAAAAAGGATTGCTTTTTCAGGTTTAAAACTTTTAAATTACGTATGTATCTCTAAGGTTTTTAATCTAAAGTATTTTTTGTGTGCATGCGTGCATGTGTGTGTCAGCAGCCGTGTGGTCAGAGTACGACTGTGGGAGTCCTGAACGTGGGTCACCGGGTTGAGTCCAAGTGCCTTTACCCCACTGAGTCATCTCTCTGGTCCCTGGAGCCCTAAGTTGTGCTGGTTTTTGATTTCTTGCTTGTTTATTTTATAATATGAGAGATTGGATCCAGGGCACCTCTCTCAAGCTAGGCAAGTGCCCTGCCAACCCTGTTTTTGAAAGGACTGTATCATAGTGTATGCAATACATTGAGAACTTGCTTTTTGTAGTTGATGTATTTCTGTGATTCATCTTTGCTGTTTGATCCAGAAATAGGTACCATATACATGTAGCTTATGCTAATAACACAATTTATTAACCCGTTTATTGTTTTATTTTTATGAGACAGAGACTCGAAGCTGCTGTGGGGAATAGGC
Organism: Peromyscus leucopus; assembly: GCF_004664715.2. Classification (NCBI taxonomy): domain Eukaryota; kingdom Metazoa; phylum Chordata; class Mammalia; order Rodentia; family Cricetidae; genus Peromyscus; species Peromyscus leucopus. The sequence continues at coordinate 19,133,233 of NC_051078.1, read as the reverse complement.
TGCTCTTAAAGAACAGAGATCTTCCTGTCGGTGTCCTCCCGGTACGGGGAATAACGATGTACACCACACACTTGGCTAAAGCATTTAACATTTTGAAGTTTTAGAATTATTATCGTTGCTTTCTTTTATGTGTGCTTTGCCTGCATGGGTGTCTGTGCACTGGTCCAGCAGAGGTCAGATGTGGGCTGGTGATGCCCCTAGAACTGGAATCGCAGATGGTTGTGAGTTGTCATGTGCAGGGATCCAGCCCAGGTCATCTGAAGAGCGGTTAGTGCTTTATTGACCGAGCTGTTTCTCCAGCGCTCCTTCCCCCACTCCATTTGATTTTTAATTGGCCAGTGTTTAAGCTGTTTGAGGGGCTTTGTTTATTTGTTTTCTGGACAGTGTTGTTTGAAACTTCTTATTCTTGTCTCTTAGAACACATTAGGGTTTTTCTAGGTATAAGAACAAGAGCATGTGGTATCATCAAGTGTGTCCCAGGTTAGTCTCCAAAGTGCTGGTATCAATTTATACTCCTCCCATCTTCCTTATTTGATATTATCAAGTTTATTAACTTTTTCAGTTCTTATTACTATAAAATATCATGCTATGAAACTGATTTCTACCTCCCTGATTATTAAGTAGAAAGAATATTTTTCATGAACTTACTGGACATGTACATTTTCTGTGAAATACTGTTCAGTTCTTCCTTCTGTTTTTCTGTGATGCTGTTGGTCTTTTCTAATTGATATATAGGAGCTATAGATTTAAAGCACTTTAGATACAATCTCTGTTAACTATGTGGCTGTGAATAATTTCTCCTGTTCAGTGTTTCTTCAGCTCATTATGGGATTATCTGATGACTGAATTCATAATTTTGATGTTGGAGTGATAGTCTTTATCAATTCCTTTTTTATTAGTGCTATTACATCTTTATATAGGGATTATTGCCTACCCCAAATCTATAAAAATACTCTTTTACATTTTAAAAGTTTTCAAGTTTTGTTTTTTCATTGGTTTCTTTAATTTTCATGGGACTATTGCTCGCATGTGTTACGAGGAAGGATGGAATCTGTGTGTCTGGTTCGCCTAATCAGTTGTCCTAGTGCCTTGTCTTTCCCTGTTATGTATCTGGACTACACATCTGAAGGGATCTGTTATTGTTTTCCTGAAGTGGTGTTTCAATGAGTTCGAGTTTGTGCATTCCAGCTATTAATTATAAATCTGTTATTTATTTTTTAATCAATCAAATGAATCAGATAGCTGGAGGAGCCATAATATATACTTTATGATAATGAAGCTTTATAAAAATAGAAAGCTAGTTTGATTGACTTTTTTAAGTGACATTTTATTAACAGGAAGCAATATCTTTAGTATGTCAGGAAGCAGATCAGGATTAGGCATTTACGGGGAAATGAGGCAGACAAAAGCCTTGCACTCATGAAATTGAAGTTCTAGTGGAGGAGAAGAGGCAATAGTTCCATATTCGTGATAGTGACACGAGCTACCGTGGAAGTCATGATGACAGACGATAGCTTGAGATGGGTGGACACTAACGGAGAGATTGATGAGCTGAGCTCCATTAAACCAAGACCTGTTGAGGAGAAAGCACCATGAAGACACCCAAAGACTTTCCCAACAGATAGCATTTGAATACAGACAGTGAGCAAGAGGAAACAGGAAGTCAAAGTCAGGGCCCAGAGTATTCCAGATAGAAGGAACAAGAAGGAGGCCCCAAGGGCCGGAGAAAGGGCTCAGCACTTGAGAGCTTTTCTTCCCGAGGCTGAGTTCTGTTCTCAGCACCACCAATGGCTGACTTACAACCCCTGTAACTCCAGCTCTAGAGCCGCGGTTCTCAACGGGGGTGGGGTGGGGGTGGGTGGGTGTCGTTACTCCCCTGGGGGTTGTATGTCAGATAGCCTGCATATCAGATGTTTATATTATGATTCATAATAGTAGCAAAATTACAGTTATGAAGTAGCAACCACATAAAGTTATGCTTGGGTTGGGGGTCAGCACACCATGAAGAACTGTATTAAAGGGTCACAGCATTAGGAAGGCTGAGGACCACTGTGACAGAGGGATCTGACATCCTTTTCTGGTCTCCAGGCATCCACACACGGGTGGCATACACTCACATTGATACAACACACACTAAAACATAAATCTTACAAAAGAAATAGAACAGGCTCAGAAAACTGCAAGGTGGCGTTTTTGAGGAATACTAAGGTAGCCCTTATCGCAGGAGCCAAGTGGAAATTGAAAAGATAAAAAGATGCCAGACCCTTTGGCTCGTGAGGCAATGGGTTTATGAAGAAAGGAAAGCAAAGCTTGCTCTTCTGAATTCTCTCTGCCTCCCTCCCTCCCTTCCTCCCTCTCCCCCTTCCTCCCTCTCCCCCTTTGCTTCCCCCTGTCCCCCCCCCCACTTTCTTCCTTTCTTCTTTTTACTAGAGATCAAACCCAGGGCCCTGCACTAGGATGGCACCAGCACTCCACCCAGGCTATAGTGACGAGCTGAAAGAGTGCACTTCAGCACTCTGTAGCCTGGGCCAGCATGGAGCCTCAGTCTTCCCAGTAGCTGGGATTACAGGCTTGTGGCACCAGGCACTGTATAAAATGGAAAGCTATTAAGAATACCTCCAGTTGATGTGTATCTGGTTTAGTAACTCAAATTAGAATGACTCTTTATGCCATTGGGTGAAAAATGAACCCCACACAGCGAAGGGCAACATGGTCAGCCCAGGGTAGGAATTGTGCAGGTGGGGAGAGGTAGCATTCCAGAATCGTCTGAAGGAGAGTCTAGGTAGTCCATGAACTCCTGGATATGAAGTGTGAGAGAAAGGAAAATGAAAGACCATCTCTGCATTTGCCCTGGGAAAGTGGGGACAGAAGAGCAGGGAGACAGAGGAGAGACAGGTAGCAGAAGCAGAGCCAAGGCTGTGCTCCAGGTCTGTCCACGATGCCTGTTGACTTTAGCAATGGGTATTGTTTTCATTCTCTTTTTCTGTTCTCTTCATTTTCAGTTTCTCTTTCCACAGGCTGGCAGTTGGATGTGGGAGATATTATAAGTGGAGATAGAAATCTAGGGGCTACCTGTCCATAGGTTTTTTGTTTGTTTTAACTTTATGGTAAATGTTTTTCATACCTTTACTTGGATAATAAATGAGTACTTTGTATTTTGGCTTTATATTTATATTTTGGAGCTAAAATATAATTTTGAAAACTTTAGCACAATAGGAAATATGTGAAACTGTTTGATTTTTAAAAGATACAGTGGTAAAAATATTAACGAGAGGTTCTAGTTAATTGGCAAGTGAAGACCAAATCATTCATTTTTAAGATGAAACTAAACTGTCTCGCGAGCACAGAAACATGGAAAGGTATGTGGAGGTAATAGGGACTGTGGGTTTGATTTGCTCCGTTCCCTCATCGTTTTCATTTTCAATTTCCTTTCATCCTTTTGGGTTATTCCTGTGCATTGGTAGCGTGGTCAGGAGCGTGAGAAGCAGTGCACAGTTCTCTACAAACTGGTAGTTGGGGTGGCGGCGTTTTTGTTTGTTTGTTTTGTTTTTAAAGGCTTTTGTGTATCAGTGTTTTTCCTGTAGGCATGTCTGTGTGCCACATGTGGGCCTTGGTGACCTCAGAGGTCTAGAGAGAGCATTGGGTCCCCGAGACATGAAGTTACGGATGGCTGTGAACTACTGTGTGGGGGCTGGGAACAAAACTGGGTTCCTCCAGCAGCATCAGGTGCTCCTAACTGCTGAGCCCCTGCCCAGAAGCCTTTTGAAAAGACAGACTTTGGGACCCAGTGCGAGACTGAATCTCGCCTGCTATTTGCTGTTTAGTCTTGGGGAACGCAGTCTCTGAACCCAAATTTCACTGTCTCTGAAACTGAAATCTTGCCATCAAAAATTAGAAACCAGAGTAGAAATTCAGTTGCATGTACAGTTTGGTTTTCTCCTCTGCTGATCATTCATACGGCTGTAAGTCTTTCCATTTGTGACTCTTCTCTGAAATGACTTGTCTTTTTCCTGCTGCATTGGCAGATAATGAGGAGTTATGTTACCCTGTGAAAGATACACAGTAAACCATAGGGGGCCCTACCAGGTGGATATGTACAATGTCTGTAATGTGTAAACTGAGGCTTAGCTGTCTACTCCTCTGGGATTTATGGTAATGAACATAAAAACAGAATGATTATGCAAGCTTATTAAAGTAGTAAGATTCCTATAATCATAAAAGAATTTCAGTTTTAGTCCCAGTTATTAATTATGTCATAAAACCCATGACTTTACTGGTAATTACTTTTCTTTTCTTTCCTTGAGCTGTTGTAGCAAATAGTGACGAATCTCAGCTTTTGACCCCAGGAAAGATGAGTCAGCGCCAAGGGAAAGAAGCTTACCCAACACCGACTAAAGAGCCGCACCAGCCGTCTCTCAGTCCTGCCAGTCTTCACAGTCAGGGTAAGAGGCCACAGGCTTGGAGTTCTTGTTTGTTTGCGGAAGGCTGACATGGTTGTACCACAGAGCGTTGCTACCTGGATTTATGCAGATTTGTTTTTGTTGTTATTGTTGTTGATTTTGCTTGTATCATTTGCGGTGGACTTAGAATGCACCTTCCTTTCTAGTTACTTGACTGCTCTTAGACTTACTAGTGTATTTTGTTGTTTCTTATAAACCAGGTATTCTTTCACTTTTTGGTCTTATGGCCTCCTTACATCCAGAGAAAAATACTTAAAATTTCGAAGAGGTTCTGTTTATGTGAATTACATTTGCTGATGTTTACTGTAATATAAATTAACCCTATGGAATTAGAAAATTATTATTAATTGAATTAAAATAATACATTTTAATATTAATGAATTTTTGTTTAACATCACTTCATGTGCTTTTGTGTTTGAAATTTTCAAAATCTGCACTGCTGGCTACTTTGAGATACATGGTTAACTATGGTCATCCACAGTCACTGTCCTGTGTCACAGAACATCTAAAGTCACCCCTGCTGCTGCACAGCAGTACACACTCAGGATCATAACAGTCAGGGTGCAGAGGTAAGAACAGCGTGAGTTCAAGGCCAGGCCAGGCTACACCGTGATAACCTGTCTGCAGAAACAGGGAAGTAATTCGACATGCTTGCAGCTGGTGAGAGTTAGCCGTTCTTCCTCTACCCCACGCCCCGTATCTCTCCATTTCCAGTAGTTTATAGCTACCATTTTATACCCAGTTCTCTAAGGCCAGTTCTCTTAGCTCCCACGTCCTGATTCTTTAGCTCCCGACCTCTGGGTGCTTGAGCTTTGTGCCTGCTTACTTCGTCTAATAACAGTATCTTCCATTTCTCTTCGTGTTGCTATGAGTGATAAGATTTAGTTTTCTGTGGCTGAACATCACACACACGTTTCACATTTTATTTATCCATTCATGAGCATGTAGGTTGATTCTATATCATGGCTACTGTGACTTCAGTAAATATTGGATTGCAAATATTACTTGAATACTGATGTCCTTCATTTGAGTATTTGGAATTGCTGGATCATGAATAATATTTTTTTTTTATTAAAAACGATGCCCCTTCCCTTACTCTTTGGTATTTTTGTAAGACTTTTAATGTCTAGCTTAATAAAAAGATCCCTGTGTTTTTATTTCTGCTTCTATATAGTCAATGTGTTATGATACGATAATTTAAAGCATATTAATAAAATATGGACATACAACCATATACACATATCAAATCAGGCATTCTTCTGTGTTGTCCAGTAAAACCTGATGAATAGTACTCTTTAAATGTTGGCTGCAAAATGGAATTGGAAAATGCGTTTGTGAACTTTTTGCACTTTACTAAATTAAAACTGATCTGCTTTGAAATTTGTATTAAAAATATCCTACTTGGTAGTGGTCTATACATTTCTCATTTTATCATACAGAATATTTATATCTGTTTGTATAAAAGGTTCAAGATTAATAGTTTCAGTGCTTGTTTGAAGACGTTTGTCAACAAAACACATTCTTTTTCCATGAGTATATGGCAGCAAGAATTTGGTGACTAATATTGTAATATTATGAAACTGGCTTTGGCCTTGAAGACCCTATAAAAGGGTGTTAGAGACTCCCGTAAGCCCATGGATTGCACTTTCTAGTTTATGGAAGGTTCTGGTAGTCAATTAGTTTTATTACGTATTCTCAGGTTCCCTGTGGCACTCCATAGCTGCCGTGGAAGAGCTTTTGCTTTTAAGACTTAAGAACTTGAATTTATTGTTCTATTTTTTATTTTGGGTGGTTTCAGTTATCTGCTCTGAATAATGGTTTGAAATTGTTAAGGGCAATTCCAGTTTTAAGTTGCACTCAATTCTGAGTATTGTGATGAACTCTTGTCCAAGATCCTGCTCTGTCCTTCCAGGAATGTGACTCATCCCTTTGTTCAGGGTATTCTGCTCAATGCAACACCCCCGCCATGGCATGGGAGGGGTGTCGCTATAAGTTCTACTTCAGTAGATTGGTGTCATTATTGTCTTGTTTATTGTTAATCTTTTATGGTGCCCACTTATAGACTACGCATTATTCGGTGTGTCTGTGTAAGACTTAGTACTAGTGGGGCTGGAGAGATGGCTCAGTGGTTAAGAGCACTGGCTGCTCCTCCAGAGGTCCTGGATTCAGTTCCCAGCAACCACATAGTGGCTCACAACCATCTGTAATAAGACCTGGTGCCCTCTTCTGGTGGGCATAAATAAATAAATAAATAAATAAATAAATAAATAAATAAATAAATAAATAATCTGTAATAAGACCTGGTGCCCTCTTCTGGCGGGCATAAATAAATAAAGAAATAAAGAAATAAACAAACAAACACATACATAAATACATAAATAAATGCATACATAAATACATACATACATGCAGGCAGAACATAATAAATAAATAAATCTTTAAAAAAAAGACAGTACTATTTATGGTTGTAGGAATCCACTGAAGTCTTAGAATGTAATATCCATGGATAAGGGGAAAGGGGACTATGGTTTAGTTATCTTGTAGTTTTTAAAACTACCTTTAGACCCCTATCATAATTACACTAGCTGTGGCAGGTTTGTTTGGTTTTTTTCCTCTCTTCTCATCTCAGAGCTGAGGACCGAACCCAGGGCCTTGCGCTTGCTAGGCAAGTGCTCTACCGCTGAGCTCAATTCTCAACCCCCTCTGTCAGGTTTTAATAGAACTTTATGAATTACCTTTTGAGACTAGGCTTGTTCAGCCCATCTTGGTTTGGAGCCAGAGTCCCGAGTAACTCAGGCTGGCTTCAAACTATGTAATCTGAGATGAAGACTTTGAGTTCATGATCCTTCTGCTTTCACCTCATGAGTGCCAGGATGCCATGTGGGTACCACCTTCCCAGTTTATGTCGTATTGAGGATTGAACCCAGAATCTTCGGCATGCTAGGGAAGACTTCTGTCGCTGAGCTGCATCCCAGCCCCAGGTCTTTATTTGATAGGCTTGTTGAAGTCAAAATAATTTGGTTGTTATGCTCTTACATCTTCAATCCCGAAGGAAGGACCTGTTTGTTTGTTCTTGTCCCGTGTGCCTTTGACCTTCCAGTAAACTGGCCCCGTATCCTCAGTTCCTTCACCTTTGTATTTCCTGTAAATTTGGAGAAACATCAAGATTTAATCACATTAATTGGGACTATTTTTGAAAAGTAGTATTTTATAGAGGCGGTGGATTGCCACATGTGCCAGCACACATGAGGATTCACTCAATTTCTTATTGTCCTACTAGTGGGGGCATGGGCTTGAGTTGTAGGATCGAGGGGCACTGGATTGGACGTTGCAGCTTTTCCTCTTTGACTGAGTCAAACAGAAATGCTATGTTTGGCACCCTGCAAACATCCTGTTCTCCATCAACCTTTCACCTAACAGCATCTACATACATCTTCTTATGACTTTCAAGACTGATTTATTTGTGTGTGTGGCAGTATGTGCATGTGGGTGGAGTACCTGCGGAGGTCAAGAGGGGCTTTGTCTGGATTCCCTGGAGCTGGAGCTGCAGGCAATTAGGAACTGCCTGGTGTGGGTACTGGTAACTGAACTTAGGCCCTCTGAAATCGTAGTGAATGCTCTTAACTACTTGTAAATCTTTTTACCAGAAGATGGTTTTCTTAGTTAGGGTTCCTATTGAGGTGATGAGACACCATGACCAAACACAGCTTGGGGAAAAAAGGTTTCTTTTGCTCACAGTTCTATATAGAACAGAAAATGCCTTACAGCTGGATCTTATGGAAGCACTTTCTCAATTGAGGGTCCCTGTCTGAAACCAACAACCCCATAAAAACAAAGATGTTAAGTCTGATGAGATGATCTGCTCTAGCAGATAAACACATCTAGAAAACCCTGAGAGCCCACAATACGTCAGATATTCAATCCAGTAATTGCTTCTGAGTGGGAAGAATTAGTTATAAAAGTGCAGTGATTAATGCTTAAGACAAATGTCTTCCAGTGCTTTTACATGTGTTAGCTCATAGAATTCTTATAGGAGCATGGTGTATAAATCATTTCCCTCTTTACAAATGAGGAACTTGATCAGTTGGGAAGAATGATTTTCCTTGACCAACTGTACACAGTGTAGAAAACAGCTTTAATCTGGGAAAGAATTTTAGTCTGGATTTTCCTGGCACTTGGTAGCTTAAGTTTTGACCAATTTAGTTGGTTTATGTTTTAAGACTTAACTTTTCCAAACTTTAATAATTGTGGTTGTCTTTTGGTAACAGTCCTAGTATGTGCAGAATGCCTTGTAGAGAGATAGTTGTTTCATTTCTTTTGGGTAGTACCTAAGAGTCTAGTTACTGGCTAATGTCTGCTTCTAGTGGTGATAATTTGTGGTTTGGACTTCTAAGTGTTTTTATTAATATCATGAAGAAATTAAGTATTACTATATATCCATGCTGTTTGAATAGTTAAAACAAAGATACAGTTCTTAACCCCTCACATTTTTGTAAGGTTTAAAGTTGCCAAACTTTTTTCAGGGTGGTAGGAAGGTTGGGACCAGGTCTCACCGTTTAGTCCAGCACTGACCCTCTGCCTTCCGAGAGCTGGGGTTTCAGACCACACACTGCTCTGAAAGTAGTCCGTCACCTCCAGGTGCCCGCCAGCAGCCTGTGAGCAGGACTGTGCCATGTGCCACGTGCCTCGTCTTCTTGTTTCGGTTCTTCTGCAGGCTGTGTAGTGGAACCACGGGGGCTTTTGTTTGTTTGTTTGTTTGGCTTTGTATTTCCTTACTGACTCGTGTCGAGCATTCTTTCTCATGCCTACTGTGTACCTTTTATAAAGTGTCAGTTCTTATTTGGCCCATTTAAAAGCTTGGCTTCTTGCATTATTATTGAGTTTTAAGAGCTATTAAATATATTTGTGCCATCTTTTGATGGCTCTGAACTATATTTTCTTCCTATCTTGGCATGCCTTGTCTATTATATTTTCTTCCTATCTTGGCATGCCTTATCAGTGTGGTAATGGTCTCCTTGACAAAGCAGATGTTCTTAATTTTAATGAGGCCAGATTTGTAATTTTCCCCCAAGCTTTTTTTTTTTTTTTCATATTAAAGAAATCTTTTTATTTTACAAGTTTGAGAGTATCAGGATGTATTCATTCTCTCTCCCCTTCCCTCCCCCCTCACCCCCTTCATGTATTTTCTGAGGCAGGGTCTCCTATAATTCAGGCCAGCTTCACACTCACTGTCTGCTCTTGATGCTCCTGCCTTGGCTTCTTGAGCGCCGGACGTGTGCCACCATGCCTGGCTTCATCTCTCTCGGCACTGTTGTTCTAATGTCACTGTCGTTCTAACGTCACTGTCTTAGGTCAGGTCTTCCATGTTTTATAACTGTGTGGCTTGCTGCTGTTCTTCTCCTAAGCCCTGGCCTTCTAGTACATCAGGTCCATCTTTCTTTAGAGAACAACGAAATAAAAAGTTGTTAGTATAAGTGAGGTCACGGTGAAATAGAGGCCTCTACAGATGTGTGCATGTGGCCAAAGAGTGCATGGGGTGTAGACAGTAGATCTCCAAGAAAATAACACGAGTAAAGACAGAAAACTATAATTCAAGATAGCTCTTCTTAATTCTCCAGTCCTGTAATTGAAAACTGCTTAGGTGACTTGCCTGCGTTTGTGCCACGCCCACTAGTGAAAAGACAACGGCTCCCTGTTACCTAGAGCTGTGGCATGTACTGGGCTGTGTCTGGGATCACCTAGGAGCTTTGCTCAGCCACAGAGTCTACTCCACCCAGAATCTCCGGAGTGAAGCCTAGTAACACGTGTTTATAAAGATCTCCAAGTGTGTCTGTCTCATGCAGCATCATTTGAACCAGCAAATGGAAAGCAGTAACTGAGTCCACTGAGAGCTTAAGTTGTAACTTCTTTATCTGGTAGTCCAGGCTCTTAAGTGTGTCCACTTTTAGTCTCCTGATTTTGTCTTGGATTTCTCTCCATAACCCTGCTGGCTGGTTTCCTTCACTGTCCTTCAGTTGACTGTGCCTTTTCTTGGTCTCCATTGTAAATTGTCCTTCTTCCCTGTAGTTGCTGATCATTTCTAAACACGCAGTTTGTTTCCTTGATCTAGTCTTTCGTTCATGGAGGCCAGGATGGCCCTGAACTCTGGAAGGTCTTGAGTGCCTACCTAGCAACTGCCCAAGTGCTGAGAATACTGATGCACACTACCCTTCCTGACTTGAAGATGCAGCTTAAATATTTACTCCTCTATAAGACCTGTTGAAATGATACTGCTGTCTTCATTTTCAAAATCCCTTATCAGTACTTGAGATTTTATAACTTGCTCCTCTATGTGGTTATTATAGTAGAGTTTAGCTTCAGATTCAACAAGGAGGTTTGTAAAGGGAGTTAAATGTCTTCAGTGACATGCTTAGTAAATACTATTCAGTAAATTCATTTAGTTTCATTGTTCCATTTTTCTAGCTGTGGCTCTTTCCTGTGTCAGTCGATTCATATCAAATTAAAGGAGGGGTCATAATTGATTAAAACATAATTGCTTTCTGAAGGACATACAATTTCTTCCCATGATTTTGGGGTTTTCCTGTTTTTCTTTGGAATAGCTAGAGAGAGTGATTCTCTTCACCCAACACATATTTGTCAGGATAATCTTTGCTCTCTGTTCTATTATAACAATGACTTAGTTTCTTCCAAAAATTGCATATTTTCCATATCAGCTTATCTTACCATTGAAACTTTTGTAAAATGTATGTATATGGGTATTTTGTCTATGTGTGTCCCCCCATGTACCATGTGCATGCCTGGTGCTGTGGAGGCCAGAAGAGGGCATCAGATCTTCTGGAACTGGAGTTAAAGACAGGTGAGAGCCACCAGTAGATGCTAGGCATTGGACGCAGGTCTTCTGGAAGAGCAGCCAGTGCTCTCAACCAGGAACCATCTCTTCAGTTCCCCGCTCCCCCGTGTTTTTGAACCGGCTTCCTTCCTAGTAGCTTAAGTACTGTTGCCATCTAGAAAGGGTAGGGGTGGTTTCATTCTGACCTGTTTGTGTGTTGGGAAAGGCAGACACGTTGACTCATTACTGTTTTCTCCCTCTGTCTGTTTCTAAAGAGCAGGAGTGCCAAAGGAGGATGGCACTGAGACGTAGCTCATCTCCTGAGAGATGCTCATTCCCTCGGGGTCATAGTTCAGACTCGTTACCAAGCTTCACGAAGTGTTGTGATTGGTAGCTAACCTTCTTTGTTGTGAAAAGCTATTTTCTACGTTTTTATTGCTAAGCTACCTTGTAGAGACATTATTTTGTGTTAGAACAGCCTGTGTTCTTTGCTGGAACTTCAACCCCTTTTATACTAATTTTTATTTTGTTCTTTCTGAGACATAGGCTCCCCATACCTCTCAGCTTGGCTTGAAATTTATAATCCTCCTGCCTCACCTTCCTGAGAGTGCTGGAATTAAAGGCATGTGCCATTATATCTGGCTTGAACTAATTCTTAAATGTTAAGGTTTTGAATTATTTCATAGCAAAAGCCTTTGTTCAGTGATTATCCTGTTTTCATTAAAGTCAACATAGACTGTCTGAGTATTGCATTTCTGTCATCTCATAGTAAATTCTCTTCAACCTAAAGTCAGTTCCCTCTTGGTTCTGGCAGCATTAAAAATGACAGGAGTCTACACCGACAGCTAATAAAAAACATGAGGGTGAAGGCAGGCTTTCTTTGAAGCAGCTTTCTATGGTAAAGGGCTGTATCATATTCCCCAGGTGACCGTGTTAGGTGTTGCTGGTATAATCTTAGATGACAAACACAAGAGAACCGTCATTAAGTTGGTTTACAGATAAAGACACCTACAAGTCACTTTCTTCCATGAATCGAAGCAATTCCTCCTTTCTTGGTAAGACATTTGAACATCTGAACCAATACCATAAACACATAGATACGTTCTTGAATAGTATATCTCAGGAAAATTTTGTTGTCTAAAGAGAACTCTGATTTTCTCCTTCTCCTGTCTTTAACACCCTCCCCCATCCCAATGCTTGCGTTGGCTTCCAGCCGTAGGTAGTTTAGTTAGAAATGGTGTAAATTATAGGCTGTGCCGCCTTCCGAGTTTTTGAGTCCTTAGAGCATTCGATTCTGAAGTTGCCGAAGCTTCTGAAGATGAGGTTATTTTCTGATTTGTAGTTCCTTGCGTTTAGGAAGTTGCTTCATAGCATAATGAGAGTCAATATCATATTTTGCAAATTAAGAATATAAGATTTTTTAAACTCCTCTTGTAAAATATTACAGTATCTATGTTTAACACTGCTTTTACAAGGGAAACTAAAATAACTTGAAAGCATTTACTGAAAATTAAAAATGACTAATCCAGTTTTGTTTTAAGCATCTTTGCTTAAAACTAGGGGTGGAGATGATCTGGCTTATCATTGCCGGGCCTTTAAAATTGTTTCTTTATCAACGTAAAAAGAGGACTATAAGAATAATAAGGGATATTTTTCTTGGTAAAATGTTATAAGTGTATTTTTAACTTAAGATACTTGAAGGATTATCAGATACTAGTTCTTGCTATTGGGACTTAATCATCTTTGTTAGGAAAATCTAAGTATACTCTCCTGTTTATATTTTATATATAGACACACACACACACACACACACACACACACACACACACACGATTTAAATTCTGGTCACCGTAGTGGCTTCTGTTTGTTTTCTGTGCATTTGGTAACAATTTAACAGCTTCGTTAGAAGGAAATTAATATGTTTACGAACTATGAACTATTCCATGTAAATGCGTAAAATATACTTGGCAGTTACAAAATAATAAAAACCGCACTTGTTTACGTAGGACAGCAAGTTGAGAAGGGATCCCTGCTAGTACTTAGAAGTCCTCAGCTGTGACCCATAATCCCATTCGCTGTCACACCTGTGCACCAGATGGCCACAGTTCTCACCCATGGCTTTTGCTTGCCTTGTATTTATAGTAATGATACTGTCATGTGTGCATATCTAAGAAATTTGAGCGGGGCAGTGGTGGTGTGTGCCTTTTAGCCCTGTACTTGGGAGGCTGAGGCAGGTGGATCTCTGTGAGTTCAAGGCCAGCCTGGTCTACAGAGTGAGTTTCAGAACAGCAAGGGTTACATAGTAAAACCCTATTTCAGGGGGAAAAATTTTATTTGGAGGCACTAAGTAGTATTCAAAGAAAAACTTTAGTTAAATTGAATAGTTTATTTGAGCAAGGATAATTCATGTATCAGGCAGCATTTGGTACCAGAAAGAGATTCAAAGAGTTCTGCTCTGCAGTGTGGGCAGTGTGTTGATAGACAGGAACTCAGAGTGGAGTACAGGATAGCTTTTTGCCTTACTTGAGCATGGCTTGATCAGTTAGTTTCCTGTGACTGGCTGAAGCTCAGTGGCTTTATGGTCTTGGCTGAGATCTGGCTTTCTGCTGTAAAATTAGACCCAGTTAAGTTTGCATTCACTTGTCAGCAAGTTGTTTTATAGTTTGTTCTGTAGGAATGCAAGTTACAGAGACAGCCTCAGTCCAGATATCTTCTGCCTATTTAATAAATTGACTTGTGCAAAGAAGGGGCAGTGTTACCAGAGAAGACTAAGCCTCTCTGGGTTAGAGCTTGGCTTTGAAGTCTTTGAGAGTTTCGTAAGAGTCTTGTTATAGTTGGACATAAGTGAATCCAGAGGCTCATGTGTTCCTCCAGGCTTGGTCCCCAGGTATTGGTGATGTTAAGAGGAAATTGAATACTGAGGGCTCAAACTTCATCAGTGGATTAAATCCTTGATAAATCCCTGGTTATTCATCTGAATAGACTAGTAGAAGGTATAGCTTGTCTGCAGGCCTTTCCTCTTGTCTCCCTTGGCTTCCTGACTTGTGTGAAGTGAGCAGGTTTCCCCACATGCTCCGACCACCATGATGTTCTTTCTCACTACATACCTTAGCAACAGGACAAGTCAAAACACACATGGACTGAAGCTCTGAAACCACGAGCCCAACCCCCTCCTTTCCCTTTTCAGTTGCCTTACGGCTCTGTGGCGAAGATTGGGCAGAATCGTTACTAGTGAGGCCTGGAGAACTCGGGTGTTCAGGATTGCTTGCAGTTTGCTTCTGGACAGTAGCAGGAACATGGCAGAAGTATTTTGTACTGGGTAGCTCACAATATCCTATCAAGAATAGATGAAAAGTAGGACACTTCAGTGTACTAGAAGTATTCCCTAATTCAAATGCGGGTTTAGGGAAAGAGACAAAATTCTGGTATACACTAGAACAAGCTTAAGGTCAGGGAAGAACTTGGGCAAAGCTGACCCGAGCAGTTCTCTTTGAGAAAGGTGATGCCCTGGAGGGGACTTTTTGGTGACAGCGGCTCTTTTACATTTGCTGATCTCTTACATGCCACACAGTGGTGACTTACGTCACTTTATGCACGGTCTATATGCTGGTACTGCCTTTCCAGCCTGGTGTCCTGGGGCAGAAGTAAGCCCTAGAGGAATTTACTTACATGAGTATTTTCTCAGTTCTCTCCACACAAAAAAGAAACAGTATGTGGTTGGAGATGTTGCAGAGCCCTGGGAGATCATGAACTCCTTCCGAACAATGGATGCCCTTGTGCAGTACATTGGATTCTACTGTAGAACCTGAACTGAGAAGAGGTGTATGAGAGGATTCTTTAAAAAGCACGCATGGAGAACAAAGAAAATAGAAACATGCATGAAAAATTTAATTTGGAGTTCTATAGTGTCTAAAAATATCTTAGTGTATTCTAATACGTAATAAGGAGTTTGGCAGGGTTGGGATTTCTAAATGAGGCATCATTCTCCTTGAGATATTGAAGACATTGGCCTTTTCTAGGATTATTAATGAATATTTAAAAACTATCCATCAGTAACCCATTTGCCACGTGCTCCAGTGTGATTTGCTGCTGTGAATTGTGTACAAAAGGACTGTTTGATATAAACACTGGCATGTGACTTGGCTTTTGTGCCTCTGCAAGACCATGGCTGCTTGTGAATCGCAGGTTCAGCTGTCAGGTTTGTGTTGCAGATGTATTCCCATACTTGTTTATATTCTTGAGAAAAACTCCTTTCTTCTATCATTCCTTGAATTGTAGGAGAGAACACATTCTAATATTTTCACCTTGCCATTTTCAACCTGGAGCCTTCGTAGACTTTACATAATAATCCTATAGTATAGATGCTTAGCATTTTATATTTAAGGAAATGGAGACCCCATTAAATTTAAACCCTATCTGACTGTTAGAGGATAATGCCTTTTGTGATAATATCTTCTTTATTCCTTGAAAGGCAAGCGCCAGCTACATGAATTAATTATAGTTCCCTTACTGTCTACAGGTAATAGTAGTTTACATTTTATGATATGGGGAGGAGTAAAACAATACAAAACCAGAGACAGCACACCGGCAGCTTTGGTGGGGTTAGCTGTAAACTTCCTGTCACCGGAATTTTGAAATGCCATTGCTAAGGAAAAGACTGTATCATTACACAGGAAATCCAATTGTGTTGTGTATCTTTGTTTTTGAGACAGGGTCTTGCTATGTAGCCCTGGGTGGCCTGGAACTCTCTATGTAGACCACCTGCTTCTACCCCCTGAGTGCTGGGCTTAAAGGCATGTACCACCATGACTATCAGAAATTGAGATTTTAAATGCCTTTTCTAATAAAGGAGAAACACTCAGATTATATGGAAAGATGTTTTATGAACCAAGAGCCAGTCTTGAAGTGTGTGCGTGGTAAAGAAAAAACTGATCTTAGAACAAAGATTTAGTTGTAAGACTAAACCATCAAGTTTAATTGGAATGAAGTAAGGTAGAGTAAGGCAAAAATAATTTAATAAAATGAGAAAAATTCTTGGGAATTTTAACAGGCATAAGGGGATGGTATCATTTATTACTTCTGAAATAGGAAATTATTTGTTTTAAGTGGGCAAAGGTTGTTGGTAGATTATAGATTTTGAAGCACTCCAGCACAGTGGAGAGGGGCTGGAGCGGCTAATGCTTCAAGGGAGTGTGTTAGAGCGCACGCGTTGTTAGGGGGTCATTTGAATCTGCTGTGTTGATTGGCTCTCATTAACCTTGTCTTAATGACTCCTGAATTCCTCCTAGAAGTAAAATTTACGTGGTAATTCTCTGCTGTAGCAGTTGAGATCCATCAGACTTGTACTTGAAAGAATATCTTTCCTTATGAATTCTTAATCATGGCCAAGACAAGCAGCAGATTAGATATAAATCTAGAAGCTTCAGGAAAGATAAAAAGTATAATGTTGAGATCTATTTCTGAAGTAACCAAAAGCTGGAAAGGAAAAGAGTCAGAAGAGGAGGGAAGCGTGGCCAGACACTACAGAAACGTAATAGATGTGGTAAAAGGCTCGTCGTCGTTCTGAGAAGAGACCCTATTACTTCATCCAGAATGGCTAAGTATTGATCTTGCTTTGTTTTCTAAGGCAGCAGTTCGGTGGAGGGCATCATTCTTCTGATACAAGCGTAAAACATTAGTGGAGTAGCCCTTTAATCAATTCATTGGTGAAAAAGGAATGAGGAGCTTGGCTCAATGCCTCTCCTGTCAGTCTCCCTATCTGTTTATTGCTGATTTGACGGTCTCTAGTCCTCCTTTGCTGTTAAATGTGTGTGTCCTTTGTTTGTGTGGCTCGTGGGGTTTGCTCCATTTGGACGTGAGAGAAAAGCCGCCTTTGCCATATTGGGCTAATTAGCCTTCTGGGTGAGCATATATATTAAACAGACCTTCTAACCATGAAAGAAGGGAGTTCACAGCAGCGTAGATTTTCGTCATGTGCTGGGGTTTCGTCGGTTTTATTTCCTCCACGAATTGATGGCCGAAAGCTTGTCCGGAATGCTTCATTTGGAGGATACAATGAACTTTCTCCTTCCTTGCAAGGTTTGTTTGTCTAAGCTTGCGTTCTTGCCTTCATTTCTTGTATATTCTTACTGAAAATAAACCAGGGAATCTTAAAATCAGAATGCTGTGCTTCATGTAAACAATTCTGTTCTGAAAGCCTAGCCTCCCGTGACTGCCTCTATGACTACGCTTTCCCAGGGTCTCTCTCAATAGTCTCCAGCTAAAACCTGAGAGCTAACGAGTCAGAGAAATAAGAACCTTCGTTTTTCATTGTGTGCATTTTGACTGAATTGTAGAAATAAATCAGAGCATGTCTGAATTTGGCATACAGTGCAGATGTATTTCTTTAAAGAAATGGTGTTGACAGAGGTTGTAGCCGATGAAACCCAGATCCTTAACACCAATAGCCGGTCTGTAAGGTAGCAGTTATAATGGATGTTTAGCATATGTGCTAGACTACGGCCTTGTATTCTTCACTAGAGTGAAGGTCTCCATCTAAGTATAAATTTGTTGCTAGGCTTATTTATGCGAAGATAATTTTTTCTAAGAAAATTATGTTACATACACAGTAATATTAAATAAAATTAGATACTTTACAGTTATCATCTAGGCATTAAATGATTGGTCAATAAGATATAGACAACTTGAGCTTTTATTTGAAAATGATTTATTGAGGTAAATATTTGGTTATACATTTTAATGTAATTTTTATATTTTCAGATTATGAAAATTAAAATTATAGCCTTTTCCCCCTACATTAAAAATTTTAAAATTCATGGTAAATAAATATTGACTAGAATTTATATGTATTTTTCTGACATTTACATTTGTTGAATTTGAAATAGAGTTTCTGTTTTATCCCCAACCTTTATTTTTGGCTGTTTGTGAATAATCATGGTGATAAGTTTATGCATTATTTTGAGATACCTAAACAATTAAATAATTATAAATTCACTAATTTCACATTCTTTTTAAACAATGTTTTCAAAAAATCCATAATTTTAAGCTGTACCTAGGTACAGCTTTGAACAGTATTTAATCCATATTGTCTTCTTAACACAGTGTGGCTGTGATCACGCCTTTTTTTTTTATGTCCTTAGGTAGTGTCAGCTTTTGGTGTGTTTTTATTCAGAAGTGGTTTTCAAATGCACTACCCTGAAGCTTTTAGATACTGTTAAGTACTAACTTGTACAGTGAGACTGGTTCTTTTTTATATTATCTTCTTGACTGTATTTTTAAAACCATTGCTAGGTATAACAGTACATGCCATTTGTTGACCTTCGTACCACACATCTGCTTAGTATTAATGAATAATCAGTGACCTTAGTATTTCAACAATAGAAAACTTCCCTGTTTGAAAGTTTGACATATACTTAATTCGGTGACCAAAGGCATAATTGTGAGTTTATCTTGTCAAAGAATGTATTTAAAATAATTTTTGATAGTTTTGTTTTAATAGATGAGTAATACATGATTTGCTGTGTCTCTCAGTTCTTCCAGTATAGAAAGTCATGCAGGATGCTTCATACATGATAAAGGCTCTTCAAAAATATCAGCTTTATCAGTTATGCAGTAGAATCAGGTACTCTAGAGAAAGGGCTTTTTGTTGTGTATTTAAGTTAAAGGTAAAAAGAAATATATATCTGATGCCTTCTGAGATACTTTATTGTACTGAAAAACTATCCTAAATGCATTTGCTTTCATTTAATAGCATTGGAGTAGAAATTAGTTCTATGTTATTGATCTTTCAACTTTGTTACACATGTCCATTTTTTTTTTCATTTTAGTTTTCATAGGAAAGTTGATCTGTTTCTGCTTCCATCTCCATCTTTCTCTCCCCAAACCATTCTAACTCAAGAAATGTCTTGTCTTAGCCCTGATGGTGACCTGCATCCTAGAGCGCCACCCCTGCTGGGTTCTCACAATAACACTGGGTGCAGTGTGCTTTTGCTTAGTTTGAGTCTGATTATGTCTCTAAACCTCAGTTCTTTTTTATGGCTGTGGTCATTGTCCTTGTTTCCAGAATACTACCTAAGAGTTGT